>NC_057730.1:22022244-22045947 GCF_004010195.1 Chiloscyllium plagiosum
AAGGAGCTATGAACCTGCACTCCAAGGTCTCTTTGTTCAGCAACACTCCCGATGATCTTACCATTAAGTGTATAAGTCCTGCTAAGATTTGCTTTCCCAAAATGCAGCACCTCGCATTTATCTGAATTAAACTCCATCTGCCACTTCTCAGCCCATTGGCCCATCTGGTCTAGATCCTGTTGTAATCTGAGGTAACCCTCTTCGCTGTCCACTACACCTCCAATTTTGGTGTCATCTGCAAACTTACTAACTGTACCTCTTATGCTCGCATCCAAATCATTTATGTAAATGACAAAAAGTAGTGGGAGATTGCTGGAGAGTTAGTAGTGAGGAACCACTGCATTTGACGAGTGCATATTAGAGGGGCAGCAATGAGGGAGAGCTGCACTGTTAAACTTGTCTTCGCGAGTTTTGAGAAGATTTGTAGCTCAGGTTGAGGTTCTGGATGTAGGTTTGCTTGCTGAGCTAGAAAGTTCACTTTCAGACGTTTTGTCACCATACTAGGTAACATCTTCAATGAGCCTCCGGATGAAGCACTGCTGATGTTTCCTGCTTTCTACTTATATGTTTGGGTTTCTTTGGGTTGGTGATATCATTTCCTGTTCTTTTTTTCAGGAGGTGGTATATGAGGTCCAAATCAATGTGTTTGCTGACAGAGTTCCTGTTGGAATGCCTTGTTTCTAGGAATTCTCATGTGTCTCTCTGTTTGGCTTGTCCTAGGATGGATGTGTTGTCCTTCCTTAACTGTATGTAGGGATACTAGTGAGAGAGGGTCATGTCATTGTGTGGCTAGCTGATGTTCATGTATCCTGGTGGCTAGTTTTCTGCCTGTTTGTCCAATGTAGTGTTTGGCACAGTATTTTGTAAATGGCATTAGTTTTGCTTGTTGTCTGTATAGGGTCTTTCAAGTTCATTAGCTGCTATTTTAGTTTGTTGGTGGGTTTGTGGGCTACAATGATGCCTAGGGGTCTGAGTAGTCTGGCAGTCATTTCCGAGATGTCTTTGATGCAGGGGAGAGTGGTTACAGTTTCTGGACGTGTTTTGTTTTGCTGTTGAGAAATCGGTGGACTGTGTTGATTGGGTATTTGTTCTTTTTGAATACACTGTACAGGTGATTTCCTCTGCTCTGCGTAATTCCTCTGTGCTGCAGTGTGTGGTGGCTCATTGAAATAATGTTCTGATGCAACTTCCTTTGTGGATGTTGGGATGATTGCTTCTGTAGTTCAATATTTGGTCCGTATGTGTTGTTTGCCTGTAGACGTTGGCTTGAAGTTCCCCATTGACTGTTTGCTCTACTGTGACATCTAGGAATGGTGGTTTATTGTTGTTTTCCTCCTCTTTAGTGAATTTTATGCCAGTAAGGGTCTTAGCAGAGACAGTAATGCAGAGACTCGAACAAACAGCTCTGCCAACCATCCAACCCCAACTTTGGGTCCGCTACATGGATGACACCTTTGTCATTACTAAACGAAACAAATTAGAGGAAACCTTCAAGACTATCAATAATACTCTTACTGGCATAAAATACTGGCATAAAAGCTTGTAACATCTGTATAGAACAATGGTGAGACTTGATATAGTGTATTCTGTGCAGTTTTTAATCTTCATATTTAAAGACCAAATAGTTTCACTGGTAACATTCAGAGAGAATGTTGCAAGTGGTGTGCCACAGGGTTTGGTCCTGGGGCATCAATGTTTTACAATTTACATTTCACAGAAACAGGCCCTTTGGTCCAACTCGTCCATGCTGACCAGATATTCTAAACTAACCTAGACCCACTTTCTTGCATTTGGCCCATATCCCACTAAACCCTTCCTCATCATGTACACATCAAATTGCCTTTGAAATGATGTGATTGCACCAGTCACCACCACTTCTTCTGGCAGCTCATTCCATATATGCACCACCCTCTGTATGAAAAAGTTGCCCCTTAGGTCCCTTTTAAATCTATCCCCTCTCACTTTAAACCAGTGCCCACTAGTTTTGGATTCCCCTACCCTAGGAAAAGATCTTGGCTAATCACCCTATCCATGTGGCTTATGATTTTATAAACCTACATAAGGTCACCACCCAGCCTCCGACCCTCCAGGAAAAATAGCCCAGCCGATCAGCCTCTCCCTGTAGCTCAAACCATCCAACTCTGGTAATATCCTTGTAAACGTTTTCTGAACCTTTCAAGTTTCACACCTTTCCTACAGCAGGGAGACCAGAATTGATCACAGTATTCCAAAAATGACCTAACCAATTTCTGTGCAGCCGCTACATGACCTCAGAACACCTATACACAATGCACTGACCAATAAAAGCAAACATACCTTCTTGACTACCCTATCTACATTAGACTTAACTTTCAAGGAGCTTGTACCCCAAGGTCTCTTGATTCAGCAATACTCCCCAGGACCTTACCGCTAAGTGTCTAAGTCCTGCCTTGATTTGCCTTTCCAAAATGCAGCATTTCATATTTATCTAAACTAAACTCCATCTGCCACTCCTCATCCCATCTAATCAAGGTCCCGTTGTACTCTGAGATAATCTTCTTCACTATCCACTACTCCACCATTTTTGGTGTCACCTACAAACTTACTAACCATACCTCCTATATTCACATTCAAATCATTTATATGAATGACAAAAAGCAGTGGGCCCAGCACCAATCCTCATACCACACCACTGGTCACAGGCCTCCTGTCCAAAAAATAACCTTCCACCACCATCCTCTGTCTCGTACCTTCCAGCCAATTTGGATTGCTGCAATTCAAGGTAGCTCACAATCACCTTCTCAATAGAAATAAAGGATGTGCTTTGATAACCTTGCCCACATTCCAAGAAAGAATAAAAATGGAAGCACAAGCATAAAAAGGAACGAAACGCTTGTGATGGGCAACATTATACAGACAAATGTGGCATCGTCCAATTTTGGATTTAAGCAGAATACAGCAGGGCAATTTCTAAACAGTGAAAATTTGGAAACTGTGGCAACCAAAGGAATTTGGAAGTTTAGATAAATGAAACATTAAAATCTCATGATCAGGTACGGTACATAGAAGAGATAAGCTCAGTGGAGAATCAAAGAAGCTGGGAGGATGGCAATAGGGTGGAAAATAGTCACGTAGCAAGGAAAGGTGCAGAATAAAGGAGAAGAAACAATGGAAAGAGAGGACGGGCACAAAAGAGAGGGAGGGAGGGCGCGAAGGCACAGAAGAGGGTGCGGCATGCGAGCACGAAAAAGAGGGTGGGTGCGATAGGGAGAGAGGGTGAGTGCGAGAGGGAGGGTGTGAAAGAGAGGGCTGGCAAGCGGGTGTGAAAGAGCAGCAGGGTGATTGGGAGGGGAGGAGGGCAGGAAAGAGTGGGGGAGTGCAAAAATGTGGGAGGCGGGCGGGCGGGCGCAAAAATGTGAGAAGGCAGGGGGGTTGGGCGCGAAACAGCAGGAGGGCGAGCAGGCACCAAAGAATGGGAGGGAGAGCGGGAGGTCGAGCGGGCGCGAAAGAGCAGCTAGATGGTCGGACGGGCGAGAAATAGCCGGTATGCGTGAAAGAGCGGGAAGGTAGGTGTGAAAGAGCGGGCAGGCGGCCATCGGGCACAAAAGAGAAGGCAGGCACGAGCGAAAGATTGGGCAGGTGGGTGAGTGCGAGCGAAAGATTGGGCGGGCAAGTGCTAAAGTGAGGGCGGGCAGGTAAGCGCGATAAAGGTGGCCGGCTGTCATGCGGGCGGGCTGGCACGAAAGAGAGGGCAGGAGGGCGGGTAGACACGAATGAGAGGGCCTGCGTGCACGAAAGATATCTCGCTGGTGGGCGCGAAAAAGAGAGTGCGCAAATTATAAAGTGGGTGTGTGCTAGAGCACGAAAAAGAGAGTGAGCAAGAGAGAACGAAAGAGAGAAGACTGTGAGCAAAAGAGAGATAGTCCTGTAACTGCAATGATTAAGGTCTAGCTCCAGTCTGTGAGGCCTTCCTGGCTCTAAAATAAATATTGGTCCTGGCTGCCAGCCACATTCTGTAGGACTGGACTGAAAATTAGTTTGCACAGAGACTGCGGGACATCAGTCAAAGCAAATGAGATTTACAGATTGCCAACCAGCAGAACTGAGAGGGTAATGGCGAACCACAGAGACAACAAAGTCAAGCCCATTTGGTCCTTGTTTCATACTTACCTTTTTTTACACTGAAGAGTAAACTAACTTCAGTTTGTAGCATGAGGCAACAGTAAGAGAAAGGTAGAAATGTTGATGGGGAGGGTGGCAGCAATAGGAGGGTGGGGATTCAGAGATGTATACGGTTAGGAAAAGATCGGAGAGGAGGTAAAGTCAGGGAAGGGCAGCTGAGTTGCAGAAGAGGGAGCGAAGTGCCTGTTGATATTCATTACAGTGTGATACTACTAGGCCACACTGCCTTTCACAGTCAAACAGTCTCACCTGACTCATCTCTAGAAAGGCAACATGAGGATATACAACAAGTTCTCCTTACATCGGGAGAGCGAGAACCCCAGAAAAAAAGCTAAGTAAGGAACCAAAATTGAGAGTTGAAGATGTACTGGGCCTGGCAAGATATTAACCGGTTGTGAGAGGTCTGGGACCAAGAGCTAGGAGTGGAGATCTCTTCTGAAACATGGCAGAACATATGAGAGAATGCTCAAAAGATTTCTATCTGTAATAGGACATGCGCTACGTAGTTAAAAGCTCTGCACAGTGTTCATCTGGTGCTGCATCGTCTGGTGAAGTTTAAACAAGGGGCATCTTCAGTGTGTCCCAAATGTAAAATAAGTGTAGGTACTCTCAACCATTGCTTCTGGACATGCCACAGGCTCAGTGTTTATTGGAGCGCTGTGGCGGGAGAGATAGGGAGGGTATTGAGGATTGAAGTCAAAGTAGACCCGATATCTCTCCTCTTAGGTCTACCAAATTTACCATCTTTAGAAGGGCATGGGAAGAAACTATTTAATATTCTTACATACTGCGCACGGAAGAATATTCTGATGAATTGGGTGTCTGAGAACCCGCCGGGCTTGCTGGGATGGCAGAAATTAATTATGGAGCACATTCCTTTGGACCTTTTTACAAATATGGTGCACCACACAAAACAGACTATTTTTATAAAACATGGTAGTCCTACTTGAGTTATTTGGATATAGATTTGTCAGCTATCTTAACTAGGGCATTTGTTTAACCAGGATGGTTAGGTTTGTTGAGCCCTGGGCCCTGGAGGGGGGTCTCCTGAGTTAATACGGGTATATATACAATGCTCCCGTTCCTTTGTTTGGGAGCTTTGCGCTAAGCATAACTGTTCTGTATTCTGTGTACTTTTTTGTTTTTTTTTGCTTTTTCTTTTTTTTGATCTATTAGTTATTTACTTATTTATTGGAGTTGCTCTGCACAGTGTTATGGCTTGTTTTGTATTATAGGGTAGGTTAGTAGTTAATAGATGGTAGTTGTATTGTACTTTGTGTTTTATTATACTGATATTTGTTATTGATTGTATTTTTCAATAATTTTATATGTTTATAAAAAGTTAAAAAAATTTGGTAATAAATATATTTTCAAAAAAAAAGATGTACTGGGGCTGAAGAACACCAGGTGTGATCACAGAGATTTGACTGTTTCACTTATCTCACATTCCAACACAATGCTTCATTGCCACTGAGCACCTTGTCCCCAGATGATATTGCCTAAATGAAGAACAAAGATTTGGAAAATGAGGTAAATCACTAAAAGATCATTGGTCTGAAGTATTAACTCTGGCTCTCTCCATAGATGCTGCCTGACCTGCTGCATTTTCTCTGGCTTGTTTGCTGGAATTCTGAAAAATGAACATTCAATGTTTTGCTTTTGTGGCAATCTGTTCTTGGCAGATTGTCAGTTTGACAGAATAAACTTCTGATTTCCACTCTCCACACAATTGCAAGTGCTTCAGTAAGAAACAGAAAATAAACAGTAAACTCTCAGACTGGACACAAAATGCAACTCAACCTCACCCACGAGACACAAAGCAATTGGCAAGTGTCAGCTGCCTTATTCGGGCAAGTGTCTTGCTCAAATTATGCATGAACCCAAAACAACTCTTATTCTCAAGATATGTGGGTGTAAACTTGGCAAGAGTTTAGGAAATTTTAAGATATGAGATTGCCCTGTCAGAGTTCAAGCAAGGAACACTGCACATCCTCTTCAATCCCAGTACAACAGCAAGTAAATTCAAACCATAGACACACGACGTTCATAGATTCATCCCAACCCAAGAGTCTCTGTGACATACCAGTTGCAGTGCTGAACCTAAGAATTCACGAAGTCAGTAGGGACACAGATATAGAACAGGATAATTTATCCATGGGATCCTGAAGTCAACAAAATAAGGTAAGGTTAGTGGGGTGCATGCTCTCAGTACGCAAGTTTTGGAAGCAGTCTACTCCTGTATATCAAAAGCATAGAGTTACCGAGAGAGGGTTTTCCCAAGTGAATGCAATCAGTGGCTGTTGTGCCTACCATCTACCTCTCCATCAAACTGTAAAGGGCTTTGCCTTATACAGGCAAGAATAATCAGCATACCCAGAGCATCTAAGCTCAACTACCACCAAGTATGGCTCCTGTAGCTAGTGAACACCAACTGCCTTTCTCTGAACTAGAATATGTGGGTGACACAAAGCCTACAAACACCAAAACCCCTTCCACCCACGATGATCAACTTGGGATTCCAGCTTCATGTCCAGAACAAAAGGTTGTTTTTTTACCCAAACATGATCATTCGTTATCAGGTGCAATGGGCATCAGCTCAAGCAACCTCTGATCTGGACTTTAGGTTGTCCAGCATCATTAGGGACAACACAAATTAGAGCTACATAGCATCTTTAATGAAGCAAAATGCCCCAGTGGCTTAACAATAGCAGTTATCAAAAAAAGTCTGAACCAAACTACATTTGAACAGCTTATGATAGGTGACCAAAACCTTGGTCAGAGATAATGTTTAAAATGTATCTTAAATAAGAATAGCAAAGCAAAGAGGTTTAGAGAAGGGTTTTCGGAGCCCTGGGAAGGCACAGCTGCCAATGGTGAGCTGATCAAAATCAGGGATAGACAGAGGACAGAATTGGAGGTGTGCAGAGAACTTGAGATTGTGGATGGAGGTAGAGGTGGGATTGGTCCCACGATAGCTGCAGGAAAAGTACTTTCTTTCTCACAAGAAAGGCCTTTCCAAGTAATTATCTGTTGAAGGCCAAGATCAGTTCCCACCTATCCAATTGCTGGAAGACAAATCCCCAATTCTCATGAAGAGAGTCTGGTGCCTTTCAAGGACCCAGATGCAATTTTGTTGATAGGAGGGTTCACCTTTTAAGACGGTCTGACTATTAAGCAGCAAGATCAGTTTGATAGTGTGCACCATGAACATTGAGCAAAACAGACTGAGCAAGCTGAAGGACCAAATGCTGATTCCACACTAGCAATTTAAAAAATTCTGACCTAAACTCATTTCTTGACAACATTGTTATGCAATAATACAATTGGACTGTACTTTTGGACTATAGCAGAACCTTCTGAAATGCTGTTTTGATGATCAGTGCCAGTAAGAAGCCACTTATAATTAACAATGAAAGAAGCAGCACTTTGTTACAAGCAAGGGAATTTTAATTTGCACTTTTAGTACAAATCAATACCAGGGACTATACTTTTAGGAGACTCTCAGATGTCACAGCTCCAGTTAATTTTCCCTAAATTATAGGATTACTCAGACTATAGTAGTATATTGTTATTACGGAGCTCCACCCTGCAGTTTCTGTGACCTGATTCCATGCCACTAATTTTTACATTATACCAGGAGGTTGCATAATGTGATTAGGGTCTGTGCCACACAAATTCCAAGGGTAAACATCAAAAATTCCAGGACTGGATTTATGGATCTCTTCACAGTAAAGTATTATATAAAAAAAGTCAGAAGAGAGACAGAGCCTTTTGAACACATGGAGTTTTAACTTGCACTTTGAGAGAGAACATTTTTACTGCCTGTTGAGTTATCCTCTGATGGTCCAGTGGTTTGAAGCATAGCACAGAGTCAAGCTAAGCCACAAAAATTAGAAGGTCCACATTCAGTTAAGAATTTGTTATTTTCAGTCCAGGGAAAGACAGAGGGAATCCATAGACAATGAGTTTCAATGCTAATTCCAATGCAGTGCAATTGTGGAAACCAGGCCAATCCAGCTCGATTGTGATGGTTCTCATTCCATGTGTTGACAGGCTACCAACAATGCAGCATGCATTTCAGAGTTAGAGATCAATAGGGTAATCATGAGTTAGAAGTTAATGGGGAGCTGTACAGAACAATCTTAAGTTGAGACAATTAGCATCAACATTTTGAGAAAGCAACTGGAGAGGTGGTGGTGGAGGTTTGTTTTTCAGATTGGAGGCCTATGACCAGCAGTGTGCCACAAGGATCGGTGCTGGATCCATTGCTTTTCATCACTTATATAAATGATTTGGATGTGAACATGTTTACTAAGTTTTTAGGTGACACCAAAATTGGAGGTGTAGTGGACAGCGAAGGTTACCTCAGAATCCAACGGGATCTTGATCAGATGGGCCAATGGATTGAGGACTGGGAAATGGAGTTAATTTAGATAAATGTGAGGTGCAGCATTTTTAAAGGCCAAATAAGGGCAGGACTTAGACACTGAAATAATAAGGTCCTGGGGAGTGCTACTGAACAAAAAGACCTTGGAGGGCAGGTTCATAGTTCCTTGAAAGTGGAGTTGCAGGTAGATAGGATAGTGAAGGGGGGGTTTGGTATGCTTGCCTTTATTGGTCAGTGCATTGGGTTCAGGAGTTGAGAAGTCATGGTGCAACTGTACAGAACATTGGTTAGGCCACTTCTGGGATACTGCTTTAAATTCTGGTCTCCCTCCTATAGGAAAGATGTTGTGAAATTTGAAAATGGTTCAGAAAAAATTTACTAAGATGCTCCCAGGGTTGGATAGTTTCAGTGGAAGAGGCTGAGTAGCCTAGGGCTAGTTTCTCTGGAGTGTCAGAAGCTGAGCAATGACCTTATAGCGGTTCATAAAATCTACAGAGGGGTATGAATTGTTAAGTGTTAATAGTTAAGGTCTTCTCCCCGGGGTGGGAGAATCCAAAATCAGAGGGCATAGATTTAAGGTGAGAGGGGAGAGATTTAAAAGTGACGTAAGGGGCAACATTTTCACACAGAAGGTAGTGCATTTATGGAATGGGCTGCTAGAGGAAGTGGTGGAGGCTGGCACAATTACAACATTTAAAATGCATCTAAATGGGTATATGAATAGGAAGGGTTTAGAGGGCTATGGGCCAAATGTTGTCAAGTGGGACTAGATTAATTTAGGATATCTGGTCAGCATGGACAGGTTAGAACGAAGGATCTGTTTTCATGCTGTACAGCTCTATGACTCTGACATGAAGATGAACTTCACGGGTTGCCTGCAATTTCTCTTACAGACAAACACACCCTCTCAAAGGCATGTATTCCATCACACTCTCGCACAGACACACATTCTCGAATTCTATCATCTCTCTCTCTCAGCAAGTTTTGAGAAGATTTGAAACCGGACGATCCAACACACCACACTTCTACGGATTACCCAAAATTCACAAACTAGAAGCCCCCTTCAGACCCATAGTTTCACTACCTGGAACACCAATGTACAGATTAGTCAAGGAGCTACACCAAAGACTAAAACACTTATAGAAGACTCATACTACTCCACCCAAGAATTCCTGAGCATCAAAGACACCAAGATAGAAGAGGATGAAATAATGGTCTCCTTTGATGTAACAGCCCTTTTCACATCCATCAACATCAACCTGGCCAAGGAAACACTGACTACACTATAGGAAGAACCAAAGACACATACACCAAACACCACCAAATTCATCAGCAAGGACAACATTGTCAATGCTAGTGGACCTATGCCTTACCAATCACTTCACTTTCAACAACAAAACCTACAGACAAACCAATGGAACATCTATGGGATCTCAGGTATCAGGGTTCTTAGCAGAGGCAATAATGCACAGACTCAAACAAACAGCTCTGCCAACCATCCCACCCAAACTTTGGGTCTGCTACATGATGACACCTTTTGACATCACTAAACAAAACAAATTAGAGGAAACCTTCAAGACCATCAATATATCCTTACTGGCATAAAATTCACTAAAGGAGGAGGAAAACAACAACAAACTGCCATTCCTACATGTCACGGTAGAGCGAACAGCCAATGGGAAACTTCAAACTAGCGTCTACAGGAAAACAACACAGATGCACCAAATACTCAACTACTGAAGCAATCATCCCAACACCCACAAACGAAGCTGCATTAGAACATTATTTCAACGAGCCACCACACACCGCAGCACAGAGGAATTACGAAGAGCAGAGGAAAATCACTTATACAGCGTACTCAAAAAGAACAAGTACCCAATCAACACAGTCCGCCGATTTCTCAGCAACAAACCCAAATAAGCAGACAAAACGTGTCCAAAACCCTAGCCACTCTCCGCTACAAAGACATCTCGGAAATAACTACCAGACTACTCAGACCCCTTGGCATTATGGTAGCCCACAAACCCACCAACACACTAAAACAGCAGCTAACAAACTTGAAAGATCACATACAAACAAGCAAAACAAACATAATTTACAAAATACCTTGCAAGGACTACATTGAATAAATAGACAGAAAACTAGCCACCAGAATACATGAACATCAACTAGCCACAAAAAGACATGATCCACTATCACTAGTATCATTACATACAGATAATTACTTTACAGTGTGGAAGCAGGCCCTTCGGCCCAACAAGTCCACACCGACCCGCCGAAGCGCAAACCACCCATACCCCTACATTTACCCCTTACCTAACACTACGGACAATTTAGCATGGTCAATTCACCTGACCTGCACATCTTTGGACTGTGGGAGGAAACCCACGCAGACACGGGGAGAATGTGCAAACTCCACATAGTCAGTCACCTGAGGCGGGAATTGAACCCGGGTCTCTGGCGCTGTGAGGCAGCAATGCTAACCACTGTGCCACCGTGCCGCCCACGGAAGCACACCACTTCGACTGGGCCAACACATCCATTCTAGGGCAAGCCAAACAGACACGCACAAAAATTCCTAGAAACATGGCATTCCAATTGGAACTCTATCAACAAACACATTGACTTGGATCCCATTTACCACCCCCAGAGGAAAAGAACAGGAAATGACATCTCCACAGGAACTGACATCACCAACCCAAGGAAACCTATGATGAAATGTTTGAAAATGAACTTTCCAGCTCAGTGAGCAAACTTACATACATACACACACTCTGCCCCTCTCACACTCATGCACATACACATATAAGTCTATGGGGTGAATTTGCATTTGCAGATACATTCTATTTTGTTCAAAAAGCACACAATCTCTAGGCAGTCAGTCCACATGATATTTTATAAATTCCTACTTTGGAAATAGAACCAGTCAGACTCAGGTTTGGGATACAGACAGACTCTAACCTTACAATTTAATGCATTGTCCGAGCTGAGATGTCACTATTTTGTTTTATAAAACCTTAAGTTATCTCGGGACTGTGACTTGAAAGAAGTTCTGGGATTTACATATTAATCACTCAAAACCTGTATCCCCATTCTAAGTGATTAAAATCTTAACAGCAACCTTGGTTTGCTCAATACTTTGCATCAGTTGTATGGCACTCTGCTCTTTTACTATAATATCTGTGTCCTATAATTCTGTCCCACTAGCTACCTGATGGAGGAGCAGTGGTCCAAGTGCACGTAATTCCAAATAAACCTGTTAGATTATAACCTGGTGTTGTGTGATTTTTAACTTTGTTCACCCCAATCCAACATTGGCACCTCCGCATCAAGATTCAACTATAATTTAGATTTAGAGGGAGTGTTTGCAATGTCCTTGTACAAATTTGCATTTGAATTACTTTGGATTTACATTAGAGAAACCAACTGGGTATAGCATAATGAGAGAATCAAAGTCTGTTTATTGTTATTGGGCATTCACTTTTTCGTTTGATTTCAAAGGCTGAGACTGATTGAAAATTCCAAGTATAGAAAAAGGGAACTCTGTGATTAGCAGAATTGAAAACTATAACAATGTTGACATTAAAAAAAAACTTGATGACTGTTGCTGTCAAACACTGTTCCTAGTCTGCTTCAACCTTATGCTCATTAAAATGCCTTTACCATGGTAAAATGTTTTAAGGTACTTCATGAGACCATTATCAAACAAATTTAACATCAAGCCATGTAAGTTAATATGAGGCCAGGTGGCTTAAAGCTTAGTCAAAGAATTACGCTTTAAGCATTGTCTTAAGTTAGAAAAGTGAGATAGAGAAGTCTAAGGTGGTAATTCCAAAGCCCAGAGCCTAGGTAAATGGAGGCACAGCCAGCAATGGTGGGGCAATTCAAAAGGAGCAGAGATATCTCAGAAGATTGTGGGAAATTACACAGAAAGGGAGGGGTTAAGGCCATGGAGTGATTTGGTGCAGTGGGGATACTAAGATACCCTAATGTTGCCTGTCAGTGAGCAAGGTACAGTCAGCAAAACATGGATATCAACCAACAGCACCGGTGTGGATCAATAGGGTTACTTATGAAGTAGTGGATTTATTCGCTGAGCTAGTGTGCTTTTCTGCAAACGTTTTGTCACCTCACGAGGTACATTACATGACCAGACACAATAGTGACCATACCATACATCAAAGACATATCAGAGATAACCACCCAACTACTCAGACCCCTGGGAATCTTAGTGGCCCACAAACCAGTAATCACATTCCACCAGCCCTTCACAAAGGCTAAAGACCCAACAGCCACATCCAATCTCTTTGACTATCAGCTCGTCACTGTCTGACATTACCAGTACACTCTCATTTCCAACCACACAGACAACAAAGGATACAACTTCAACTGGAATGATGTAACCATCCTAGCACAGGCAAAACAGAGACACGCCAGAGAGTTCCTTGAAGCCTGGCACTTCAACTAGAACTCAATCAATAGACACACTGAACTGGACCCTGTATACAAACCACTCAGATACAGAACCGCAATTACCAACAAACAGAGACCTATAAATACCAGGCAGCATAGAGCACAACACCTTATCAAAGGTGCATTGATGATGTCACCTAGCAAGGCAACACGTTTGCAGAAAATCACACCAGCTTGGGCAAATAAATCCACTATTTCATCCACAACCTGACCTATAAATCATCTCAAGGGTTACTTCTGTCAAACTACTGATTCCCCCACCACAGTAACAATATGAAAGTGAAGCTTGAAGGAGAGAAAAGTTTTACTGCTTGTTAATATTGAGTCACTGGACAAACACTCAAGATACAAGTGTGATACACGGTTAATTTATCAGATGTTACTTCATTCAAAGGTTAAAAAAAAACAGGTTACAGATACCAGCTATCCCTCGGATTTTTAGCACAATCCCTCCCACCCACCAAACTCCCATATCTCCTGGCAGTGTCCAGAATTTCACTCTTCACTAACCACTCTTCGCATGGTAATGAAAGTATTCAACTGTACGCAGGGATCACAAACAAACTCCAATTATGCCCTCAGAAGCTGTCATATCCACTTTTCTGTTCCAAGGGTGAGGTGTGACCAATCACAATCGCCTGGTTGACAGTAAACCTCAGAGCTCAGGCTCTTATCCAGCCCCCTTAAGCTGTTGGTGTTGACCCCTGCATGAGATGGTGATTTGAGCAAGACCAAACAGTTTCCTCCAGGAACTGTCCTCTGGTGGGGTTTGGGAACAGCTGTCTCTCTCTGAGCAAACCTTGGAAGGAAGCATTGAATCAATTCTGTGTCCATCTCCTGGGTCCTATTACTAAAGCACACAAAAACATTCCCACCACACTCAATTCTGGCCTCTCACAGGTTACATGACCCCCTCAAGGATCCCCACTGTGTGTTGGACAGCTGGGAATGAGCTGCACTCCCTGCACAGGACAGTACTCAGGAAAAGTACTTTCTCACAGAACTTACTCACTGTCTGGCCTGTGACAGCTTGTGAGAACTGGGCCATCAGTACCACTGGGGTGAATAATTGAATTGGCCCAGCCTTTAAGTTATGTAAAGCAAACATGACTTTGTAAACTGAGAGTATTCACTGAGGTGAGTACTTTCAAATTTAAAATGTGTTCACACATTGAGCTATTCCGTGACAGAGGATAATCCCAGCTGCTCTGTATTCAAGCTTCCCAATTCACCTTTTGGGTGAGTATTTAGACTTTTCTCACCAGGTATGAAGTAGTCAACCTTAGCTCAATGATGGGTAGCAGTGAGTCAACTACCATGACATCAGATTCTTCTTGCCAAATGGGGCACCTGGCAGGAACATTAGGTCATTAGAAGATAACCCAATCACCTCTGAGTCAGAAGGCTGAGGGGCTCAAGTTCCAGTCCAGAACCTTCATATAATCCAGGTGAACACAAGCAGCACAGTACTGAGGGAGTGCTGCACCGTCAGAGTGGCAGTACTGATGCAGCTTCCTCACTATCAGAAGTTAGATGAGATAGATACAAACCTTTTATATCCCTGTGGGCATTAAAGATCCCACTTAGTTAGAGACAAAATAACTGCAGATACTGGAATGCAAGGTAGACTAGCAGGGAGCTGGAGGAACACACTAAGCCAGGCAGTATCAGGAGATGGAGAAGACCACATTTCAGGTGTAACCCTTCTTCAGACCTAAAGAAGGGTTACACCCAAAACATTAAAGGTCCCATAGCTGCCACCCAAAAGGGCAGGAGAGTTGTCACCATGTCTCAGCTAATATTTATCCATCAAACACCATTAAAAACTACCATCTAGTCATTATCACTTGCTGTTTGTGAGGTTTGTATATCTCACTTGTTACACTACAACAATGACTGGACTTGAAAAGATGCATCATTGACTGTGAAGTGTTTTGGGAAATCCTAAGGTTGTAAAAGAAGCTTTAAGTAACCCTGTAAGTAACGACTTTCATCTCAGAGTTTGCTGATCAAGTGTAATGTGGGTGCGTGTTTCAAATGAGAGAGAAAGACTGACTCCCTCAATAGTACAGTTTGAACCACACAAAAAAAAAATCACTGTCACATACTGCACTGGGAAAGATGTTAGTCAGAGCTGTATCGACTCCCTGATGTGTCAGGCTATGTTAACAGGAGATCCAGTTCACAGATTCACTCTCAACAACACGCTTCTCTAAAAGGAGGGAACTGCATCTCTTTAACTTCAATCATTGGCAATTACACTAAAAAGGAGTCAGAAATTCAAACAGCCAGACAGAATTAGAACATTTATAAAAGCAGGAGGGTTCAGAAGAGTTGAAGTAGTGTATTGGCTAAATTCCAAACATGATTGAATAATGAGGGGGAGTTTGGCAACTTAACAAGAACTATTAGATCAGCATTTCATAAGGACAGACAGACTGCTGCTTGGGTTTGCATTGTGTGCATATTAAAGCAATGACAGGATAAATTAGCACTGGAACCAGGGATTGGTACCATTTATTTTCTTATACATTCACTGTACATGGGCAAAGTCTATATACTGCAATATGTGCAAAGTTTTGCATTCTATTTGTAAACAGCAGTGTCAATAAAAAAACGTGACATCTACATAATTCACCCATCTCGAAGGAAAGTGTCACTTGTGTAACTGTGCTGTCTTTCTGTACTAAAGTGGTGAATGAAAGTTCACTATACTTGCATGTGATAGAGAAGCTGGTATTTTTATGGCACTGTACATCATGCTACATGTTCTGAACTTCAATTAGCAATTATTTAGAAACTGTAATGCAGACAAACAATACACATGGAATGAAACATGTGTCATGACACTATCTATACAGAATATCATAGCGTCATTAGCTATTAATGAATATGTGCTTGGTATCTCATATGGTAGAGACAGAACAGGGCTTCCACATGGACAACAATAGCATCTTATGGACATATATGTAAACAAAATTGGCCTGCGCACAAAGGTTAATCTGATATGTGTGCCATGCTATGGACAGATAAGGCTATTGATTTGAAGTCTCAGAGAAATATCCACACTCTATAAAGCTCAACTTAGTGAAGAAACTGGTGCAAAATTACCAAAACTATGATGAGACACAAGCAATGGACTCACAATCACATTATAATGCGTTCTCTCATTCATTGAACCTGCACTAAACCTAGGGACTAAATAAAGACTCATTCATCCAGTGCAATCACCACTGCTATAGATAACTGTTCCAGACAAACAGCCTGTCATTAGAGGGTGAGATGAATGGATACAAAAGGGTTATAGTATCTTCTTATTTTATGTTCGTGCCCATGTCCATAAGCCACTCTGGAGCTACAAACTTGGTACTATCCTAAATTCCAAATATTACACAGAAGTCTGTTTTTTGTGTAATATTTCTTGTTCCAGCCCATTCACACTACATTCATAAAACATTGATATTATAACACAAACAGGCCATTCAGCCATCCACTCATGCTGGCATTAGTCCTCCTCATAACCAAAAAATCCTAATCACAACCACCATAACAGTTCAATTCAATTTAACCATCTCTAAAACAAAGTATTTAATTGTGACAGTTTATTTCTGAATTGCTAACCCCGAAAGTGAATTCTTCATAATGTTTTTGTAAAATTGATTTTCCTATCCTTTTCTAAGTCTCTTGCATTCAATCTTTTATATATGGTCCCTTGAGTACTATAATCAAACTGTTTCTCTCCTGTTCACTGATATCTCACAATGCTCAACACAATTTGCAACTCCTCAGATACTGAAGCAGTCCATGTAGCAATGCAGCAAGACCAGAACAATATTCAGACTTGTGCTGACAACTGACCAGTAACAATCATGCCACACAAGTGCCAGGCAATGAACATCTGCAACAAGAGAGAATCAAATCATCACTAAGTGGCATTCAGTGGCATTAACATCACTGAATCCTGGGGTTCACCACTAATCAGAAACTGAACTAGACATATAAATATTATGGCTAAAAAAGGTCAAGAATTAGGAATTCTATAGCATGTACATCATCTCCTGACTTCCCAAAGTCTATCAACCATATAAAGGTGCAATACTTCCCACTTTCTTGGGTCCATGCAACTTTAACACAATCAAGAAGCTTGACACCAAGGACAAAGCAGTGTACTCATCAGCATATCCACAAACAAGCACTCCTTCCATCACCAACTGTTATGGGTGCACCTGCACCAAATGGACTTCAGCAGTTCAAGGAGGCATCGCACCATCATCTTCTCAAAAGCAACTGGAGATGGGTAATAAATACTGGCCTAGCCAGTAAAGCCCACATTCCACAAATGAAAATTATTTTCATTGCTTTAAACAGTTCGAACACATTGCTCTATAAGCTGCTCTAACAATAACCCTCTTTGTAATACTAACCTCTCTCTACATGTGCTCTGGAGCCAATTCACTTGGTTCAGAACTTAAAATACCTTTATCTGTAATGACCAATGTAAAAGAGTTATTTACTTTCTCTGCTATTTTATCATCCTCCCTAATATTTTCACTCTTGCCAACAATCAGCCTTGTTGCCAGTTCCGCTATCATAATTGAACCACTCATTGACGGGCCTGCACAAAGGCAGTAAACTGACTGTGAACCCACAAGTAACACAGCAGGTCTCTCAAGGATCGTGACTGCTGCAATCATCAGCTAAACCTGCACTGAAACGACAAACAGGAGCTAGCAATTGCCTGAAAGGATCAGACTCTATCAGTAAAAATCCAGCACCACTTAAAGTAGTAGCATATTATTCTCAGTTGGGGAGTGTAATAGGGCCTCTCCTGGAAGTTGGCCCTTCCTCTTGTATGTCTAAATGAGCAGCTGAACTGGAAAGGCAACTTTTTCAGCAGCATTGACCAGATCGGTGTGCCGTATTACAAAACCTAACAATGGTTTCCTTTGAGTTCTTCACATAAATGGTGAACACACAGGATGGCCACAGTGGACTCAAATGTATTTCTTCTGAGACACTTCTGACTTGGAAAGGGTTAAATCATCTGAAAAGGCACCAGTGTGGAGTGAATCACAGCAAATTAAATACAAAAACAGGGTGAGTCAATTCCCACCTCAAACTTGTTCTGCCATTCAAGTAGATGACAATTGAGCGGTTATACCTTTGTCCCATATCCCTTATACTCTTGCATAACAAAAACACCGTCGATCTCGGTTTCAAAATCTCCAATTATCCCTGAAAATCAACAGCTTTTTATAATGAGTGGGTTCTAGATTTCAGCACTTACTGTGTGAAAATTAAACTTCCTCATTTCACTCCTGTGTAGCCTGGATCTGATTTTAAAATTACATTGTTACAGCAGAGGAAATAGTTTTCTCCATCTACCCTTTTGAACCTCTTAGTCATTTTAAAATACAACTGGATCACCCTGCAAACTTATAAAGAAGTTACACCACTGGCATATACCCAACAGGACAAAAAGCAGGACAAATCCAGCCAAATGCAGGCTACACTTAGCCATCAGTAAAGTGATTGGAGTGTTATCAGTGCTATAAAACAACACCTGCTCAATGATGCCCTATGTGGGCTCTGTTCAGGCCATTCACCTCCTAACTTTATTACAACCTTGATTCAAACATGGACAAAGGAGCTGGATTCCAGGGATGAGGCGACAGTGGCAGTCCTGGACTTAAGGCCACATTGTGACTGAGTGCAGTATCGACTGAGTGCAGTATCGAGGTGCCCTGACTTAACTGGAGTCAATAGGAATGGAGGGGAAAACATTCCACTGGTTGGAATTCATACCTGGCACATAGGAAGATGACTGTGGTTGTTGGAAATCAGTCATTTCAGCTCCAGGATATCTAAGCAGGAGTTCCTCAAGGTGATGATCTAGGTCTAACCATCTTCAGCTGCTCTATCAATGACCTTCACATGATAAGGTCAGAATTAGGATGTTTGCGAATGACTGGACAATTTTCAGAACCATTTAGAATACCTCAGATACTCAGACACTTCCAAATGCAGCAAGACCTGGACAAAATCCAGGCTTGGGCTGACATGTGGTATGTAATGTTCGTGCCATACAAATGCCAAGCAATAATCCTCTTCAGTAAAAGAGGAATCTAACCATTGCCTCTTGACATTCAATGGCATAACCACTGCTGAATTCCACCCCACCCCCACAACTACCAACATCCAAGCTGTTAACATTGACCAGGAATTGAACTGAACTTCCATATAAATACAGTGGCTACAAAAGCAGATTAGAGGCTAGGAATACTTCAGTAAGTAACTCATTTCCTGACTCTCCAAAGTCTATTGTCTGCAAAGGTACAAGTTAGGAATGTGATAGAATGCTCCCCACTTGCCTGGATGAGTGCAGCTCCAACAACAATCCATCTTAAACAGGTATGCTGCTTTGGATAGTGTAGCAGGGGATGGCCAGGTTTCAAGTACTGTGACTGTTTCTATTGTAGTGAGGTGTATGTCAGGTTACAAGTGATGGACTGTAATGGGGACGCTCTAAGTCTGAGGCAAACAGATGTTTCTGCAGCCGTCAGTGAGACATCAGGATGGTGTGCTGCCTCCATGACACCAGGCTCAAGGATGTCTCAGAGAGTGTGCAAAATATTCTTTTTTTTTGGGGGTGGTTGAAAGGGACCAGGAGGTCACGGTGCCCATCGTACCAACGACATAGGCAAGGAAAGAGAGGAGTTTCTGCAGAGAGAATATAGGAAATTGGGCAGGTGAGACAGTAGTAACATCTGGTGCCACAGGTTGGTGAGAGGAGGAATAGGAGGATAGAGCAGTTGAATGTGTGGCTGCGGAACTAGTGCAGGAGGCAAAGATTCACATTTTTGGACTATTGGCATCTCTTCAGGGGTAGATGTGACCTGTATAAGAGGGACAGGTTCCACCTGAATTGGAGGGAGACAGATATACCTGTGGGGAGATTTGCTAGTGCTACTCGAGAGGCTTAAAACCAGAGCAATAGTGAGAAAAGACAAAAGGCTGAGGCTGGTACATTTCGATAAAGGGAGCAACTCTAATAGACAGACAGACAACAGTTTGGCAGAGAATGAGGCAAAACTGAAAAATTAAACGCATTTACTTCAATGCAGGAAGCCTAACAGGAAAGGCGGATGAACTTAGGGCATGGTACGGAACATGGGTCTGGTATATCATAGCTTTTATAGAAATGTGGCTCAGGGATGGACAGGACTGGCAGCTTAATGTCCCAGGATATAGATGCTGCAGGGAAGTTAGAAGGGCGGGGGTCAAGAGAGGAGGGGAAGTGGTGTTTTGGTTAGAATTAACATTATGGCTATACTGAGGAAGGATATTCCTGGGAGACCATCCAGTAAAGCTAAATGGATGGAACTGAGAAATAAGAATGGGATGATTACCTTATTGGGGTTGTATTATAGGCCCCCCAGTAGTCAGTGGAAAATTGAGAAGCAAGTATGCAAGGAGATCTCCGATATCTCTAAGAATAACAGGGCTGTAATGGTAGGAGATTTTAACTTTCCTAACATAGACTGTTAAGGACTTGGATGGGGAGAAATTTGTTAAGTGTTACAAGAAAGCTTTCTTATTCAATACGTGGATGTATCTACTAGAAATGGAATAATACTTGACTTGGGAAATAAGGTAGGGCAAGTGACTGAGGTGTCAGTGGAAGAGCATTTTGGGGTCAGTGATCATAATTCTATTAGTTTTAAAATAGTGATGGAAAAGGATAGAACTGATCAAAAGTTAAATTTAAATTAGAATAAGGCCAATTTTGACAGTTTTAGACAGGGACTTTCAAAAGTTGATTAGGGGAGGCTACTCACAGGTAACGGAATGGTTGGGAAGTGGGAGGCCTTTAAAAATGAGATAACAAGAGTTCAGGGACAGTGCATTCCCGTTAGTGTGAAGGCTGGTAGATGTAGGGAATGACTAGAGAAATTGAGCTTTTGGTCAAGAAGAAAGCAAGCATATGTCAGGTACAGACAGCAGGGATCAATTGAATCCCCAGAGGAGTATAAAACCAGTAGGAGTATACTTAAGAGGGAAATAAAGAGGGCAAAAGGGGACATAAAATATCTTTGGTAAATAGTGTTAAAGAATGTCTTTGCATTCTCCTTAAGACTCAAGAGTAACTAGGGAGAGAATAAGGCCCCTTAAAAATAAACGTGGCCATCCATGTGTGGAACCACTGGAAATAGGTGACATACTAAACAAATATTTTGCATCAGTATTTACTGTGGAGAAAGACATGGAAGCAAGAGAACTTGGGGAAATAAGTAGTGTTGTCTTGAAAAGAGTTCAGATTACAGGTGGTGATGCTGGAGTTCTTAAAATGCATAAAGGGAAATAACTCCTTGGGACCTGATCAGGTGTTTCCCAGAAATCTGTGGGTAGCTAGGGAAGAGATTGCTGGGCCCCTTGCTCAGATATTTATATCAACAGCAACCATGGGTGAGCTGCTGGAAGAGTGGAGGTAGGCTAATGTGGTGCCATTAGTTAAGAAAGGCTGTAAGGAAAAGCCAAGGAACTATAAACTGGTGAGCCTTATGTCAGTGGTGGGTAAATTGTCGGAAGGGATTCTGAGAGACAGGATTTGTGTGTATTTGGAAAAGGAAGGACTGGTTAGGAATAGTCAGCATGGCTTCGTGTTTGGGAAATCATGTCTCACTAACTAAGTTTGTTGAAGAGGTGACAAAGAAAATTGAAGATGGCAGAGCAGTGAACGCTGTCTACATGGATTTTAGTAAAGTGTTTGACAAGGTTCCACATAGTAGATTGGTTAGTCAGGTTAGATCACATGGAATCCAGGGGTAGCTAGCCAATTGGATACAAAATTGGCTTGAAGGTAGGAGACAGAGGATGGTGATGGAGGGTTGTTTTTCAAACTGAAGGCCTATAAGCAGCAGTGCACTACACGGATCGGTGCTGGATCTACTGCTTTTCATCATTTATATAAATGATTTGGATGTGAACAAAGGAGGTATGGTTAGTAAGTTTACAGGTGACACTAAAATAGGAGGTGTAGTGGACAGCAAAGAAGATTATCTCAGAATACAACAGGTCTTTGATCAGATGAACTAGTGATTCGAGGAGTGGCAGATGGAGTTTAATCTAGATAAGGCAAACCAGGACAGAACTTATACAGGTGACGGTAGGGTCATGGGAGTGTTGCCGAACAAGGAGACTGACGGATATAGGTGCATTGTTCCTTCAAAGTGGAGTCGCAGGTATACAAGGTGGTAAAGATGGCATTTAGCATACTTGCCTTCATTGGTCAGTTCAATGAGTATGGGAATTAGGATGTCATGTTGTGGCTGCACAGGACATTGATGAGGCCACTTTTAGAATACTGCATACAATTCTGGTTTCCCTTCTAAAGGAAAGATATTGTTAAAGATGTTGAGAGGATGCAGAAAAATTTACAAGGATGTTGCTGGGACTGAGGGTTTGAGCTATAGGGAGAGGCTGAATAGGCTGGTGACCTTATAGAGGTTTATAAAATCACGAGGGGCATGGATAGGGTGAACAATCAATGTCTTTTTCTTAGGATGAGAGAATCAAAAACTTGAGAGCTGGGGTTTAAGGTGAGAGGGATAAGGTTTAAGAAGGATCCAAGGGATAACTTTTGCATGCAGGGCATAGTGAGTGTATGGAACAAGCTGCCAGAAGAACTAATGGAGACAGATAGAATTACATTTAAAACGCATCTGGATGGGTCCATGAATAGGAAGGGTTTTAAAGGGATATGGGCCAAATACTGGCAAATGGAATTAAGTTAGATCGGGATGTCTGGTCGGCACATATGAGTGGCCTGAAGGATCTGTTTCCATGCTGTATGACCATGACTCAAGAAGCTTCACACCATTCAGGACAACATTAACTCTGCTTTCACTCCAGAGATGCTGCCTGACCTGAGTTTCTGTAGCAAATTCCGTTGCTTTCATTTTAGATCTTCAGCATTCACAGCTCTTTGTTTTATTTCAACCTGTTTGATTGTTTGTGGATGTGTGCCATTCAGCTACTCACTATCAACACTCAGTACACACTGCTACTACTATCTACAAGATGCAGAAATTCACCAAAACTCCTTTAGACAGCACCTTCCAAGCCCATGACCATTACGATCTAGAAGGACAAGGGCAACAGGTACATGGAACAAGATTATCTGCGAGGTCCCGCCCATTCCATACTTTGAAATATATCTTCACTAACTGGTCAAAAACCTGGAATTCCCACCCTAACAGAATTACGGGTCTACCTACAGCACATGGACAGCAGCAGTTGAGGAAGACAGCTCATTACCACCTTCTCAAGGGTAACTTGGGACTGGCAATGAATGCAGTGTATGTCACACGAGTGAAAAAAAAATTATTAGGGAACACCATTATAATCAATCTGTCAATCATTTAAGATCAGAAAACAGAAATGGGTAACGGTTGGGTGAGTGTCAGTGAGTTATCAATACAAACAGTATTGAAGTTGACCAGTAATGTAGAAAATGAGCAGAAAAAAGTAAGCTCCCACAAACAGCAATGAGCTACTCACCAGATAAGTTGTTTTTTTTAAGTAATAGCTGAAAATGTGTTGCTGGAAAAGCGCAGCAGGTCAGGCAGCATCCAGGGAACAGGAGAATCGACGTTTCGGGCATAAGCCCTTCATCAGGATAG
>NC_057730.1:22046543-22076457 GCF_004010195.1 Chiloscyllium plagiosum
GTGGAAGAGATGCGGTGGAGTGCATCGTCGAACACGTTGGGGGGGAAATTGCGGTCTTTGAAGAAGGAGGCCATCTGGGTTGTGCGTTTTTGGAACTGGTCCTCCTGGGAGCAGATGCGGCGGAGTCGAAGGAATTGGGAGAATGGGATGGCGTTTTTACAGGGGGCAGGGTGGGAGGAGGTGTAGTCCAGGTAGCTGTGGGAGTCGGTCAGTTTGTAGTAGATGTCCGTGTTGATTCGGTCGCCTGAGATAGAAATAGAAAGGTCGAGGAAGGGGAGGGAGGAATCTGAGACTGTCCAGGTGAATTTGAGGTCGGGGTGGAAGTGGATGAACTGTTCAACCTCCTCGTGGGAGCACGAGGCGGCGCCGATACAGTCATCGATGTAGCGGAGGAAAAGGTGGAGGGTGGAGCCAGTGTAGTTGCGGAAGATGGACTGTTCCACATATCCTACGAAGAGGCAGGCATAGCTGGGGCCTATGCGGGTGCCCATGGCTACTCCTTTCGTTTGGAGGAAGTGGGAGGATTGGAAAGAGAAGTTGTTCAGGGTGACGACCAGTTCAGTCAGTCGACTTTTTTAAGTAATACTAATTGGGGAATGAATGTTGACCAAAACACCAGTGAGATCTCTGGTGTCCTCTTCTAAAAGTGTGCCATTGGATCTCTTACATTCATCTAAGACAGCAAACTGAAGTATTAGTATAACAACATCATAGAGTTCCTTTAGTACTTCCCTTCCAGCAATGCAGCACTTCCTCACACTGCACTTTTGGTAGCGTGGCATTCCCTCAGTACTGAACCTCCAACAGTGCAGTACACATTTGGTATGACCCTTGAATAGCACTGGATTTTGTCAGTACTGACTCTCTAAACAGTGCAACATTCCCTCAGTACTGACTATAAGTGTCAGTCTGGATTATGGGATCAGAACCCATGCCTTTTTGCCATGCAGCCAAATGTGCCCCTCAATAAGCCATGTACTTTTTCCCTCTCTGCAAAAGATTCACCTACCTCTTAGACTTGACTCTTATCCATTCAACGTGATTGTTATCACATTTATTGTTGACAAGTAGACATTAAACATAGGACCGTGGAAATCTCATTCGGCTGGGAGAATTTTCCAACCTGCTGGCTCTCAACCTTGGAACTGGTGCTCCCCGGTGACCACCCAAAAGTCATCAATCGTAATGAGTCATTTCCAGCTCACAATGATTCCACATAGCAACATCCAACAAACAAGCACCAGGGTCAGTCTGAGTTGATGCCTGAATCTAAATAATGGTGTTTAAGGCATCTGCACCACAAGGAAATTGAAGAGTCTGGAATTAATCTGAAAATATGCCTCTGGGGAGATCTGATGAGCCCTATTTCAAATATGTGCAAACTAATAGGCTTTGAATGTGTTAAAATTGGGCCAATCACAATTTAAGGGAAGTGGAAGTTGAATTGGGTGATGGCCTAATTGTATTATCATTAGGCTATTAATCCAGAAATTTAGCTAAAGTTTTGGGGACCCAGGTTTGAATCACACTGCAGCAGATGGCAGAATTCAAATTCAACAAAAACGTCTGGAATTAAGAAATTGATTTTAAGATGAAACCATTGTTGATTGTCGAACAAAACCAATCTGGCTCACTGATGTACTTCAGAGAAGGAAATCTGCCAACCTCAAGTGACTTGAGACTCACAGCAATATCTTTGGCTCTAAACTAGTAAGGCACTCAGTTGTATCAATTGTTACGAAGTTTCAACAAGGAAATGAAACTGGATGAATCACCTGGCATCAAACTAGACACTTAAAAAAAAAGACAGTAGCAAAAATAGCCCTGCAAAGTTCTCCTTACTAAGATCTGGGAGCTAGTGCGAAATTGGAAGAGCTGTCTCACAGATTAGTCAAGCAACAGCCTGACACACAGTCATGCAATCATATCCTACAGGCAGTGTCCCAAGCACCACAGACACCATCCCTGCATATGTCATCCCACTGCTAGGACAGACCTGGATCGAGTTGCCCTGGTAGTCAAGTCTCACGGCTTCATATTAAACATGAGCCAGGAAACCACCTGCTGATTACCAGATACTGTCCCCCTTCAGCTGACAAATCAGTACTCTACCGTGTGGAGCAGCAACACTTGGAGAAAGCACAGAGGGTAGCAAGGGCGCAACATGTACTCTGGGTAGGGAATGTCAATGTCCACCACCAAGAGAGGCTCAGCAGCAGCACTGCTGATCAAGCTGGTTGGCCCTAAAGGACATAGCTGCTTGATCAGGTCTGTGGCAGGACCAACAAGAGGGAAAAAACATACTGACCTCATCCTTACCATCTGCCATCTGCAGATACATCTGTCCATGAAACTATCGGTAAGAGTGGCAACCACACAGTCCTTGGAGACAAAGTCCCGTCTTCACACTGAGAATATGCTCCATTTTGTGTGTGGCACTCTCACTGTGCTGAATGGGACAAATTTCAAACAGATCTAACAACTCAAGGCTGGGCCTCCAGGAGACACAGCGGGTCATCAACAAAAGCAGCATTGTACTCCAGCACAATCTGCAACCTCATGGTCTGGCATATACCCCATTGCCATCAAACCAGGGTTCAATGGCGAGTGAAGGAGGGAATTGCTAGGTGCAGCAACAGATGTACTTAAAAACAAGGTGTCAATCTGAAGCTACCAAACAGAACTATTTGCATGCCAAAGAGCATAGGCAGCAAGTGAAAGAGAACTAAGCCATCCAACATCAATGGATCAGATCTGATCTCTGCAGCAGTCATGAATAGTAATGGTCAATTAAACAACTTACTGGAGGAGAAGGCTCCATAAATATCCCCAACCGCAATGATGGAAGCTCAAAATATCATCACAAAAAATAAGGCTGAAGCATTTGCAGCAATCTTCAGCCAGAAGTGCCGAGTGGATGATCCATCTCAGCCTCCTCCAGTGGTCCCTAGAATCATAGATACCAGTCTTCAGTAAATTTGATTCATTCATGTGATGTCAAAAAACAGTTGCAGGCACTGGATAATGCAAAGGCAATGTGCACTGACATTCTGGAAATAGCACTGAAGACATGCGCTCCCCAGCCAAGCTCTTCCAGAACTGTCTCCTGGTTGGAGTCATACCTGACACATAGGAGGATGGTTCTTGAGAATTCAGTCATCTCAGTTCCAGGATCTTTTCAGGCGTTCCTCTGAGCAGTGTTCTTGGCTCAACCACCTTCAGCTGCTTCATCAATGGCTTTCCCTCCATCCTAAGGTCAGAAGTGGGGCGTTCACCAATGATTGCACAATATTCAGCACCACTCACGACTCCTCAGATACTGAAACAGCCCATGTTCAAATGCAACATGATTTGGACAGTATCCAGGTTTGGACCGACAAGTGTCAAGTAACATTCACACCATACAAATGCCAGGCAAATTATCATCTCCAATAAGAGACTATCTAACCATTGCCCCTTGACATTCAATAGTGTTACTAAACTAAATATCCAACTATCAACATCCTTGGTACCACCGACCAGAAACTCAACTGGACTTATCACATCAACACAGTAACTACAATAGCAGGTCAGAGGCTAGGAATACTGCAGTGAGTAACTCACCTCCGACTCCCCAAAGGCATCTACAAGGCACAGGTCAGGAGTGTGATAGAGCAGCATGGTGGCTCAGTGGTTAACACTGCTGCCTCTCAGTGCCAGGGACCCGGGTTCGATTCTATCCTCAGGCAACTGTCTGTGTAGAGTTTGCACATTCTCCTTGTTTCTGTGTGGGTTTCCTCCAGGTGTTCCTGTCTCCTCCCACAATCCAAAGATGTGCAGATTAGGTGAATTGGCCATGCTAAATTGCCCATAATGTTCAGGAATGTGTAGGTTAGGTACATTAGTCAGGGGTAAATGTAGAGTAATAGGTTAGGGGAATGGGTTTGTGTGGGATACTCTTTGGAAGGTCGGTGTGGACCTGTTGGGCTGAAGGGCCTGTTTCCACACTGTAGTGATTCATTTTCTATAATACTCCCCACTTAACTGGATGGTTGCAACTCCAACAACACTCAAAGTGTGACACCATCCAGGACAAAGCAGCCTTCTTGATTGGTACCATCTCCACCAACATCCACTACCAACAATCTATATGAAAGAGAAAGGCAGCAAACACATGGGAACACCATGACCTACAGGTTCCCGTCCAAGTCACTCACCGTCCTGACTTGGAAACATATCGCTGTTCCTTCACTGTCACTTGGTCAAAATCTTGGAATTGGGTCAACATATGGCATGTGGACTGCAGCAGTTCAAGGTAGCTCACCACCACCTTCGAGGGCAATTAGGAATGAACAATAAATTCTGGCCAACCAGCAATACCCAGGCCCCACAAATGAATAAAATAAAGTGGATAAAATGCTTAACATTGCTATCAACTCCAAGTTAGACAATGCGCTTCATTGGAGCAAAAGGTTCTTCAACAGCTTAACCTGAAACACTTTACATAGTGAAGACACAATGTGGGCAATGGACTGCTTAAAATGGGACTGTGTGGAAATGTTAAGAAAATTGGAGATTTTATTTGCGAGATTTGACTAGGAATATTAAATTTTAGAGACCTGTTAAATGAACCATGGAATCATTAATCTGGAACTCTCACAGGTTACTTGTGAATTAAGTAAATTACAAGCTTACTTGCGGATTAAGTGATGTGTAATGTTGAATAGTTGCAGTCATTATAACCTGTATACAGGTTCTTTCAACAATCATGAATTTAAACATTAGCTGTTCAATTTAAGTTGTATTATACCAGATTGAGGGGGACACAACAGTCCAAAAATATCTCCTCATATCTGTCAACATCTCCTAAGTAGTACAAGACATAATATTTACTCAAGTCATCTAGGTAGCACTCACAGGGTTAATGAGGCTCCTGCTCATGCCTCTCCAGTCAGAGGGGGAGTGGCGATTACAGTTCCCTCCCCTCCTGTACTCCTTTCTGTGAGAAGCACAGATTGCGTTCATTAGTGTTGCTTTTTTTGCCAGATCCCATGAAGAAGTGTAGCAGAGCAGGGGAACACTGAGATGCTGTTCATTCCCTCCTGACTCCTTCAGTTTATCTCTGTGACCATCCAATCCATATTTGCACTGATATATCCTGCTAGCCGGAGAAGAGACCCAACACTCTTCAAGTCACCACAACAAGCTTGCCTTTCCTCGCTGCATGCAGCAAACAAGGTAAGATTGATTTTGTGTCTAATACAAAGTCACCCAGCTCTGGATTCTGTCTCTCTTTCTCTCTCTCAGCTCTGGTCAATGAACTAAGCAAAATCTCGACAAAATAGCGCACAAATATTATTCCAGAGGTTTGCAACTGACCAGCTGTACACAGTCATTTGAAAGCAATAACCCCCCCAAATGTTTTGGTACAGTTATTCAAGCACTGCATCAACAAACTGAGTTGGTATAAGCTCAAACAGAAAACCAGTCAAAGACCTCAAGCTCATGAAAAAGTTTAACAATTTCAAAATAAGTTTTAGTGAGTAAATTTGAAACCAGTACTGCACAAATTATTTCAGTACAGAGTTACTCCACTCTGCAGAGTACATTTCTTTCATAACAATACATATGGTTTATTCAGGAGGTTAAGAGGTATTTACTGTATAACTGAAGTCACTCTTTATTCATTGCAACTTGCACTAATGTAGTATGAATACCGAGAATCTCAACATGGTCAGAGCACCAAGGAAGAGGATATCAGGATATGGTCATTTAAAGATTGATGAGAAAGGTGTGTTTTCAGGAGATCTTAAAGGAAATGGCAGAAGTAAAGACTGGAGAGTTTTACGTGCAGAATGTTCAGAGCTTAAGGACTAAGCATAGCCACCAATGATAGGCTCAAGGGATGAATGATTCATAAAAGACCATAATGAGATACATAGGATGTAAGGGTTGGAAAACTGTACAGAGATAGGGAGGGGCAAGGCCATGTAGGGATTTGAGTACAAGGTTGAGAATTTGAAATTTATGTTTCGAGTATTGGATTATTTGAACCTTGAAATGCTGAGAACTGGACAAGGGTTTCATTAGATGTGTCAGGCAAGAGTGGAAACAAGAGATGTTACAGAGATGGACATTCAGATGCAATTACTGAAGAACTGGACGTTATGGTGGGGACCGGAGACAATGACATCAAACGCACTATTATTAACAGGAGCAACTGTCCATTCATCACAACAGGGATTACTACCTATGTAACTATACATAATTGCCATTTATTCAGCAGGGGAAGGGTCATACATATAGCTACAGTTTATTCAGTGGGCTAAGAGTTACTCAGTAACAGCACAGAGATCCAGCTTATTCAGCAGAGTTAGGGTTTCTCGGTTTGGGACTGAAGTTTCTTCCTTGTAGTGTAAAAGTTAAGTTATTAATCATACTAGCAAATTAACACAGCTGGTCGAGGAACAGGATGAGCCTGAATTACCAGCTGAACTTGCTTTCAGTTGTTCCATTGAAAAGCAGGACTTTTCAGGTAAAGGTGTGTATTTACTGCTCTGTACAAATGGCAGAACAAAAGTCAGGTGCAATAATAAAGCTGTTTTAGATGTAGATTGAACCATATTATGACGAATTATGGGAATTTTGTAATTAAACAAATGAGTTACTAGGCCACAGAAAGTCACAAAGGTAATCTGAAAAGGAAGGGAAACAGGAAACCTTCAGATACAGTGCAAAACAGACTTAATTTCCAGAGACAAAACAGTAGAAGACCCTTATTTCCGGGACAGAGGGCTAAAAAGAGGAGACTCCCATTCTCCCCAGAGTCAGGGCAAGAGGAGACCTTCACTTTGAACTCCCCAAGACACAAGGTCTGTAAGGGGACCCTATGTTTCATCAGTACAGGTAGTGAAATTAATGATTTCTAATTATGGTGTTGGTGCTGTGCAGATTTTTCTTGGCAGTGGCTAGTGAATGTGGTGTATGTGGTTTGTTTTAAAATAAACTGGGGATACTGTTTCTGTAGCTGCTGGAGAGAGAGTGGAATTTATTATTGCATTCTCATTACCTCGGGATGGTATGCAGGGGTGGAGCTCATTCCTGGAGTCAAGCAGCAGCAAAGGCAAATCTTTAAACAAGAGGATTGACAAAGAGAAAAGTAAACAAGCTTTCAGCAGCCACTGGCCTTTAATTAAAAAGTGGAGAGCTCAACATGACTTGCTTTTTACTCACTTGTTAAGGTTTTCTTAAGATAAATTTTGTCTGTGGATTTGACCCCAACGTAATGCTTCATGAGGGTCAAGATACATTCTGACTGGAGCTGCCCAAATGGAGAATGTCAGATACGTCAACTGACACCCCACTGCTGCCTCAGAACATGCTCATTCATCTAACTACTCCCAGGATTGATCCTCACGGAGGGCGGTGGTGTCAGAATTCTTATGCAGAGGACATTATCTCCCACCCTCTGTCTGGCACCCTTATTACCAACTGTATTTCTAAAAAATGTCACTCAATAATTTCACACTGTTATAGATTATATTTCCATTAATATTAATTCAACTTCACACTATCACTCAGTAGCACCTCTCCACCAATGCCATGTTAACAAAATGAAAAGAGTAGCAAAAAGGGTTTGGTTGCTACGGTTAGAAAGTTGGAGATAAAATTCCCTACTCAGCCTTCAATACTCTCAGTTGAAACAAAACAGTGTTCAAAGGTAGAGCTATAGTAAGGATTGAGCTCTTGTATGACAGCCAAGATTTCCAGTTAGTGCAATAACTTTCTTAAACACAGAGGGTTGAGTGTCATAATAGGAAATGAATTGGGCCTTGTTCCACTTATAAGGAAGTTATCAGAAAGGAATTAACACAGAATTGCTCAGTATTGTTTAAAACAAGTATAGAATGAAACATGTAGAAATCAAGAGCGATATTGGGGTAGTTAATCTGGAAAGGGTTCTCCATGACTCAGTTATCAGCATTTTTATCTGAGTCAGAAGACTGAGGCCTCAAGAACCACTTCAGAAATTGGAGCACAAAATCCAGGTTGACACCAGTAATACACTACCAAGGGAATGCTAATCAGGCAGAGGCTCTGTCTGCTCTCTCTTTTGAAGGATCACTGGACTTGAAACATGAACTTTGTTTTTCTCTCCACAGATGCTACCAGACCTGCTGAGTTTTTCTAGCATGTGTTTGTTCTCTATCTACCCAACTTGTTCACCTTAATATCTTGAACTTCAGTTAGATTAGCCCTTAACCTTCTAAACTCCAGGGAATACAAATGCTTGTTTGTGCAATATCTTTGTGTAATTTAACCCTCAGGCATCTAGGTTATCATTCTGCTAAACCTACATTGCAATCCATCCAAAATCAATATATCCTTAAGTTGTATTGCCCAGAACTACTCTCAGTATTCGAGGTGTTGTCTAATCAATGCTTTATATGGCTGAAACATGGCTTCTATCCCAATCTGTTCTACTCCTCTAAATGCAAAGGCCAGTGTTCCAAGACATTTTGATTAGTTCCATACCTGTACGTGACATTTTAATGACCTGTGCGCCTTATCCCATATATATCTTTGTCTCTCGATTGTTTCTTACTTTTCAGCATTTAAAAAATATCCTGTTCTATCCTTTTTTTAGATCGGATTATCTCACTTTCAGCTACACTGAAATCCATTTGCCATTGTTTTATTCATTCACTTAATCTAATATTGCAGCAATTTTATGTTTTGATCTATGTTGCTTACAAGGCTGACTACCCTTGAGTCATTAGCAAAGTTGAATATGCAGGCTTCTAACTGATCATCTAAGTCAGTAATAAATGATGAACAGTTTAGACCCAAATATAGATACTCCGAGACACTACTCATCAAATCTTCTCAGTTAGCACATGTTCCCAGTATCATCTCTCCTTGCATTCTGCTGAGTTTCTAACCAGGTTAATAATTTTCCTTCAGTTCCATGAGGTGCACGTTTAACCAAGAGCTAGATTGATTCTTGGTGTGGAAGAATTACTTTTCTGAGAAAAGGTTGCATAGATTTACCTATATTCCTGGAAACTTATAAGAATGAGAGGAAATGGTACAGCAACATTAAGGTTTTGGGAGGGCTCAACAGATAGACAGTAACAGGCTATTTCCTTTGATTGGAGTGTCAACAACAAATAGGACACAGTCTCAGGATAAAAGTTCAGCTATTTAGGACTGAGATGTGAGGAAATACCTTCACTCAAAAGGTTGTGAACCTGTGAAATTCTGTATCCGAGAGAAATGTTGTTGTGTGCATTCAAGTCAGAAACTGATATATTTCTGATCAAAGGGAATCAAGGGATATGGGAAAGCATAGGTGAGGTCAGGGATCAGTCTATTCCAATTGAAAAGGTGAGCAAGTTGAGAGGGAGGGGGCATATGACGCTACTCCTGCTCTGATTTCTTATGTTTAACTATGACGGACTTGAGTAAATGCCTCCTGGAAATCCATATAAGTAGCATTCATAGCCATTCTCTCATCTGCTATTTTACTCACCTCTTCAAAATATTCATTCAAGCATGATTTACTCTTTATAAACTCCCCAGTGCTGGTTCTGTCTGATTAGTTGAAAAAAATTGAACATGTAGAAGATATCACAGCACTATTTTAAAGAACAAAGGAACCCTTCTTTGTGTCTTGGCCCATCCTTAACCTACATTACTAAAGTAGAAGATTGGTCAGTTATTTAATTACAGCTGGATCATGCCATGCCTAAAAGTAGGAGAAAGTGAGGACTGCAGATGTTGGAGTACCAGAGTTGAAAAATGTGGTGCTGGAAAAACACAGCAGGCCAGGCAGCATCCGAGGAGCAGGAGAATTGACGTTCGGGCATAAGCCCTTCTTCAGGAATGAGGCTGGTGTGCCAAGCGGGCTGAGATAAAAGGTAGGGGGGAGGGAATTTGGGGGAGAGGCACCGGGAATACAACAGGTGGAAGGAGGTGAGGATGAGGGTGTTAGGCCGAAGAGGGGGTGGGGGCGGAGAGGTCGGGAAGAAGATTGCAGGTCAAGAAGGCGGTGCTGAATCCGAGGGTTGGGACTGAGATAAGGTGGGCGGAGGGGAAATGAGTAAGCTGGAGAAATCTACATTCAATACCCTGGCTCTGTTCTTTCAGTGATGTCTACTTTACACAAGTTTGTTTTGATCGCAGGATTTGTAATTTTATTTTATTTCTCAAGTAATTGCTGCATTTAAGGAAATAAGTACGTGAGGAAGCTTGGGAAAAAAGGATATGCAGAAGGAGTTAGATGAAGTAGTTTGGGAGAATGCTGAAGTGGGAACATAAACATCAGCGCAGGAGTAACAAGCTGAATGGTCTTTGAGACGTAAATGTTCCACGGTTCTGTGTTATATTCATGGCCCACACTGTACCATGTGCAGTTCCAGACTGATCTGCACAAATCGATGTACAGGACCAACCTTCAGTGAAATAAATGCTATGTCAGGAATTGTCCTTTGTCATTGCTATTGAGGTTTATTAGAGCCTGATGGGTAGCCAGCAAGACAGAAAAACAAACTTCCTCTTATAAAGTGGAGTTGGACAAACATTATGAAAGGCATTTGGGAACCAACTCAGCCAGATTTTGGAAAACAGACAACTGCTTTGGTGGATATCCAACTCGCTCCCTCTGATTTGTATTCAGCAAAACCCCACACTCGCCTATCAGCTCACCTCATACATTTCATTGACCATTAAACCAGAACAAAAACCCTGGGGTTTAGCCACATTACACAGTACTGAGACCAGACATATAATATACATTGCACAAAGAAGAATACAGATTCCTTAGTACTGAGTGCAAAAGCAAATAATTTATGGTAAACCATCTGGAATACAGTTTCGAATTCTGGCCACTGTACTTTAGACGGGGTGCTAGGGATAGTGTAGAGTGTGATTACTGGGGTCAATCACCTCAATCCGATGAAAATTGTTACAGGAGTTCCTTCATAGAATGTCCTTGGCACACTACCCTCACCTGCTTCACCAATTAACTTCCCTTCATCATAAAGTCAGAATGGGATTTTTGCTGATGACTGTACATCATCATTTATCACTTCTTAGACACTGAAGCATTGTTCACATGCAGCAAGATCACAATTTCCAGGCTTGGACTAGTAAGTGGCAGGCAATATTCACACCTCAGGAGGGCCAGGCTATGACCATCTCTAAGAATAGAGAATCTAACCATCTTTTCCCTATAACATTCAGTAGCAATGCCATCACAGAATACCTCATTACTACCATTCTGGGTATTATCGTTGACCAGAAATCAAATACAACAGCTACAAGAAGTCCAATAGATTTTTCCCTCTCCATTAGTTCTCCTATCACATGTCAGGTCCTCTCCCACATGTCACAGACCTAGTCTGGCACATACGATCTCCAAGACTCAGGCCATTATTGGTTCTATTGCTGATGATAGATCATTGAAGTTCCCCATCCAGAGTACATTCTGTCTTTGTCTTCCTCAATGTTTTACCCAACTGATGTTTCACATGCTGAATATGTTTCATCAGCTGTGGGAGAACAACAGGTGATAAACTGCAGGAGATCTCCTTATCTACATTGACTTCCTGGGGTCCTGATCCAATGTTGAGAATCTAGTGCCAATCCCTCTGAATAATACCACCTTTCCTGCATAGGGACATGACCTAAGGACAATGAAGATGATATGTGGGACATCATCTATCATGTATGATTGAGAGAGCATAAAGTCTCTTGCTTTACTAGACTGTTAGATGGGGGTCTCAATTTTGGAAAAGGTCCTCAGATATGACAAAGGACGACTTTGAATAGTTGAGTTGCAGGGTATGCGCTTGTCATTTCTACTGCCTTGGGCAATGCTAAGTAAAAGGTTGAGTTTTATTTTTTTGTAGTGGCTTGATGCAACTAATTAGCTTGCTAGACCACTTCTGAGGGCAGTTAAGAATCAACCACTTTGCTGTGCATCTGGAGTAACATGCAGACCAGACCTGGTAGGACCAGATTTCCTTCCCTTAAGAACATTAGTGAACTTGATGGAATTTTCTTTAAAAATCTACCAGCTTGTCATAAATATCATTAAGTTAGTTTAAATCTAATAAGGAGCAGAAAGTAATCTCAAGAAAGCTAATTGAAAGCTGGCCTTTATATCTAGAGGACTGGAATACAAGGGGGATTCAGAATTTATGCTGCAGTAATACAAAACCCTGGTTAGACTCCTCTTGGAGTACTGAGAGCAGATCTGGACACCACATCTCATGAAGGATATACTGGTTGTGGAAAGTGCACAACATTGATTTGCAAGAATGATATTTGGACTTAAGTTATATGGGAGATTATATAAATTAGATCTGTTTTCTCGAGAACTTAGAACGTTGAGGTAGTCTGATCGAAGTCTTCAAGATATTATTAACAGGAAAGAACAGGGTAAAGATAAACTATTTTCGCTGGTTGGAGATTCTAGAACTATGAGGCATTGTCTAAAAGTTAGGTTCAGACCTTTCAGCAGAGATGCTAGAAATTATTTCTTCACACAAATGATGATAGAGGTTTGGAACTTTCTTCCATAAGGAGAAGTTAATGCCAGATCTGTTGTTAATTTTAAATCTGAGATAGTTAATGTTTTGCTAAGCCAAGGCAATGAGAGATGCAGGCCAAAGATAAGTATATAAAGTTAGGTCACACTGTCATTGAATGGCGGAACAGGATATGTTCCTAAATTCCACTAGTTGCTATGGTAAAATGTGAATTCACATCTCCACATTAGTCTAGGCCTCATATGAAATCAAGTAACATTATCACCATGCCAACTCCTGCAGTTCAGAAGCACATCTGGCTGGGACGAGTACCCTGGCTCTGTTCTTTCAGTGATGTCTACTTTACACAAGTTTGTTTTGATCTCAGGATTTGTAATTTTATTTTATTCCTCAAGTAATTGCTGCATTTAAGGAAATAAGTACGTGAGGAAGCTCGGGAAAAAAAGGATATGCAGAAGGAGTTAGATGAAGTAGGTTAGGAGAATGCTGAAGTGGGAGCATAAACATCAGCGCAGGAGTAACAAGCTTAATGGTCTTTGAGACGTAAATGTTCCACGGTTCTGTATTATATTCATGGCCCACACTGTATCATGTGCAGTTCCAAACTGATCTGCACAAAGCAAGTTTTCATTACCCCACTTCCTTTCACACAGGCGCTGCCAGTTTTGAAGCAGGAAGGTCTCCACAGCTTAGCTGAGTCCTCCCTACGCTAACACACCGAAAAGTTGCATCTCATATTACAGTGAACATCTTGAAATGTTCCTTTGAAAAATAAGCCAGAGGCTGTGGCAATGTTATCATACCCTGAGATACAGTGCACATATTATTTTTGGAAAGGGGAAGCACATTGAGGGAGCATAACTGGAAGATCATACTGTCAGGCTACAAATTCCTCAGGCCCCTGGAGACCCACATCCACAGTGCTATGTCAGCATCATACACAATTCCCATCAAGGATAAATGAATGATGCAAAAATATTGCACTCATGATTGTGCAATATATAACAGGAGGCAACTAACTGGAAAAAAAAAGGCCATTACTATACCATCATTAAACCCTCAGGTAACACCACCTTCTCATCATCTCCCTTCAATCCTAATCTCTGAAACACTGCCAATTTTCTCTATAATCCATTGTTGCTCGTATCTGCAACAACCACCTCTGGTAACTTCAGCACACCCATATAATTCATCCATCTTCATTCCTACTTACTGTAGGACTTCCTATCCTACCATCAGATCACAGTCAACACAACATTGTCTATCAGCTGCCTGTCCCTGATAGACAATGAGCATCATTAAGCCCCACTCCCACTCCTCCAGCACTTTGCTGCACTGACCCAGACTCCTCTCCCAAGTCTTCCCCCACCAATACAAGTTTTGTCCTCGCACAAACTCTCTTCTACTAATCCCTACGCCTGAACTGTCCCAAACCCAAGGCAATCACGATCATTACTGTCTCCCTCAAAACTATCCAACTCCTCAAATATTCACCACATTCTTAAGGAAATGGATAGTTCCTTCAAATGTCTTCTTCCCTGAGGAAGGTACAGGGTCCTGCCCCTCCCCAATAGGTACAGGGGCTGAGTGAGTCCTATTTTAAGGCGCAGCTTTAAATTTGAGGTTTATCCATTCCCCAAATGGAACCTATGCCTGGTTTATAATTAATCAGAGTTAAGCAAGCCCAATCTCCTAACTTCCAACAATCAACACACATGAAGAGAATGAAATATACAGAGAACGAAGCCCACAATCAACAGGGATAGTCTCAGATTCAAAGTCAGAATCCTGTTCAGTTAATGGGATGGAAGTACAGTTTGCTCAATGTCTGCGTGTAGTTTTTCTAACATGTCAGGACATAAAACCAGACACATTGCCTTCAGATTTTGTTAAATACATTTACAGGATATGGGCATCACTGACTTGAACAACATTTAATGCCCATCCCTAACTGCCCAGAAGGCAGTTGTGTTAACTACACTGCTGAGTGTCTGGAGTCACATGTATGCTAGACCAAGTAAGGATGCCAGTTTCCTTCTCTAAAGAGAACCTGCTGGATTTTTTTTGAAAAATCAACAGGTTCATGTTTATCATTAGAGTCTTAATTCTAAATTTTTATTGAATTGAAATTCCATCTGCCATGGCAGGATTTGAATCCAGGTATCCATAACATTACCCAGTCTCTGGATTGATAGTTTTGCAATGCCACTAGGCCATTGCCTCTCCTTCATAAGATTCTGCTTCGTTGTCTGTGAGCAGCCAGGACAGCTTCCAATCAGCAGTATGAGAACACAGCAATGTCCACATCAAGGTAACTATCCAACTCCAGCTTAGACAAAGCAAACTATCAGCCCAGCTTTCAGCAGACGCACACCAGAAATTATCAGAGGAAAAGGATTTTTCATACCAGTATGAAAAATTATTCAGGAAAGGATTATGTTTAGCATCAGCTGAACTCCTTGGCTGTTTTATTTGATCTGATATCTTCAGAGCACCACCTCCTTAACAGGTGGAAGGACGATCTAACATCCTGTGCTGGAGCTAACTGGTCACCTTAGCGTGGACTCCCAATTTCTTACACTGCTGATTGGAAGCTGAGCTGGCTACTCATAGCTGATTGAGGGGAAACTTATTAAGGGGAGGTGATGGTCTAGTGGTTTTATTGCTTGACTATTAAAATCAGAGACCTAGGTATTGCTTTGGGGACTTGGATACAAATCCCATCATGACAGATTTGAATTTAAATTCAACAGAGCAAAGGGCTTGGAGAATGGCAGCTTCCTTCATCTCCACAATCCTCCAAATTCTCCATGCAGCTCCAACTTTGGTTGGAGCATCTATGGATTGAATAGCTCCACACTTGCTAGCCATTCCTTCAGTTGCTTGGGCACTAGAATGTTCCTAAACTTCTCTGCTTTTCTCTCCACCTTTAAGATATTTCTTAAAAATCTCCCCATATGGCCAAAATTGTGGTTATCCGTCCTCACATCTAATATGGCTCTGAGAGAAATTTTGTTTGATCCCGAGAAATACCTGAAAACGTTTTACTGTGTTAAGAGTTCCACAGAAATGAAAGTTACTGTCATAAATACAACATGCTGAAAATTTATATGTTTTCCTGAAGTCATAATTTGCAGAAAGATAGGATTATACAGAAATATATCAAGATATATTGATGAAGCCAAACAAAAGCACTACAATAGTGGACGGCAGGTAAAATTGAAGTCAACACTAGCCATTGACTCAGAAATCAAACCCAGCCTACTTCTATTGGTATTAAAAATTACTGTCTTTGTTCAGTGGTCTTAGTACAGCTCTCAATTGGCTCATAACAAGAAGCTAAGTTCGAATTCTGATCAGCAAACTGATTGAAGGCCTGGTGTAGGAAGTTTGTGATCTGAGTGTTCACTCCCATCACATATAGCTTCTTACTTATATACTGCTATGTTTCACTGGGGTTGTGCACTGAAACAGTTGTCAATTATCGTAAAAGGATATCAGTGAACTAGCTGGGCTTTTATGTTAGAAAACTGAGCGTATGAAATTCTCTGCCACAGAAGTGGTTAAGGTCAAAGTATTGAATGTTTTCAAGACTTAGATATTGTTCTTAGTGCTGAGGGGATCAAAGGGTATGGTGAGAAAGTGGGGACTAGATACAGAGTTGAACGTTCAGCCATGATCATCTGAATGGTGGAACAGGCTTGAAAGGCCAAATGGCCTAATCCTGTTCCTATTTTCTATGTTTAGCTAACTTGGGCACCAATCAAATAGACTTTATCGTCAATAACTGGTCATTAATCCACAGATCAATCAGCTGCTTGTTGTCAGCTGAAAAACTATTTGCATTCAACCCTTGGTTTCAGCTTGTCTGCAAAATTCCCACTACAACTTGAACACCAGTTGTGTAAACATCACTTCAAATGGTTTTCAAAAAGTGCAACAATCCTCCAACAATCCTTGGTTTTTAAAACTGCTCTTTGCCCATTTAAGTCCACAAATCAAAAATACAGAAAAATAATGAGAGACAGTCCTTACAAAATGGCTGTACTCTCAGCCCCTACTCCTCCTTATTCACTAACAAAACTTGCAAACAGCTCCTGCCTTTCACACGGGAGCACTCTCCACAAGCTAATCACTCAGATAATTTTTCAAGTCTAACAAATGTATTAATATTTCCAATTCCATTGCTGACTTCAAGACTAAACTGAAATTCACAGAGACAGCAGCTTATTCTGCTGGGAGACAGACTGTAAATCTGGTATGAGGCATTCTATATATACTCACTGCCAGCAGTTTGGTAGAAAGAGGGGGAGCAAGTGTGCAGACGTGAAGTGAGGAAGGGGAGAAGGTGAGGTGTGGGCGACAGGGAGGAAGAGGCGGTATTAGAGAGTATTGTTTGTAACTGCTTGTTCTAATTTTGACAGTGGTGCTGCTGGATCTGCCTGTGCTCCAAATAGAGAGGACACAAAGAAATGTATTTTATGTCTTTTTTATTAATTCAATCTGTTACTGAACATTCCTCTTCCCCAGCAGTCCCCTAATGTGGTCTGGAAATAGTGTGGAATGAGTCAAAATTTCTAAAAATACTCACTCCCTACGGAGTGAGAGAATGTTCTCCAATCTCTAATTCCACTTCACAAAGACAGTTTCTGGCAGCACAGACCTCTCCTGCTTTGCTATAGTAGGGGACTGGAACACAATCTCTCCTTAACGGGCAAGAATATGGGAATAGGCACCCCTTGAAGACTTTGAGGAAAGTCAATGACTTCATTATCACAACATCCTGACTTGCTATAATACCCATCACCCTTTTCTCAGGCTGAGCCCTTCCCTCAACTGCTGAATAAGTAACAGGATCAAAGGAGCATTCCAACAAATTCAGAGCAACATTTCTGACAGAATTTTAAAACTTTGGGGAAATATTATTTGTGGTGTTTTAAATTGGTTAATGTCCTGCTCAATTTTACAGAACTTTATTTTGCTAATTGTATCATTTAGGAGTTGCTTCTGATTCAAAACCAAGTTTACAGGGCAGGATGTGGTAATTTCAACATTAGGTCTGTACTAAACGAAACAAAATCCATTCTCCATTTACCCCTCCCTAAAATGCAAAGCCCATTACTCCTCCTCAAAACACACAGGCTATTCTACTCCTCACACTGAAGCATGAAGCCAGTGAGGCCTCACACCTGCGAACCTGGTACTATCCATACTCTGTTTCCAAAGTCACCCCGTGAAATTAAGAGTATCCCTCTTCCCCTGCTCAATGCACACTGCACAATTATGGGAAGCAATGGACCTAGTGGTATTGGCCCTAAACAAGTAATCCAGAGGCCCAGATATTGTTCTGGACTCTTGTGTTCAAGTCCCACTGGCAGATGGTGGAATTTGAGTTCATTAAAAAATTGGAATTAGAAATCTAATGATGACCATGAAACCACTGTTGACTCGCTTAAATAAACCATTTGGTTCACTAATGCCCTTTAGGGAAGGAAACTGCTGTCTTTATCTGATCTGACTTCCACCTAACTCCAGACCCACAGCAATTTGATTGACTCTTAACTGCCCTTTAGGGATAGGCAACAGATGTTGGATTATCCAGTGATGCCCACATTCCATGAGTAGGGGAACAAAAACAAAATTAATTCTCCCTCCTCTCAGCCTCTTATTCTCTTCCTTTGGGATGTCCTCTTCTTTCCCTGCACCATTCATTCCCCTCTGCTAACCCACAGACACCACACCTCCCTTCTATATTATCTTAGATTTTGTTCAGCCTCCACTAATGGTTATACTCAGGGTTGCTTCCATAAAATCTTTAGAAGACTCATAATGACTCATTCCTTTTGCCCCCACAGAGCTCAATACACCATGAGGAGGACCTCTTTGCCCTGTCTGACCATACTAGTACTCCTGTCAGAACTGCTGTCAGCGCTCTGCTGCCCAACAGAATGCAACTGTGATGCCTCAGGAATGCTGTGGTGCATCAAAAGGGGACTGTCTGCCATTCCCGAACACATCCCTCCTGGCACCTCCAGCATATATGTTTTTGAGAACTCCATTTCCACCTTACACAAGGAAGATTTCGCAGGACTTCAGGAGCTGAAGCTTCTGCACCTATCACACAATAAAATTACCAGGCTGCCTCAGGAGGTCTTCCAATCACTAAGTGTGCTTTCTAACCTGGACCTGTCATCCAATCAGATAACTGAAATCAATAATGACACCTTTATGGGGTTGCAGGAACTGGAACGATTGTACCTGCAGCAAAACAAGATCAAGACAATCCACCCAGCAGCTTTCGACACATTAACAAAGCTGGTCGAGCTCAAACTGCAAGATAATCTTCTCCATCATCTTCCTCCTTTACAACTTCCCACACTCCTCCTATTGGACCTCAGCAGAAATAACATCCCAGACACAGAGCTCAGAAACATCCAAGCACCCGAGATTGAATCTTTAAAGCTGGCTGGACTTGGCCTCAGTACGATAAATGAAGACATATTTAAAAACATGAAGAATCTTCAGGAGCTGGATCTGTCAGAAAATCAGCTGGTGACTGTGTCAGCTATATTCCAGCACATCAGTGAACTGACCGTTCTGAGTGTTCAGGGAAACAACAAGATCTCACACTTGAAGGATGAAGACTTCAAGCAGATTAGGAACCTTCAGAAACTGGACATCAGTGGGTTGAGCCTTACGACCATTCCTGAGGGTTTTTTGGACCTTTTCCCCAACTTAAGGAGCCTCACAGCAGCTGAAAACCCCTATAACTGTGTCTGCCAGATCAGCTGGTTTGTCCAATGGATACAGGAGAATAATGCCCTCCTCCAGAGGCAGGAGGAAACACGTTGCCACTTCCCTCTAGTCAATGCTGGTAAACTACTCAACACATTGACAAACAGTAACTTTGGATGTCCTACTACGATCCCGTCCATCGGTGCAACAAGCACCACAGAATCATCACCAACCACAACCAAGAAAGTAACAGTGGGTCCCAAAGCAACACACCTTCCTGTACAATCAATGCCCTTCAATGGTGAAGTAACACTTGGAGCCATCACCGAAATAGATCGACAACTCAGCGCAAAGGGACATCTCTGCCTCTTTACAGAATGCCTCAATGGAGGTATTTGCCAGCTAGATAGGCATGGGCGACACAGTTGCATGTGCCGTGCTGGGTTCCAAGGACCACTCTGTGAGGCAGCAAATGGTATTCTTGATCTCCAGACCTCTCAGAAAAGCATTGTAAATATTAGTCAAATAACCAGCACTTCAGTAACATTAAATCTAGAGGGTTTTAAACTCTCCCCAGTTTACTATAAGGGGCTCCGGGTGACATATAAGAACTGGTCAGGACTTGACCCCAGGCCAGTGTCACTCAACATCCCAATATCACTGTCAACATACAAGATTCCAAGCCTTCGGCCGAACTCAACATATCAGATCTGTGTTGGAGCTCTGGGGGAGGCCAGCACAAAACAAGAGCCTTGCACAGTCGTGCAGACATTGCCAATAACACAATTACCTCAGTTCAAACAGATAGAGGGTAGCAACTTGACCAAAATGATCTGGCTAGTAACCACAGGTATGTTCCTGGTCTTACTGTTGGCGGTTGTGATCACACTCTATTGCCGGAAAAGACTTAAGAAAAATTCTGCTCAAGTAGGAGATTTACATCCTTGTGATATAGAAGAGATCAAACCTTACCTAGACGAGGGAAAGATCTTGTCTGATACTCCCGAATGCCTCGCTCTGCAAAGCGGAGTGCCATTAATCCAAGATCACCAAGGTAACATTCCTATAGCTTTGTGACCTTTCATTCACAGGGATTAACATGGATTTCCAAAGCCTGATTACAGCCACAGAACTTCCCTGCTTCAATCAACAAATCCTTTTCTACCAATTGTGGAATTGCACATAGTATTATTGAGGCAGTCCAATTTCAATCTCTCTCAAGCAACCCAGCACATATGAAGCCTGATCAATCTCTTTCAAGATTTCCCTACTCCATTCTGTAAACTTCAATCTGGCTGTACTCACCAAATCCAGTCTTCCCATACAGTCCCTGTGAAACCCCAACCAAAGGAAGAAATAAAACCTTCCAAGCAAAGCATCGCTGTAAATATCACTACTGCCACCTTTGTTATTCAGACAGCTATCCACAAGCATCAACTTATGACTTACATGGCCAGACTATGAGTGATTTCAGTACGTGGAGTTCATGGATAATGGTGTAGTGCCAGTCACACCTCATCATAACCATTGCCATTCCCCAACAGCACAAGGGAACAGACCAGTGATAGGCACTCACCACCACCTGGCCCATCATTAACTGCTGTATATTGCTGAACTAAGTCTAACCGAGTCAAGCACATGATGTATATGACAATTTGTAAACAAATAAATATTTTTCTAGAGAAGCGACATGGAGGCTCTGGTTTGCTTTGTTACACAACCAGGTGTTACCATAGGGAGAAGTGACACTTGGAGACACCAGACTGGATGGTAAACCAGCAATGAAGAATGATACAAAGGGTCTTAATGCCAGGTGTAGGATACAGAGGGTGAAGAGTCAGGTGATTGCAATACCCAAGGAGGATAGCAGGGTATGTAAAACTCGAAGCATAACCAAGACTGGGCCAGGGTGCAAGACAGCTTGAAATATCACAGCAACTAGAGAGATACCCATTCCACTTTCATCAAAGTGCAGTTGGATTAAAATTCCAATCCTTCAGACATGTCCAAAACAAAAACAAACACTTGAACTGGAAAGAAAGAGGGTTTGAAGGATAATGGGAGGCAGAGGGAGCATCAGTATCAAAGACCAACACTTATTTATAAACTGAAGTTAAAAATCACATAATACCAGGATATAGTCCAACAGGTTTAATTGGACGCACTAGCTTTCGAAGGAGCAGCGCTCTGAAAGCTAGTGCTTCTAATTAAACCTATTGGACTATAACCTGGTGTTGTGAGATTTTTAACTTTGTACACCCCAGTCCAACACCGGCATCTCCATATTATAAATTGAAAGGAGCCAAGCTGAAACCTACGTGCATTCCGAAGTATGGGGCAAAGTTCACTCCAAGGCTACTACACTGATAACACAACAACCTGAAGCAGTTCGAGGTGAAAAACATTTGACAGCAGGGATGGGAAAAAAGTGGAGTAAATTAAACTAAAATGCATTTAATGGCAGGACATATGGAGAGAAGGAAGCCAAGGAGTGTGAGAAAGAGATTGAATAACTTCTTTTTTGGCTTTCGGTCCCCAAATGGTTTAGTTTATAAAGTACTTCCTTTTCAGTAATGGTGTAGTGTTGAAAGTGTGGTAGCCAATGTTTGGATAGCAAACTCCCACAAACAGAATGTGATAAAAGCCTGATAATTTGTTTTGGTGATGGTATTTGAGATATAGATATTAGTAAGCACACCAAGGAGAATTCATTTGTTTATTTTTCCTATCCACCTGAGTGTCTTAGATATAACATTACATGTGAGGATAGTATTTCTGACAGTGCAGCACTCCCTCAGTTCTGCACTGGAATGACATCTCAGATAATGGGATCAATGGCCTTCAACAAGGTTTCTATTAGATAATTGCAATTTCAACATTGTCAGATGAACACCACAAGCTCCTTTTTTCTAAAAAAAATTCAAGTCCTTTTTGAATGATCTCTGCATTCCTTCACTATTATTGGGTTAAAATCCTGGAACTCCCACCCTAACAGCACTGTGGGTGTACTTACACCCTAAGGACTGCAGCAATTCAATAAGTAGGCACACCATCCTCTTGAGGGGAATTACAGTTGGTCAAAAATGCTGGCAAAGCTAGTGATGCCTACAAACATGAATAAATAATAAAGAAAAACCCAAATGAACATTTACTGCCCTATTCCAAGATATGTGAGCTTTATTTTAAGATATTTTTAAAGAACACTTTCTAGTCAAAGCGATTAGAACATCACTGGCTTAATAATCAAACCAGTGTCTGGATTTGTTAACAGCTGATACATTTCAAACACTATCTGGTGCAGAAAGAAACTTCCAAGCATGGAGTTTCTGGTTTAAAAAAAAAACTCTTACTCTAGTGGTTCAACCTGTGACATTTTCTACTTCATCTTTTACTCCAGGCAGCAAGACAGGTGCTGTTGGAATGCAATTTCTTTTGTACACTGCCATGGAGATTAGGCCTGAGGCCCGGCTGGGCCAATTCTTTAATAGAACACCTGCACTCTGCAGGAAGACAACTTCCATAGAATTAGGGAAAAAAAACAAGAAAGCTAATAATAGGATTAGTAATGTCCTGCTTTAGGAGTTTAGTAAATAGATTATTTAACCAGATTGCCCAGCTGACACAGCGCAGGCCCACAGCCTAGAGCAGTCAGACAACATTACAATAATCTCCAGCTTATTTATATTTGATAGTGCAGATTTCTAAGAGTGTAGATGACCATCAGCAAACAACGCTTGCATTTATGTTAATGACGTAAAACATCTCTCAGTGTTTTCAGGAGAGATTTTTCTAACAATTTCACACCAAGCCATAAGGTTACAGGTGAGATGTCCAAAAGCTTTATAGGGTTGGATTAAGGAGCATCATAAAGGAGAAGACTTAGTGTGGTGGAGAGGTTATAGAGGAGAAGTCATCAGAGATTGGGTTTGCAACACAGATACTCAGTGCCCTGCACTATTTTTACTTCATCTTGAAATTAATCTATTGCTGACTGTTGGAACTGAAGTGAAGCATTTAGTTGCTTATATAGAGGTCGTTAAGTGTTACAACTGGTCTTGATTTAGCCACAGGGTACACACCTGATTTCTATTTCCCAATCTGTCACAGAACTTTTCAAATTGCCATAATTAAACCTTATAGACCTGCAATTGTGTTGTTTCAAGCATTTGGTTTGGAATTTTGAAGAATAGTCAGGGCAGATCTGAAAATCAGGAATGTTACCACATTTAACCATTCCCAAGCAACAATTCTTTGTTGTGCTGTGTTGGGGAGGGAACTCTTTTATGGAAAAGATGAGACACTACAAGGTTTTGAAACAGAATTGTGATCCAATTGATAATAGTTTCTTCAGCTGATGTACAACAGAGTTAAGGGTTATCTTTCAATGTTAGTATGTGCTAACAAGATTAGCGATGAATTTGCAATGGCAGTACTCAGCAATTAGAAACCGGCTGAGTGGTGAGTCAGGTGAATTAGGTACAAGTAGACCTTGGCAACTAAAATCAGAAAGGAAACGACAGTATTCCCCAAAAACATGTTACAGCATTTTAGATGCACCACATTATCTTGTACCCAGCAAACTGTGAAAAACGTGCAGATTTTTAAAAAATAGATTTTGTTGAAGCAGTAATGTTGACCAGGACACCAAACAATCTCACTGCATTCCTTCATTGTACATTTTTTTTAATGCTCACCCAGAAGACAGCCAAGTCACAGTTTATGTATAATCTGTTCAGAGCCCTTTGGCTCACAGAGACGAAAGACTAGGTGACTCAATGGTTGCCACTGCTATCTCTAGAGCCTACAAACCAGGTTCAATTCCAGCCTTTGGTGACTGTTTGGAGTTTGCAGATTCTCCCCATGTCTGCATGGGTTTCTACCAGGTGGTCCAGTTTCCTCACATAGTCCAAAGACTTGCAGGTTAGATGGACTGGCACCACTAAATTGTCTGTAGTGTCCAAGGTTGTGCAGGTTGGGTGGGTAGTCATGGGAAATGCAGAGTTATGCGGATAGAGTAGGAAGCTCGGGCTGGGTGAAATGGTCTTCAGAAGGTTGGTGCAGACTCAATGGGCCAAATGACCTCTTCCTGTATTGTAGAGATTTTATGATTCTTTGATTCTATGAAGTACTAACATAGGCAATAGGCATTTCAGCATGGGTGCACAGAGAACAAGCAATTTGCTTGTCCACACTCTGTATTTTACTGGAAGCATCTAAAAATGAGCCAAACACTTCTGTTCATTTTGTAAAGAAAACACTGTGTCCTGATGATTCTGTTTAAACTCATTAAGCAACAGAAGATCATAAATATATGAAGTCTGACCAAACTGTGAAAGATGCCTTTTGACCTTGAAATTAAAGATCCACCAAATATGAACCCTGAGACTTGTTCACACATTCACCTTTACATTGATTAGAGGGTTGCAGTCTTGTTTAATACTCGAATACCATAGAAATTGGGAGCTGCAGCATCAGAGTTTGAGAGGTGACCTTTTAAATCATGGCTGGCATGGATACGGTGAAGACCCAAAGTCATTGCCCCATGCTAGGGGATCATAGAGGGTGGGCTTGGGGTGAAGAGGATGGGGTGGGGGGACAGCATGCAGGAGAGAGAGAGAGAGAGAGAGAGAGAGAGAGAGAGAGGAGAGAGAGAGAGAGAGGGGGCACGGTGAAGGGGCATGGAGGTGAAAGGAGAGGGTGAGAAGGAAGAGATGACAGAGTAGTGAAGTGATGGGTTGGGATGAAAGATCATGACGGAATGGGAGGAGAGGTTATATCCTTCGGGGTGTCGTGAGGGAAAGGGAGAAGAGGAAGTGACGAAAGGTGAGGGCAAAGGTAAGGTTGAAGGAAGATTGGGCATAAAGAGCACCCGACAAATGATAGCAGGAAAAGGGAGAGTACATTTGAGTCTGAACTGCTACCTCCCTTACAACTGTTAACACATGTTTGATGCCAAAGAGAATCAATGTTTTCATTCTAAATATTCATTATCAAGGTATAAACAGTTCACTTTGTGTGATTTTATCAGCATAGATAATTCAATATTTATCTTTCATTTTTATAGTTGAAAACAAACAATGGCTTGAAAATATAGTAGTGTAGAAATCAAGTCAGGAAGAGAATCAGACAGCACTACACCAATCAACCCATTAAACGGATACCAGCTTAATGGTTTGTTATGCAAAAAAAATTATATTGAAATCTGTTTGAAGGGAAGCTGAGATCAGGGGATGCTGCTGTAATTTAAACTAAGATCAGCTATCTTCTCTCCACTGATATGTTCCTTGAGCAATTTTTTTTGTTTTTGTTTCTGACTTGCAGCATTCACAGTTTGTTGTTTTATTTCAGGAATCTTTTTAAGACTAATGCTACTGACATTTTCTCGACAAAAATGCAGAGGTCACTTTCGTGGTTTTTTAATTAATCGGCACGGTGGCTCAGTGGTTAGCACTGCTGCCTCACAGCACCAGGGTCCCAGGTTCAATTCCAACCTTGGGCGATTGTCTGTGTGGAGTTTGCACATTCTCCCCGTGTTTGCGTGGGTTTCCTCCCACAGTCCAAAGATATGCAGGTCAGGTGAATTGGCCATGCTAAATTGCCTATAGTGTTAGGTGCATTAGTCAGAGGGGAAAAGGGGTTTGGGTGGGTTACTCTTCGGAGGGTCGGTGTGGACTTGTTGGGCTGAAGGGCCTGTTTCCACACTGTAGGGAATCTAATCTAATCTTAAAAAATTCAGGGACTGAGGGCGTCACTGGCTAGGCCAGCATTTATTGCCCATCCCTAGTTACCAAGAGGCCGGTTTAGAGTCAACCAATCGCTGTGTGTCTGGCGTCACATGTAAGCCAGACCAGGTAGAGACAACAATTTCCTTCCTGAAAGGACATTTGGATTTTTTTTTTCTGACAATCAACAACAGTTTCACAATCATCATTAGACTCATAATTCCAGATTTTTATTGAATTCAAATTCCATCATCTGCCGTGGTGAGATTTGAACGCAAGTCCCAGAACATTAGCTGGGTCTCTAGATTAACAATCTAGTGATAATACCACTAGGCCATTGCCTCCTCATTTAAATAAAATGCCCACTGACAAATCCGTAGCCCAGTTATTGGGTTTATCCATTTCTGATTCTAATCAGTTCCTGAGCAAAGTGAGGCGTTAATGCATAACCGATGTTTGATCCCATCTCACCATTGCAGTGAATTCTAAGGTCATTACCCAAGTAAACCTAAAATGTAAGAACATAATAACAAAAACCATGATCATGAGTAGGCAATTCACCCCTTCAAACCTGCTGAGCCATTGTGGCTGATCCAACATTTCTCATGTCTAAGCTCCTGTCCTTTCCCTATAACCCGCCTACTCTCCATTGCCTTTTAATCAATTACTAATTAACGTAGTTTATGGCATTTGTTGCTCGGCATAGACATAATGGACTGAAGGGTTGATTTCTAAGCTGTATGACTCTAATTAAAAGTCTATCTCCTCCTTAAATTTGAGAGAAATAATTTTCCTCACCTTTGTTTTATATCTGCCACCCCTTATCCTAAAACACTCTACATTGTCCAAAAAAAAGGAAACATCTGCTCTACATCTACTTTGTCAACCCCCTTTAGCATTTTATTTACTTCCATTAGATCTTCGCTCATTCTTCTAAACTCAGTGACTTGAGGCTTGATATCCTCATTTACACCTAATCTTTTCAATGCTTGCAGTAATTTCCAGTGGAACACAATTCAGTTAACTCTAACAAAAACTGAAATTGCTTCAGTTCTGAAGGCGAATTGGACTTCAAACATTTATTTGGTTTCTCTCTCCACATGTGCTGCTGGACTTGTTGAGTTTCTCCAGCAACTTTGATTTTTGTTTCAGATTTCTAGCATCCGCAGTTCTTTGTTTTATTTCAATTAACTCTTCACTTGCCAAAGGTTAACGTAAAAGATACTTAACAGTAGATTGGATGAAGTTTATAATACAAAAGTCCACAGTGATTAAGCACTTCATGTAAATTGGGAGTCACAATCGGGAATCCTCTCCTAAAGAGTAGGTGAGGCCAGCTGTCAACTGAAATTATCAAAACTGAGAGATTTCTCTTTGCTTCACGAGGTATACGTAGGGCTGGAAAACAGAGGATTGCGATAGAATCAAGTTGCAGGTCAGCCATGATCTTATTGAATAGGGGGAAAGACTCAAAGGCACTGAGTAAGCGGTCTTTTCCTGCTCTTGTGTGGGCTGGAAATGTTTGTTCCATGTTTATGTTTAACTCAGGTAGATTTAGAAACATGGAAGTAGTGTAGTAGTTCATGTCACTGGATAAGACAGCCAGAGATCCAGGCTAATGCTTTGGGGAAAACCCATCACGTTCCAGCTCTTCGTCTGTGCACTACAATCCCTCAAGTGTCTACCCAATCAATTTTTAAATGTGATGAGTGTTTCTGGCTCCATCACACTTCAGATCCTTGTCACCCTCTGAATGAGAAGCTTTCTCCTCAAATCCTTTTTTCAAACCATCGTCCTCCCCAATGTTGCACATTTGGTCACTGTTGCAGCTTCCCAATTGACCATCTGTTTGATTTCCTGAGCTAAGACAAAGCTTCGTAGAACATAGGACAATTCAGCGCAGAACAGGCCCTTCAGCCCTCGATTTTGCACCGACCTGTGAACTAATCTAAGCCCAATCCCCAACACTATCCCAGCATCATCCATGTGCTTATCCAAGTATTGTTTAAATCTCCCTAATGTGGCTGACTTAACTACATTGGCAGGCAGGGCATTCCACGCCCTTAACACTCTTTGAGTAAAGAACATCTGTCTTAAGTCTATCACCCCTCAATTTGTAGCTATGCCCCCCTCATACAAACCAATGCCATCATCCTAGGAAAAAGACTCTCACTGTCCACCCTATATAATCCTCTGATCATCTTGTATGGCTCTATCAAATCCCCTCTTAAACTTCTTCTTTCCAATGAAAACAGACTCAAGTCTCTCAGCCTTTCCTCATAAGACATTCCCTCCAGAACAGGCAACATCCTGGCAAATCTCCTCTGCACATTTCCCAATGCTTCCACATCCTTCCTGTAATGGGGCAACCAGAACTATACACTATATTCCAAGTGTGGCCACACTAGCATTTTATATAGTTACAGCATGACATTACAGTTCTGGAACTCAATCCCTCTACCAATTAAACCCAACACACCGTATGTCTTCTTAACAGCACTATCAACCTGGGTGGCAACTTCCAGGGATCTATGTACATGGACGACTCCAAGGTCCCTCTGCACATCCACACCACACATCTTTCCATTGACCCAGTACTCTGCCTTCCTATTATTCTTCCCAAAGTGCATCACCTCACATTTAGCTGCATTGAACTCCATTTGCCACCTCTCAGTCCAATTCTGCAGTTCATCAAGACCCCTGCAACATGCAACATTCTTCCACATTGTCCACTACTCGATTGTCTTTTAGTGTCATCTGCAAACTTACTAATTCATCCACCTATGCCACTGTCTCCTCTTACAGAAAGCCAGTTTCTAATCCAAACTGCTAAATCACCTTCAATCCCATGCCTCTGTATTTTCTCCAAGAGCCTACCATGTGGAACCTTATCAAAGGCTTTACTGAAGTCCATGTACACCACATCAACTGCCAGTACGAATCACAGAAATTCCCAAGCCCACACATGCATACAGATGCACTCACTAAGGGGACAGGGTAGAAGTCATTGAATTCAGACCAGGAACAGTGACATGAGATTGATCCTATTTTGAAATCAGCAACACTGAGGTCAATTATGAGCCCTCAAATGTTAGCTTGGCTAGAACCTCCTAACCCAGGAACACAGCCTGGATTGCCCCAGCTCAGCACAATCCAGAACAAAGTCCAATCCCTTTCAGATGAGCACAGCCCAGGAACAGAGTTTGGAAACTCTGTGCTGTGCAAGACTTATTTTGAATCCATGTTAATAGCTCCACGGTGCATCCGATGAATCATATCCAGCAAGAGTGACGACACCAGATGTTAACTTGTGTTCAATGCCAAATGTTATTCACATTCATATACTTACCCCTGTGCTGTATCAAGATTTAAGGTGCTGACAGGACTAGTAAACTTGCGGGTGTCCCACAGTCTGGCCTGTCGCTCACGCATCTGAAAGGGAAAATAAGGAAGGGGCTCTCAGTACATTACTGCCTGACCAAACAGGGGCATGTTCACAGAGCCTGATTGCTGAAAAGTGTGAAAAGTAGTACCTGCACAGGAGCTGGGAACTAAAAAGCAAAATACTGACAAGTACACATCTCTCATCAGGTGTATTAGCAATATGGTGTTGCAGATTGCATCTGTAAGGCTGAAAGATGTGTGTGGAGAAAGTGAGGACTGCAGATAATGGAGATCAGAGCTGAAAAATGTGTTGCTGGAAAAGCGCAGATCAGGCAGCATCCAAGGAGCAGGAGAATCGACGTTTCAGACCTAAGCCCTTCTTCAGGAATGAGAAAGGTATGTCAAGCAGGCTAAGATAAAAGGTAGGGAGGAGGGACTTGGGGAGGGGCATTGGGAATGCAATAGGTGGAAGGAGGTTAATGTAAGGGTGATAGGCCGGAGAGGAGGTGGGGGCGGAGAGGTCGAGAAGAAGATTGCAGG
>NC_057730.1:22077532-22122709 GCF_004010195.1 Chiloscyllium plagiosum
GGTCTTTGAAGAAGGAGGCCATCTGGGTTGTTCGGTATTGGAATTTGTCCTCCTGGGAGCAGATATGGCGGAGGCGAAGGAATTGGGAATATGGGATGGCGTTTTTACAGGGGACAGGGTGGGAGGAGGTGTAATCTAGGTAGCTGTGAGAGTCGGTCGGTTTATAGTAAATGTCTGTGTTGAGTCAGTCGCCCGAGATAGAAATGGAGAGGTCTAGGAAGTGGAGGGGGGGGTCTGAGATGGTCCAGGTAAATTTGAGGTCAGGGTGGAAGGTGTCAGTAAAGTGAATGAACTGTTCAGCCTCCTCGTGGGAGCACGAGGTAGCACTGATACAGTCATCGATGTAGTGAAGGAAAAGGTGGGGGGGTGATGCCAGTATAGCTGCGGAAGATGGACTGTTCCACATATCCGACGAAGAGGCAGGCATAGTTGGGGCCATGCGGGTGCCCATGGCTACTCCTTTGGTTTGGAAAGATGTGTTTGCAATGTTGATGTACAGCAACATTCATAACCATTCTGAAGAACAATTCCGAAAGGTGCACTACCAGCCCACTGTATTAAAATGAAGTCAAAATAATAAGACACTAAGATACAGTAACAGGAGTAGGCTATTCAATCCATCGAATCTGCTCCACCATTCAATGAGCTCATGGCTGACCTGGTAATCCTCAACTCCACTTTCCTGGCTTTTCCCCATAACCCATGATTCCCTTATTGATTTTTTTAAAAAGTCACATTTTTTAAATATCCAAGCCTTGAATATTCTTAAACAACAGAGCCTTGACAGCCCTCTGCAGTAAAGAATTTCATAAATTCACTATACTCCAAGAAGAAATTCTTCCTCATCTCCTTTCTTAAATGTGCAGCCCCTTATTCTGAGGTTAAGCCCTTTGGTCCTAGACACTTCCACAAGGGAAATAACCTTCCCACATTTACTCTGTTGAGCCCTCAAAGAACATTGCACATTTCAATAACGTCGTCCAATCTACTCAACCTCTCTTCATAAGACAGTCCCTCCATACCTAGTATCAGGTGAGTAAACCTTCCTTGGACTGCCTCCAATGATCTACATCTTTCCTTAGATAAGGGGCCCAGAACTGTCCACAGTATTCCAGCTGCAGTCTGACTAATGAGAAATTGAGGACTGCACTTGCTGGAGACCAGAGTTGAGCGTGTGGTTCTGGTAAAGCACAGCAGGTCAAGTAGCATCTGGGAGGGCTTTTGCTGAAATGTCATTCCTGATGAAGGGCTTATGTCTGCTCCTCGAATACTGCCTGACCTGCTGTGTTTTTCCAGCAGCACACACTCGACTCTAATGTCTTGTACAATTTTAGCAAAACTTCCCTACTTTTATACTCCATTCCTTAGAAATAAAGGCCAACATTTTATTTACCTTCTTTATTGTCCACTGAACTTGGAAACTAAATTTATATGATTCAAAGACGACTACTTTCTAATCTCTGTTCAGTAGCCCTCTGTAGTCTTTCTCCATTTAAATAATATTCACTTCCTCTTTTCTCCTCCCAAAGTGCATAACCTCACATTTCCCCACATTACATTCAAATGCAAACATTTTTGTCCAAGCACTTAACCTATATATCTCTCTGCAGACTGTGTGTGTCATCCTAAGCATGTTTTCCCACCTTTGTGTTATCTGCAAATTTGGTTGTAGCACATTCTCGTTCCTCATTAATATACATTGTAAATAATTGTGGCACCAGCACTGATCCCTATGGCACTCCACTAGGTTGTCATCCTAAAAATATCCCCATATTCCAACTCTTTATCTTCTATTAGTTCACAAACCCTCTATCCATGCTATTATACTACCTCCAACACCATGGGCTCTTACCTTATTAAATAGTCTAGCATGTGGTAGAGATAACACAATGTGGGAAAGCATGAGGTTATACATTTTGATAAGAAGAATAGAAGCATAGACTGTTTTCTAAACAGAGAAAGGCTTCGGAAATCTAAAATGAAAAGGGACTCGAGAGTCCTAGTTCAGGATTTTCTTAAGGTTAACATACAGGTTGAGGTGACAGTTAGGAACCCAAATGCAATGTTAGCACTTGAAATTCAAGAGGACTGGAATGCAAGAACAAAGATGTACTGCTGAGGCTGTACAAGTGTCTGATCAGTCCGTATTTGGAATATTGAGAACAGTTTTGGGCCCCATATCCAAGAAAATATGTGCTAGCTTTGGAGGGTGTCCAGAGGAGCTTACAAGACTGATAAATGAAGGACTTGCCTTTCGAGAAGTAGTTGAGGACTCTGGGTCTGTACTCAGGATTTAGAAGAAAAGCAGGTATCTGGTTAAAGCAACAGAATGAATGCATAAAAGACGTTTCCACTAGTAGGAGAGACTCAGGGTTAAGGGACAGCCCTTTAGAACTGAGATGAGGAGGAATTACTTCAGGAAGAGTGCAGTAAATCTGTGGAACTAATTGCCACAGAGAGCTGTGGACGCCAAGTCATGGAGTATATTTAAGACTGTAATAGACAGACTCTTGGTTAGTAAGGGAATCAAAGGTTATGGGCAGAAAACCAAAGAATGGAGTTGAGAAACATACCAGCCACGATTGAATGGCAGAGCAGATTCAATGGGCTGAATGACTCATTCTGCTCCTATATCTTATGGCCTGCGTACTAATCCCAATACAGCAGAGATAGTCACCTGGCTAAACCCAGTTGACAGGATAGTGTCTGATGTTTTGAGCCAGATCAGCCGGGAATCTTTGATGTTTTCGTGGCCTTGTACGCTCTGTAAGAGAGAAAAAAATATTACTTCCACACTCAGCAGAAAAAACAGTTGGGGAAATAACATTAATCCCGCCCCTAGATCCCAGATTTGAGCCTAAATCCCAGATTTTAGTTCTGTGTCAGAATTCTGGATCGCAACCCTGCCTGCACAAGTATCTCAAATCCCAGTCCCATCCCCAAACTTGGATCCCTGAGCCAAATTTCACCTCAAGATCCCAGAACCCTGCATCATTCCCAGATACCATCTATAGGCATTGCCCAATTGCCTAGCATGCAGCTGCTGCACTCTCTCTCTGCTTCCTGTTATCCTCAATAACAGTCCAACAATAACAGGCAAGCTTAGTCCACACTGACTGATCCCAGGTCAAAAATAAGTTGTCAGTTTTCCATCTGTATTTGTAAAGATTACTGTAATAGCAACAGAAAAAATCTGATCCTGCTTCACAGACAATCCAAGAGAGGACAAACAGGCAGACCTGCTGGCCAGAAAGAACTGGGCCCCTCTCACCTCAAACTATCAAGAAATTTGCCTATAAAATTTGTCATAGAATCTTACAGCATAGAGACAAGTCCTTTGGCCCAAACCGGCCCATGCTGACCAAAATGTCTGCCCAAGGTAAAATTGTTATCCTCTACTGTCCTTTTCCTTGTCCCACAAGCCCATATTTTTAATCAATTGTCACAATGTGACATCACTGACAAGGCCAGCATATGTTATCCAGCTCTGGCTCAATAATCCAGTGACATATCCAGGACATTTGGTGATGTGGACACTGGAACAATACACCCAATCCTTTGCTATGAGAAGGTTGTTGATTTAGAAGCCAGGGGATTCAATCCAGCTGTACTTATAACTTGAAACTGTAAGGCAAACTCCCTTGTCTTTAATAACACTGTACTGTTTGGACTTTCTTCAGGAAGTGCAAATTTGTACTGCTACAACAGTATGACCACAAGACAGTCCAAAGTACTCTTTGAAGTATGGTCACTGTTGTAATGTAGGATTCAACTGCCAATTTGCATACAAGTTTATCTCTGCCTCCCTCTTCTGATTTAAGACCAACCCCTTTGAGATTTTAATCTCTGCCTTGATCTTGGCTTTAACTTTTAGCAAAGAGTTCATAACCCATGTATTCTAGTTAGAATATAATTTTTAATTTTAGGAATTAACGTTAAACTGTAGAAATTGTGATAAACACATTGAAGCATCTTAAAATCTTGTGCACTTAAAAGGTAGGAGTCACGTTGCTTTAAGATGTTAGCAACCAAGAAGATGGGGTAATTAAAACTCTGCAGGCTTTAGTGTTTACCAGAACAGTTCAGAAGGTTACCCATGTTTCTGTAATAGAATCAAAATAGAAGAGGTGCAGCTAATAAAAACAGATATCATTAGCTAAGACAACCATGGTGATTGCAAAGCTCACAATAATGACAGTCCAGAGGGAGTTAGAGCCAAATTATATTTAAATGATTCATTAATCTGTAAAGGTCAGCTTGAGACTAGTAGGACAAGCTACATTGGTAAGGTCCACCAATTTCAAATTGACCTTTTCTTCTTCATTCAAAGGGAGTGGACATCCTTACTTACTCATTTCTAATTACCCTCGAGAAAGTGATAAGCTGTACTCTTGAACTTCTGCAGTCCACGTGTTGTAAGTACTTCCACAATACTGTTATGGACAGAGTTCCAGCTTTTCCCAATGACAGTGAAGGAGCAGCAATATAGTTTCAAATTTGGATAGTGTGGCTTGGAGGGAGGGGATGGTGGTCTTCCGATATAGTTGCTGCCCTTATCCTTCTAGATGTTAGAGATCATAGGTTTGGAAGATGCTTTCTAAAGACCCTTGGTGAGTTTTTTTAGAATGAAGCTTGCAAATGGGGGACACTGCTGTCACTGTACATCAGCTGGTAAGTAGTCAATGTGGAATTTATTAACTGAGTGTCAGTCAAGTTAGCTGCTTTGTCCTGAATGGTGTTGTGCTTTGAGTGTTGTGGGAGCTGCAGTCATCATACTCCTGACTTGTGTCTTGTTGATGGTAGGTAGCTTTTTGGATGGTGAATTACTCAGCATAGAATTCCTATCCTGTTACCTTCTCTTGTCACCACTGCATTTATGTGACTGGTTTAGTTCACTTTCTGGTGAATGAATGGTAACCCCCAAGATGTTGATAGTCAGGATTCAGCTACGATGATGCCACTGAATGTAATGGGGAGATGATTGGAGAGTCTTATAGGAGATGGTCATCACCCAGCAGTAACATGGTACCAGTGTCACTTGCCCTGCATCAAGCAAAGCCTTGCTGCAGGCAGACATTGAGTACTTCAGTATCCAAGGATAGCAAGTGGGGTTGAACATATCATCAGAGAACATCCCTATCTTTGATTTTATGCTTGAGGGAAGGTCATTGATGAAGCAGCTGAAGATGATTGGTTCTAGGAGGAACTAAGAGGTTTATTGCAGCTTGAAGCTGAGACAATTCTTTTATTATGGGATGTGTGTGTTTGTTGGCTAGTCCAGCATTTATTGCCCATCCCTAATTATCCTTAAGATGATAGGGAGCTGCTTCAGTCACTGGAGTGTAGGTACACTCTAAGGGCAGAGTCCAGAAAGTTAGGAATGATAAGTTTCTGGGAGGTATCAACTGTTCAATACAGCCAAGAGTTGGGGTAAAGAAAGCCCGCAAATAATATTTGTTCAGTATAGCTAGGAAACACTGGAGCACGGAGAAACTCTAGGGTGGTGCCAGCTGAATACAGCTGTCTGCAAAAAAGCTGGAACTGTGCCCAAGAGTAGATACTGGAGTGCAGTCTTGGGAATTAATTGGAATATAGGTTCAGGGGAAGCGACAAGGCTATCTGGACATGAACAGTTGCTGAGGTAGTCTGTGATGGACCGGCTTTGGAGGGAGCTTCAAAGTTCGATCTTTATGAAGCAACAGTGCTAACCACTGAACCACTATGCCACTTATATCTATATTTTAGATTGTCTTACTGTTGCAACTTGATATAGTAACATTTATTTTATTTAATAAAAGTCATGAAACATTGAGGTTTTATTCTAGTAAGTATCTGGAATGTCAAACTTTACCTATTTTAGACAAAAAAAAGTTACTGGTCCTCAACCAAAACAAATTTGGCAGTGATCATAATTTCAATGCCTATTTTTCCTTATTCCCCATGAAGCACAGTTGCTTCACAGCACCAGGGACCCAGGTTCAATTCCAGCCTCAGGCGACTGCCTGTTTGGAGTTTGCACATTCTGCTCATGTCAGCTTGGTTTTCCTCAGATTGCTCCAGTTTCCTCCCAAAATCCAAAGATGTGCAGGTTAGGTGAATTGGCCACACTAAATTGTCCATAGTATTCAGGGATGTGTCGGCTCCTTGCATTAGTCAGGGCAAATGTAAAGTAATAGTGTAGAGGAATAAGTCTGGGTGGGATACTCTTCAGAGGGTCGGTGTGGACTTGTTGGGCCTAATGACATGTTTCCACACTATTGAGAGTCCATGAAATTCTATAAAATAAATGCAAGCCCAAGATTACAATAAAGACAAATAGGCTACTGTTGGACATCAATCAATTCACAAGACACCCAACACACAGGAAACAGCCTCCAAAATAGAATTAAGTGGAAACTCTTCTCAAATAAATTAGCAAATTCAGGGCTCATTATGAAGAGATTTTGTTTCTTACTAATACAGACTTTGAAGGAACTGGCTTAATAATTAGATGGCTTCTAGTTTGTTTCAAAGTTATTTAAAACTATTTTTCCTGTCTCTGCTGTATCAAGCTTTGGACAATGGGAAAATAACAACCACCTCCTGTCTGAGTGGCAGAACAAAAGGTGGCTGTCGTTTTACCCACTATCTATCATCATCTACACCAGTAAAAAGAACCTGAACTACCTTTTGATAGCCTCATCTCTGCCAACAGCAGCACCTGGAAATTTGTGCTTAACATTTGAAGTGACATATAGATTAAACAAGGGTAATGTGTCAAACCTTTTCACGCAGCAAGTGTATGGAATGCACTGTCTAGAAATATGGTGGCAGCTGCTTCAGTTAAGGCATTCAAGGGGGCATTGAATGATTATTTGGATAGAAATGGTGTACAGAAATACGAGAAAAAGGTGTGAAATTGGCATTAGGTAGTAGAACCAATGCAGACACTATGGGCCGAATGGCCTCTTTCTGAACTGCAACAATTCTGTGATTGAGAGATGTTAGATTGCTGATTCGTTCTCAACAAATCCGATCCATGTTACAAATTTACTGACAGGCAGAAGAGAGTCTCTGACTCACCCTGCCTGCCCCTTCCGTGTCTCTATCTGTCTTCTCTCCCAAAAGGAGAAGCATGAAGGTCAAGAATGACTCTGGAAATGCCCATCAGGTGAGTTTTACTTACCAAGGAGGTCACAGTTGAAGCAAAAGGGAATAAATCCCAGGCAGAGTCAGTAACCCTTACTGAATTGTGAAGTCTGGGTTTGCTTGAAGTCAAACCATTTATTCTCCCTCATTACAATCTTTACTTTCAAATGAAATCTAAGGGTACCCAACATCACTAGAAGGAGATGAAGGATGAAACAAATAAAAAATCCACCAACAGATGGAAGCTATGTCGATTCACAGGTTGGGGAAACTGGGTGAGAGATGTGGCAGATCTGCATGGCATGTATTAATGGCACAGATCATGATTAAGGCATATCAGACTCACGGATCCCCGAATAGTAAAGCAACAACTCCATTACAGGAAACATTTGGGGGAAGGGGCTTGAACACAGCCAGAATGACGACTGTTTATATAGGGAGCTCTTATATCCAGCACTGCCCAAATACCACACATTCCAAGGGCAGCCGAGCCTGTTTCCCTAAATCCATTTCCATGACAACGCTTCCGGCTGAGGAGTTCGAGCTCTGTGCAACGTCAGCCCAGATCGAGGTCTGCAGAGAGCACCTCTTGCAAGGGTTTAGCTGCTATAAATGAGAAAACTCCAAGCTTACAGAGCATTAACCCCTGAGAGGCCTGGCCTCCTCTAGCAGCAGAACAGATAGTCAGGCTTAGTTTACTCAGAGACTGCTGCCAAATGTAAACATTCATACATCTGGTAAAAATTCTCTTCTGCAGTAAGCAAGCTTACTTACAGACTTATCATATGTCTGGTACGTCATCATGACAGCTCAGTCAGATCACCCATTTAGATCCTGGCTTAATTAATAGATTCCCCAAAAGTGTGGAAGCAAGTCATTCAGCCCATCAAGTCCATACCGACCCCTCCCCCAAAGAGCATCCATTCAGACCCACCCCTCTACCCCCACCCTGCACTTGCCATGGCTAATTGGTCTAGCCTACAATTCCATGGACACTATAGGCAATTTAGCATGGCCAATCTATCAAACCTATATATCTTTGGACTGTGGGAGGAAACCAACGTATACATGGGGAGAATGTGCAAACTCCACACACAGTCACCTGTGGTTGGAATCGAGCCCAGATCTCTGGCACTGTGAGGCAGCAATGCTAACGGCAGCCATCTCACCACCCCAACCTAACCTCCAAATGTCTTGGCAACATAAATTTACACCTACTCCCTATTCACCTCCCCCAGTCTGGGCCTGACTTACTCCTCTTATCCAACAATGCAAACACACACTATATTAAATTCAAACTAGGAGAAGCTCAATTCTAGTTTGTTTTGAAGTTGTTTAAAACTATTTTTCCTGTCTCTGCTGTATCAAACTTTGGACAATGGGAAAATAGCAACCACCTCCTGTCTGAGTGGCAGAACAAAAGGTGGCTGTCGTTTTACCCACTATCTGTCATCATCGACACTAGTAAAAAGGACCTGAACTACCTTTTGATAGCCTCATCTCTGCCAACAGCAGCACCTGGAAATTTGTGCTTAACATTTGAAGTGACATGTAGATTAAACAGGGTAATGTGTCAAACCTTTTCACACAGCAAGTGTATGGAATGCACTGTCTCAAACCAATCCTACTATTTAATTAGATTAGGATCGATGGGCAGGAAAAGGGCTGAAGCTGAATGGGGAATAGGAGAGGGTGGAGGAGGGTTCAACAGAAAAGGGGAAGGAGGTAAAGAGGAAGAGGTGGAGGGAAGATCCAGCTTATTAGTGTAACCCATTTCAGTGACATAGTTCCATTTTCTTATGTCCCATTAGATGTGTACCCCAGCCCAATACAGCCACAAAACTAACTGTGAAAAATAAAACAGGGCCCCTTATGTGAACTGAAGTCCAGAACCTTTCCAAAGGCTCATGCCTCTGATCAATGACTGTGAGAAGTTCTCATGAGAAGCAGTGAGCAACATTTCATCCATTAAAGGCAGGAGGGAGGAGGTCATTGGCACTCAGTGGATAGAACACAGCTCAGAATCCTAATACAAACCAGGTGTTTGGCACAGGAACATATCTTCACTAATCGCTGCCTAGGAGAGGGGGAGGAGGAGAAAGAGGGTGGCAATTGGAGGGGGAGGGAGTTTGGAGAAGGCTAGAGGCATTTTTAGATTAACACAGTACATCCACTGAGCCCCTGGAAATATAAAAGCCTGCTCACATTATTGATGCACAAAGAACAGCAGAATCAGTATTTGCAAATAGCTCAGTTACCCAGACTGACACAGTAATTTTTTTTGTGGTCTGAGACATGCAGAATTCTTGTGGGTTTCACCAATACTGCACAGCTTCAGTTCGAGCTGAGCCCCACCTTGTTATTCCATATTAGCTGCTTCAACCCTTTCACGTCTGGGTCAGTTTCAGAAATCAACCCTTCCCTGGCAATGGGCACAAATCAAATTCCTGAAGCTCCAACTCAGAAGGGTTTATAAGGAGAGAAAATCTACATCCCTTGAGACCATAACAAAAGTCAGTGTATAAGAAGCTTTACTGTTTATTTAATCTGTACTGTACCTGCCTGGGAGTGTGTAATGGGGCGATATAGAGGGAACCTTACTTTGTATCTAATCTGTGCTGATGCTGCTGAGAATATTGCATGGGAGAGTGGAGAGTTTTACTCCATATCTAACCAGTGTAGGGCATGCTACACATGATCAGTGTTAACAATGGAACATTACATTGCTAATCACTCCCAACTCTGAGAATTCAAAGTTAATTAAATAATAGGTGTAACATGAAAACTTGCAGAATGAAGAATGACTCTACAATAGTTTTGCCTATGTCTTTTGACTCTGTGTTTATTCTATTCACACATGATGAAACAAATAATTGGATACATTTATTCAGTTATGGGATGTGGATGTTGCTGGTAAAATTAGCATTTATTGCCCACCCTCAAGACCGAGTCATCTTCTTGAACAGCTGCAGTTCATCAGATGTAAGTACACCCACATTGCTGGTAGGGCATGAGTCCCAGGATTTTGAAACAACAACAATGATGGCTCAGAAAGATATTTCCAAGTAAGGATTATACATGATCACAAGGAGAAATTGCAGTTCATATGCTGTTCTTGCTCTCCTGGGTAGTAGTGATTACAGGTGTTCAACAACTCAAGAAACCTTTGAGAGTTGATACAATGCATTTTGTAGATGGTGCACATGCTGCCAATACCTGCTGCTGGTGAAGGGAGTGAATGTTAAGGTGGTAGATGGGTGCCAAATCAAGCAGGATGCTTTGTCTTGGATGGGCTTTAGCTAGAGTATTTTTGGAGCTGTACTTTTTCAGGGAAACAGAAAATATTCTATCAAACTCCTGGATTGTACCTTGGAGATAGCATTTAGACTTTGGAGGTCAGTAGAATTCCTCAACGTACTCAGAAGAATTACTAATTACTCAGAAGTATTATTAAGGATTACAAATTGGCATAGGCTTGGTAGGCCAAAGGGCTTATTCCTGTGCTGTATTGTAGTGTCATGTAGAATTTCCCAACTCTTTAGCCACTTTTGCAGTTTTTACAGGTGTATAATAACGTCTCCAAGATGATGATGATAGGAAATTTGAAATGGTAGTGTATTAAATGTCAAGGTGGTATTTGGATTCCCTGTTGCTAGAGCTGGTCATAGCCATGCCACCTAAGTACCAGACAACTTGACACATTAAGTGCTAAACCGAATGTTGTCCATGCCTTGCTGTATGTGGCACTGACTGCTTCAGTAATCTGTTCAATCATGCACAATACTGAATGCTAAACATCAAACATATCCACTTCTGTGTTGAAGAAACGTTATTAATGAAGATTGGTGAAAACAAATCAGACCTAAGGCACTACATCAAGGAACTTCTTCAGAATTGTCCTAGGACTCATGAATGACCTCCAACAACCACAACCATATATTTTTGTGCTAGGTTCAATAAGTGAAGTTTCTCCATTGTTATTAATTCCAAGGAGCTATAGTTAATTATGCCATGCTTAGTTGAACATTACATTGATGTCAAAGTGGTCACTCCCAACACACCTCAAATTCATATCTTTTACCCATATTTTGGTCTAATAGATTAATGTAATATTTTATTGTGTAGATGAAGGAAGTTAGCATGCTCTCTGTTTTGTGTTAGTCTTTTCTCATTGTCAGCCTTTATCACTGGTTAGCAGTCACTCAAAAAAGCAAACGTTTAACTCTATCTCTGATTGTACACAGGTTCTCCAGCATCAGGTCCTCTGTTGTGCCTTATGGCAGCACAAAAATCAGGTCCCTTGCACTCCTTGGATAAAGCCTGAGGAATCTGGAGGAAGTTTGGACCCAGACAAATCCTGTGCAGCCCACCATCATGTGGCACGCATGAACCAATCTCTCAGCTATTGGCAAATAGCTACACTAAAGTTGTCGATATCTTGGGGGAGTTGAAAGTTAAGGAAGTAAACCCTAAGAAAATCTGGACGTAGGTTTGCTCGCTGAGCTAGAGGGTTCATTTTTCAGCCGTTTTGTCACCATTCTAGAAGCATAGCATGCAAACTGGAACTTTATCAAAAACATTGACTTGGATCCCATTTACCACCCCCTAAGAAAAAGAACAGGAAATGATATCACCACAGTAAATGATGTTACCAACCCAAGGAAACCAAAACACACATATAGAAAGCGGGCCATACCACCAATGCTTCATCTGGAGGCTCACTGATTATGTTACCTAGTATGGTGATGAAACATCTGAAAATGAACCTTCCAGTGCAGCAAGTAAACCTACATCCAGAACCTCAACCTGAGCTATAAATCTTCTCAAAATTCTAAGAAAATCTTTCTGGCAACTCTGCAGCCAAGATAGCATTAAAAATAGCTTTTTCCATTGCTTTCGACCCAAATGGGGAAGTTGACAATGGATTTTGACATTCATGCAGCCAAGAACTCTAACATTTTATCCAGACTGGCACTCTGAGCAAGACATTCCAATTTCACCGCAGACCAACAAATGGTGTAAGGGACCACACAACCCCACAGTTGGACAGTACCCCAAGTTAGTGGGTTGGGTAGACTGCAAGTATAAGTTGCTTATAGAGTCATAGAGATGTCCAGCACGGAAACAGACCCTTCGGTTCAACCAGATATCCCAACCCAATCTAGCCCCACCTGCCAGCGCCCTGCCAATTCCCTCCAAACCCTTCCTATTCATATACCCATCCAAATACCTCTTAAATGTTGCAATTGTACCAGCCTCCACCACTTCCTCTGGCAGCTCATTCCATATACATACCACCCTCTGTGTGAAAAAGTTGCCCCTCAGGTCTCTTTTATATCTTACCCCTTTCATCGTAAAACTATGCCCTCTAGTTCTGGACTCCCACACCCCAGGGAAAAGACTTTGTCTATTTATCCTATCCATGCCCCTCATGATTTTGTAAACCTCTATAAGGTCACCCCTCAGCCTCTGACGCTCCAGGGAAAACAGCCCCAGCCTGTAGCTCAAATCCACCAAGCTTGGCAACATCCTTGTAAATCTTTTCTGAACCTTTCAAGTTTCACAACATCTTTCCAATAGGAAGGAGACCAGAATTACATGCAATATTCCAACAGTGGCCTAACCAATGTCCTGGACAGCCGCAACATGACCTCCCAACTCCTGTACTCAATACTCTGACCAATAAATGAAAGCATACCAAATGCCGCCTTCACTATCCTATCTACCTGCAACTCCACTTTCAAGCAGCTAGGAACCTGCACTCCAGGGTCTCTTTGTTTAGCAACACTCCCTAGGACCTTACCATTAAGTGTATAAGTCCTGCTAAGACTTGCTTTCCCAAAATGCAGCACCTCGCATTTATCTGAATTAAACTCCATCTGCCACTTCTCAGCCCATTGGCCCATCTGGTCCAGATCCTGTTGTAATCTGAGGTAACCCTCTTCGCTGTCCACTACACCTCCAATTCTGGTGTCATCTGCAAACTTACTGACTATGCCTCCTACATTCACATCCAAATCATTTTTATAAATGACAAAAAGTAGTGGACCCAGCACCAATCCAAGTCAGGATCCGAGGATATAGCTGCCGGTGTGAGCTGCCCTCACACCACACCAAGATCGAATCAGTGTGCCCTTCTTTGTTCAGCCAGTCATTGGAAGTAAAATGACAACGTCTTGCTTATAGGTGATACCTGTTAGATGAAAATTAACGTTTGCAATGCTATAATGTTTCTCACAACCTTTGCTTGCCATTTTAGTGGAAGAGTTACCTCAATGGGCTTGGAGAATGTTGTTGCTTAGAAGGCCCCTAAATTATGGAACCAAATTGTGCATTGTGTGCTGTGAACATCAAGTAATCCTCCTGGCCTAAGGACAGTGTCTGTGAAGGTTTGTCTGCTCTAATTGATGCTTGGAGCTTAGAATCCCTTAAGTTGACTGAATCGAATACACCAGGCAAGCAAAAGCAAAGAAAAAAGTCAACCCTTCAACTGAAGCAGAGGCTGAAAATCATTAGGGCATGGATAGGGTGAATAATCAAGGTATTTTTCACAGGGGTGGAGTCGTCGAAAATTAGAGGCATAGATTTAAGGTGAGGGGGAAAGATTTGAAAATGATGTGAAGGGTAACTATTTCATGCAGAGGGTGGTGCGTGTATGGAATGATCTGCCAGAGATGGTGGGGGAGGCAGGTACATCACAACATTTAAAAGGCATCTGGAATGGTTCCATGAATAGGAAGGTTTTAGAGGGATATGGGCCAAATGCTGGAAAATGGGACTCGGTGAAATGGAATATCTAGTCAGGGCAGATAAGTTGGACAGAAGGGTCTGTTTCCCTGCTGCGAGACTCTATGGCAAGCTGAACCATCAGGAGCATGTGCACTGGTTTGACAGACAACTTGCAGCTGGCTGAAAACATGCTGTTATCAACAGGAAGCTTGATAGGCTGAACATTAACTTGGCTTCTCTGCATGAAACAAGGTTTGCTGAAAACGAATAACTAAAAACGAACATTGCACATTCATCTGACAGAGGAAGGAGTTCAGAAGAAAACCACAAGTAGGGCGTAGATTTTACTGCAAGGAACCTGCTTTTCACAAATGAGGAATCCCACCTGCCAAAACAAATAGTTCAGAAATATATTCTCTCGACCTGTCTCACAACAGGGTCAGTTAACCTCATGATTATCCATGCTCCAATGCTGTGCTTTAGTACAGAGGTGAAGGACCACTCCTACAAGGATCTTGACATGGTTGTCAGCAAAGTCCTTATGCCAGAACATGTTTACTGTACCATTTCAACGTGCAGTAGGTGTGGGACCAAATTACATAGCTCTCTTGTCTTGGATATCATGGCTTAGGAAAGATACAAAGCCACAAGAAACCCTGGAAATATCCAAAGTCAGGACAGTGATCAGGTTCAGCTTGTGCATCACCACTCGTGATTGTCTGAATAGCATATTAAACACAGGTTAGAAAGCTAGCGTTGATGCTTTTCAGTTCAAAGCAGAAATACTATTCTTCCACCAATGTCAGCCACATTGCCTACCCAGATAGGAAAACACTTCCTCGATTTGACTGAACATGTCCTCTCATGCATTCCCACATAAAATGGATCAACAAACTTGTATTAAGACACCATTTACAGGAATGCACTCTCAGCAGGAGGAAAGCAAGAGCAGAATATCACAGACTGATATGATCATTGATGCCAAGCTATCTGTTCTAATTAATTCCAAGACAGATTGAGTAAAGGCTCAAAATACTCTAAGAGTTGATTGTAGTGAAGCTGAACAGACTGCTAGAGTATGCACCAAATCTGCCAGTCACAACGTTATTAGAATAGCCAGATGTCCTTCCACACACAGTATGTGAGGCATACGGTGGGCTCTAAAAGGGCAACAGGTGCAGCAGCAAAGAAAACAGATCCACTCAAAAACAAGGTTTGGGTTGGGTCATTAATTCATGAGAGGTTTATAAAATCATGAGGGGCACGGATAGGGTAAATAGACAAAGTCTTTTCCCTGGGATGGGGGAGTCTAGAACTAGAGGGCATAGGTTTAGGGTGAGAGGGGAAAGGTATAAAAGAGACCTAAGGGCAACTGTTTTATGCAGAGGGTGATGCATGTATGCAGTCAGCTACCAGAGAAAGTGGTGGAGGTTGGTACAATTGCAACATTTAAAAGGCATCTGGATGGGTATATGAACAGGAAGGGTTTGGAGGGATATGGGCCAGGTGCTGGCAGGAGGGACTAGATTGGGTTGGGATATCTGGTTGGCATGGACTAGTTGGACCAAAGGGTCTGTTTCCGTGCTGTACATCTCTATGACTATGTGAAGACTACTTTTATTTTCTGGACTGTGGACTAAAGATAATGGGTAAAGATACAGTTGTAAGCCAAGGGACCTGGAAGATGTTGTAGTTTTTTTTAGAAAAGAATGAGTTGCTGGAACACAGCTGCATCAACAATTTGTCTCATTCAAATGAGGAAGTATGTCAGACACCTTAGCTCCATGGATGCTTGATGACTCTGGGAATAATGAGACTTGATTTCCAGTGCATTAGCCCAGGTAGTCATTGACAACTGAGTAAAACATTACCCTTGGAGTCATACAAGAGGGAGAACAGAGTCAGCAAGGAAGCGCTCAGAGCTTGCAGATCATGGAAAAGCTGAATATCAAACCTCGGGTGGAAGAGCTTGGCAAAACTATTGACTCTTTTGTCACAGGCAAAGCTCAGGATGTCGAGTTCAACAAGCATGAGAAACCAATGCCCCTACAGAGTCTGGAGAAACTTCTGCAGCTGTCCTGTACAGAGTTGGCAGTGATCAGGACTGGCATGACACAAAGATGATGATCCTGTATGAAAATGAGGCAACTAACAGCGCTTTAGATGTACCAACTCCGCTCCCACCCAAGACAGTAGAAATTTAAGAAAGTGGCTCACTGTCACCTTCAAGGGCAATTGGGGATGAGGCAATAACTGCTGACAGAATATGAAGAATACAGACACAGAAACTGACTACTGGGAGACAGTCGCTGACAGTCACGACCTCTGAAGGATAACTGTTCGGAAGGGTGTTGGAAGATGCAAGCCGGAACAAAAAGGGCCCAGAGAAAACAGAGCTCATTGAATCTTGTGTCTTCTCAGCCTGTGTTTCTATACAGGAGAGAGTGAGGTCTGCAGATGCTGGAGATCAGAGCTGAAAATGTGTTGCTGGAAAAGCACAGCAGGTCAGGCAGCATCCAGGGAACAGGAGAATCGACGTTTCGGGCATAAGCCCTTCCTGAAGAAGGGTTTATGCCCGAAACGTCAATTCTCCTGTTCCCTGGATGCTGCCTGACCTGCTGCACTTTTCCAGCAACACATTTTCAGCTGTGTTTCTATACAGCAAATGCGGCAGAGACTACCCTGCTAACTTATGACTCTGAGCCTCACCAGGCAACGGTTAATATTGCTGACCACCTCAACATAAACTACCAACATCATCCATCACTGCTGATGATTGAGAATAATGATAGGACAGTAATTTGCTCTTTTGGGTCAGGACATACTTGAGCCACACTTTACACTGTCAATGGATGCCAGTTTTGCAGCTATACTGAATCGATGGCTAAAAGTGTGAAATGTTCAAAACATATAAACATAGAAAATGGGAGAGGTGTGTTTGGTCCTTCAAGCCTGCTTCGCCAGTCAATACGATCATGGTTGATCATCCAACTCAATAAAGGCAAAACACTGCAGATGCTGGAAATCGAACAAACACAGAGAAAGCTGGAGAAACTCAGCAGATCTAGCAGCACCTTTGGAGAGAGAAACAGAGTTAGGCTTATAGTCCGCTTCTGAAGTAGCATTCCATTCTGAAGTCAAACCTGACTCAAAACACTAACTGTATTGCTCGCTCCAGAAATGCTGCCAGACCTGCTGCGCTTCACCAGCATTTCATGTTTGATACAACTCAGTACACTTTCCTGCTTTATCCCCACACCCTTTACCCTCAGAAGAGCTGTACCTAACTCCTTCTTGAAAACATCCAAAGTTTTGACTTCAACCACTTTTTGTGGCAGTGTTCCACAGGCTCACTATTGCCTGAAGAAATTTTACCTCATCAGTCCTATATGGTCTACCTCAATCCTTAAAGTGTGACCCCTGATTCTAGATTCCCAGTCATCAGGAACATCCTTCTTGCATTTACCCTGTCCAGTTCTACTGGAATTTTTTTTTCATTCATGGGACATGGATGTCACTGGCTGGCCAACATTTATTGTCAATCCCTAATTGCCCTTGAGAATTGGTGTTGTCTTTTTGAACCGCTACACTTCACATGCTATAGGTTGGCTCACAATGCCATTAGGGATCCAATTCCAGGATTTTGACCCAGCGACAATGAAGGAACTATTTCCAGATCAGGATGGCTGTTGGCCTGGAGGAGAACTTGCAGGTAGCAGCTTTCCCATGTATCTGCTGCCCTTGTCCTTCTGGATGGAAGTAGTTGTGGGTTTGGAAAGTGTAGTCTAAGTTCTTTCATGAACTTTGTATATAGTACATACTGCTGCTACTGAACGTTTGTGGGGCGAGTGGATGCTTGTGGATTTGGTGCTAATCAAGGTGGGCTGCTTCATCTTGGCTGATGTCAAGCTTGAGTGTTACTGTAGCTGCACCCATCCAGGCAAGTGGATAATATTTCATCACACACCTGACTTGTGCCTTTTAGGTGTGGTCAGGCTTTGGGGAATGAGGTGGTGAGTTACTCACCATAGTACTCCTAGCTTCTGACCTGGTTTTGTAGCCAGTATTTATACGGTGAGTCCAATTGAGTTTTTGGTCAATGGCAACCCCCAGGATGTTGATAGAGGGGTATTCAGTGATGGTAACGCCTTTGAATTCAAGGGACAGTGGTTAGATAATCTCATATTGGAGATGATCATTGCCTGGAATTTATGTAGTGCAAATGTTACTTGCGACTTGTCAGCCCAACCCTGGATATTGTCCAGATCTTGTTGCATTTGAACATGGGTCGCTTCTGTATCTGAGGAGTCACAAGTGGTGCTGAACAACGTTTAATCATCAGCAAACATCCACACTCTAACCTCATGATGGAGGGAAGGTCACTGATGAAGCAGCTGAAGATGGCTGGGCTGAGGACACTACTCTAAGGAACTCCTGCAGAGATATTCTGGAGCTGAGATGACAGACCTCCAACAATCATAACCATCTTTCCATGTGGCAGATACGACTCCAAGCAGCAGAAAGTTTATCGAGTGTTTAAAGGTTTCTCCGAGATCTCTCTTGTTCTTCTAAACTTTAGTAAATATAATCCTAACTGATCCAGTCTCTTTCCCTGCATCAGTCCTGCCGTCTCAGGAATCAGTCTGGTAAACCATCATTGTACTCCCTCTTTAGCCAGAACATCCATCCTTCGATAGCGATACCAAACTGCACACAATATTCCAGGTCTCATCAAGGTTCAGTACAATTGCAGCAAGGCATTCCTGGTTCCATACTCTCACAATGAAGGCCAATATACCATTTGTTTTCTTCACCATATGCTGCACCTACTTGTTTTCTTTCAGTAATTGGATATCTGTATACATCAGTTTTTGCTGCACAGTCCCTCTTTCAATTTACAGCCATTTAGGTATTTATTTGCCTTCCTGTTTTTGCACACATTTATCCATATTATTCATTTACATGCATTTGTGCGCTCACTCAACTTGTCTAAATCACACTGAAGCATCTCTGCATCCTCCTAGCCAGGTTAACCTCATCTGCAAACTTGGAGATATTACATTGGTTCTTTCACCTGAAATCATTAATATATATTGTGAATAGCTGGAGTCTTAGTACTGATCCCTGAGGTACCCCACTACTCACTGCCTGCCACTCTGAAAAAGACCATTTTTCCTATTCTTTGTTTCCCATCTACCAACCAGATTTCTATCCATATCAGTACACTGTCCCCAATCCCATGAGCTTTCACTTTACATGCTAACCTCTTATGAGGCATCTTATCAAAAACATTCTGAAAAGCTTATTAGCTCTACTAGTTACATATTCAAAACATTGATGATTTGAGAAGCTTGATTTCCCTTTTGCAAATGCACAATGATTCTGTCCAATCCTGTTACTGTTATAAAAGATTAAAAGCAGACCACTTGGATAACGGACTCTAACATTTTCCTCACTACTGATGTCAGGCTAACTAGTCTATAACGCCCCACCCTCTGACTACCTCCTCCTTTAAATAGTGAGGTTACATTCACGACCCTCCAATCCACAGAAACTGTTCCAGACCAAGTTTTCCATTATTTTTAATGCCACTTCCTTAAGTACTCCGGGATACAAATTATCAAACTCCGGGAATTTAATGGCCTTTAATCACAACAATTTCTCCAACACTATTTCCCTGAGCTGGAAGGTTCATTTCCAGACGTTTCGTTAGCCTACTAGGTAACATCTTCAGTGGGCCTCAGGCGAAGCAATGCTGAAAATTCCTGCTATTTATATGCTTGGGTTTCTTTGGGTTGGTGATGTCATTTCCTGTAATGTTATTTCCTGTGGTGAATAGGAAGGGTTTGGAAGGATATGGGCCAGTGCTGGCAGGTGGGACTAGATTGGGTTGGGATTTCTGGACGGGTTGGACGGAAGGGTCCATGCTGTACATCTCTAGGACTCCTTTTCTCAGGGGGTGGTAGATGGAGTCTAACTCGATGTGTTTGTTGATAAAGCTCTGGTTGGAATGCCACGCTTCTAGGAATTCTCGTGCGTGTCTTTGTTTGGCTTGTCCTAGGATGGATGCGTTGTCCCAGTCGAAGTGGTGTCCTTCCTCATCCATATGTAAGGATACTAGTGAGAGTGGGTCATGTCTTTTTGTGGCTAGTTGGTGATCATGTCTATCAACAAACACATCGAGTTAGACCCCATCTACCACTCACTGAGAAAAGGAACAGGAAGTGATTTCACCACAGGAAATGACATCACCAACCTAAAGAAACCCAAACCTATAAATAGAAAGCAGGAATGTTCAGAATTGCTTCACCTGAGGCCCACTGAAGATGTTACCTCTTGGGTAACGGAACATCTGGAAATGAACGGTCCGGCTCAGCGAGCAAACCCACATCCAAAACCTCAACCTGAGCCACAAATTTTCTCAAAACTATTTCCCTATCAATACTGATTCCTTCAGTTGCTCCTTGTCCCTGGACCTTCCATTCAACATTTTTGGGGTGTTATGTGTGTCTTCCTTTGAGAGACAAGAATCAAAACAAGTGTTTAACTTGTCTGCCATCTCTTTGTACCCCATTATAACTTCTTACTTCTAACTGTGAGATCTTTGCCTTAAAAAATCTTTTTCTTTTTGCATACATATAGAAGCTTTTGAAATCAGTTTGTATGTTCCACACAAACTTACTCTCATGCTCTATTTTCCCTTTAATCAATCCCTTTGTTCTCTTTTGCTGAAATCTAAACTGCTCTCAATTTTCAGCTGTTTTAGTCAGCCAATTTGTATGCCCCTTCCTTTGATCCCATACTATCTTGAATTCCCATTATTGGAATTGGTTGGGCCACTTTTCCCATTTTATTTTAGTGCCAGTCAAGAATGAATAATTGTTGCAGTTCCTCCATGCACTCTTTAAATGTTTGTCATTGCTGATCTACCATCATCCCTTTAAGTAATGACCCCAATTTATCATAGCCAGTTCTCTCCTCATACCATTGTAGTTTCCTTTCTTAAGATTCAGGACCCTAGTCTCAGAACCACTATATTATTCTCCATCTTAATGAAGAATTCAAACATATTATGGTCACTTTCCTCCAAGGGGCCTTGCACAATTAGATTGTTCATTATTCCTTTCTCATGACAAAGTACCCAGTTGGTCTGTTCTCTAGGTTAATCCTCAACATATTGATCCAGAAAACAATCTTGTACGCACTCCAAGATTTTCCCCTCTACAGCATTGTTACTGATTTGATTTGCACAATCTATATGCAGATTAATGTCATCCGTAATTACAGCTGTAACTTTACTGCTTGTGTCTCCAATTTCCTGCTTAATGCCTTTGCCAATGTTACCATTACATTTGGGGGTCTATATACAACCCTAACTATTGCTTTTTGCCCCTTTGTGTTTCTGAGCTGTACCCATACAGACTCTAGTTCACCAGAGTTAATACCCTTCCAATTATTGTGTTAATATCCTCTCACCAGAAATGCTACCAATTCTTTTTTTCTCTATCTGTCCTTCCTAAAAACTCAATATCCTGGGATATTCATTTCACCATGCAGCCTTGTCTCCACAATCCCAATGATATCAAACCCATTTATATCTATTTGAATGATTAATTCATCAATTTTATTGCAAATGCTCCACACATTAAGACACAAGGTCTTAATGTTCTTTTTTAAACATGCTTAGTTTCATTCTTTCATTATTTTGCATTGTGGCCCTGTTTGATTTTTTTCCCTTGAATCCTATACCACTCATTTTTCTTATTTCATATTCTATCTTTTAATTTTGCTTGTTTACCTCTATTCCTACATTTTCTGCCATTTTCGTTTTCACCCTTCCCAACCACACTAGCAAATACTCCCCAAGATGCAAGTGCCAGTCCTTCCCACATTCAACTCATCCAGTTTAACCTAGTCCTCCCTCCCTGAGAATCAGTCCAATGTCCCAGAAATCTGTAACCTTCCACTTTGCACCACTTCTCCAGCCACATAGTCTACTGATATATCCTGTTATTTCTTGATTGACTAGCATGTGGCACTGGTAGCAACCCGGAGATTACTACCTTCGAGATCCCACATTTTTAAACTTGCTTCCTAACTCCTTATATTCTGCTTTTATAGTTTAAAAAGGATGGGGTCTTACATCATTGATACGGATGTGTACCATGACCAATGGCCTTCCCACTCCAAAACGTCTTATAGCTCCACCAAAACTCCCTTGAACTTGGCACCTAGGAGGCTCCATACTTCCGTGGAGTCACTGTTTGCAGTCACAGAAACATCTTTCAATTCTTATGATTGATAGCTTTCCAACACGTATTTGCTCTCTCCTACGCAGGAAGCCAAACACGGTGCAACAAATTTGATTGTTGCTACTTTCCCAAGAGGCTATTCGCCCCAATTGTATTCAAAGCAGTGCATCTGTTTTGCTGGAGAATGGCTACAGGGAATTCTGGCTAGTCCTTAATCTTTACACATACGTAAGAACATAAGAACAAGGAACAGGAATGGGCTCTCTGGCCCCTTGAGCTTGCTCCGCCATTCAATAAGATCACGGCTGATCTTTTTGTGGACTCAGTTCCACTTACCCACCTTCTCACTGTATTCCTTAATTACTTTATTGTTCTAAACAAATTTATCTTAGCTTTAAAAAATGTTTACTGAAGTAGTGTCAACTACTTCACTGGACAGGTAATTACATAGATTTACAACTCACCGGATGAAGATGTTCCTTCTCAATTCAGTCCTAAATCTGCTCCCCCTTATTCTGAGTCCATGCCCACTTGTCCTAGTTTCACCTGCCAGTGGAAACATCCTCTCTACTTCTATTTTATCTATTCCCTTCATAATTTTATATGTTCCTATAAGATCCTCCCTCATTCTTCTAAATTCCAATGAATATAATCCCAGTCTACTCAGTCTCTCCTCATAAGCCAACCCTCTCAACTCCGGAACTAACCTAGTGAAACTCCTCTGCATCCCCTCTAGTGCCAGTACAGCCTTTCTCAAGTAAGGAGACCAAAACTATACACAGTACTCCAGGTGTGGCCTCATCAGCACCCTGTACAGCTGCAACATAACCTCCCTACTTTGAAACTCAATTCTTTTAGCAATGAAGGATAAAATTCCATTTGCCTTCCTAATTGCTCATTGTTGAAAATGTGTTGCTGGAAAAACGCAGCAGGTCACGCAGCATCCAAGGAACAGGAGAATCGACGTTTCGGGCATAAGCCCTTCTTCAGGAATGAGGAAAGTGTGTCCAGCAGGCTAAGATAAAAGGTAGGGAGGAGGGGGGAGGGGCTTTGGAAATGCGATAGGTGGAGGGAGGTCAAGGTGAGGGTGATAGGCCGGAGTGGGGTGGAGGCGGAGAGGTCAGGAAGATGATTGCAGGTTAGGAAGGCGGTGCTGAGTTCGAGGGATTTGATTGAGACAAGGTGGAGGGAGGGGAAATGAGGAAACTGGAGAAGTCGGAGTTCATCCCTTGTGGTTGAAGGGTTCCCAGGCAGAAGATGAGGCGCTCTTCCTCCAACCGTCGTGTTGCCATGGTCTGGCGATGGAGGAGTCCAAGGACCTGCATGTCCTTGGTGGAGTGGGAGGGGGAGTTGAAGTGTTGGGCTACGGGGTGGTTGGGTTGGTTGGTCCGGGTGTCCCAGAGGTGTTCTCTGAAACGTTCCGCAAGTAGGCGGCCTGTCTCCCCAATATAGAGGAGGCCACATCAGGTGCAGCGGATGCAATAGATGATGTGTGTGGAGGTGCAGGTGAATTTGTGGCGGATATGGAATTGCTCATTGTACCTGCAGACCAACCCCCTGTGATTCATGCACAAAGACACCCAGGTCCCTCTGCATAGCAGCATGCTGCAATGTTTTACCATTCAAGTAATAATCCTTTTTACTGTTACTCCTACCAAAATGGATGACTTCACATTTATTAACATTGTACTCCATCTGCCAGATCTTTGCCCACTCACTCAAAGTATCATGTTCCTCTGCAAAGTTTCACAGTCCTCTGCACTTTGCTCTGCCACTCATCTTAGTGTCATATGCAAACTTTGACACACTACACGTGGTCCCCAACTCCAAATCATCTGTAAAAATTGTGAATAGTTGCAGTCCCAACACCAATCCCTGAGGCACACCACTAGTTACTGACTGTCAATCAGAATAGTACTCATTCATCCCCACTCTTTACTTCCTGTTAGTCAACCAATCCTCTATTCATGTTAATACTTTACCCATAATGCCATGCATGTTTATTTTCTGCAGCAGCCTCTTGTGCAGCACCTTGTCGAAGGTCTTTTGGAAATCTAGGTACACTACATCCACTGGGTCCCTGTTGTCCATCTTGCTAGTAACGTCTTCAAAGAATTCCAAAAGATTTGTTAAGCATGACCTGCCTTTCACAAACCCATGCTTCGTCTGCCCAACTGGACAATTTCTATCAAGATGCCTTGCTATTTCTTTGTTAATAATAGACTCAAGCATCTTCCCCACTACAGAGGTTAAGCTCACTGGTCTATAATTCCCCATCTTTTGTCTACCTCTCTTTTTAAACAGCGGAGTCACATTTGTTGTTTTCCAATCTGCTGGAACTGCCCCAGAGTCCAATGAATTTTGGAAAATTACCACAAGTGCACTTGTTCTTTCTCCCTCCATCTCTTTTAGTATCCTGGGATGCATTCCATCAGGGTCATTAGCTTGCCCATCACTACCTCTGCTGTAATAGCGATTATTTCCAGGTCCTCACTTACTTTCATCTCTTTGTCAGTTATTGGCATTTTCATAGTGTCCTCCACTGTGAAGACCAATACAAAATACCTGTTCAATGCCTCATATCCCATAACTAAATGCCCCTTCTCATCCTCTAAAGGACCAACGTTTACTTTGGCCACTCTTTTCCGTTTTATTTATTTATACAAACTTTTGCTATCTGCCTTTATATTTTGTGCTAGTTTTTTCTCACATTCTTACTTTTCTTTAAAGTTCTTTTTATGGCTCTCTGTTGACCTTTAAAGTTTTCCTAATCTTCTAGTTTCCTGCTGTTTTTGGCCACTTTGTATGCCTTCTCTTTCAATTTGATAGCCTCCTTTATTTCCTTAGACACCTATGGCAGATTACCCCATTTCTTACAGTCCTTACTTTTCACTGAAATATACTTTTGCCTGGTGGTCAACTTTTCCCTCCCTTCCTGTAAAGGTTTATCCCAGAGTGAGCACCGCTCCATATATGCTATCCACAATACTCTCAGCCTAAATTTAAAGCACAGGCTTTCAGCACCACAGTCATGATATTGTCAGGGCCTTTGCCTTATGCAGTGCACTCAGACATTTCTTGATATGTGGAATTGGCTGCAGATGGAACAAAATGGTCTCCTGTGCACAAGAGGAGACACAGATGAATCATTTACACAGGTCTTCTGACTGAAGAGGGTTACAGATGCTGAACTATCATGTCTTTTGCATTGATGAGCTGGACCCCCCCCGGTCATTGAGGATGGGGGTGTTTGTGATGCATGTTCCCTTGGTTCACCACTTAAAATGTTCATACCATTCATGACAATATGCGGCAGGACTGCAGAGATGTAATTAGATCCATTGTACATAAGTGTGTAAGGATTAGGAGCAAAATTAGGCAATTCAGCCCATCAAGTTTGCTCCACCTTTCGATCATGACTGATATGCTCCTTACTCCCACTTTCCTGCCTTCTCCCCACGACCTTTTAATCCATTAACTAATTAAAAATATAAGTTCACAACCTTGTTCATTGGTTGTGTCATAGTTCATCTCTGACTATCACATGCTGCTCTCATTGTTTTGCATGCATGCGTTTTTGGCAACACATTTTTAGATATGGTGCTGCTTCTGTCACACTCTCCTGCACCACTTCCTAAACTGGAGTTGAATGCATAGCTTGATGGCATAGCAAAATGAGGGATACGGACATACAGATTCTGGTCAAAGACAATTCTGCTGCTGCTCATGGCCCATACTGCCTTACATGCGCAGGTATGTGCTCAGAGATTTGCTCTGCATTTACTGCCTTCAGCACAAATGGTATCGCCACATAACATAGAAAGAGGACTTTGTTCCAGGGTCATGATTGGAGATTTGCCTGGGCAGTGATTGGACAGCAGGAGAGTAATTTGCCCATTAGGTTGGTCATAAATATCTGTGGGAGAGTGTATGTGTAGGGAGAGATTCAGAGAGTCTGAAAGGATGAATTTGATGCAGGGAAGGACAAGAGAAACTGAGATATAGTTTAAAATCAGAGGGTAGTAAATTATTCAGTGCAGAAGCTGGGAAGGGAGGGTAGAAGTTGATCAATGAAAGATTTAGAATAGGGCAACAGGAAAAAAGGATTTAACAAAGATAAAACAGGTTGGAAGAAGGTGAACGGTAAGAAGGTGAATGTCAGAGATGTGGGGAGAGGGGCCAAGGTGTGACTGTGTTAAAGACAGAACTGATTGGATCACAAAAAGGCCAAAATACAGGCTCAATGTGAGGTTGCTACTTATGACCCATAATGTCAATGCAGCATCCACAATAAGGCTTGGAAAGTCAATGTCTTGCCCTCAGGTTGGATGGAAATTCTGAAGGAAACCATACTGCAAGACAGCAAGTCTAAAGGGATAATAGATATAGTGAGAGGGAGTAAAGGCATGCAAGATTAGGCCACAGAAAACTCACTTGACTGGAAAGTTGACCACTGAGGAAGCTGGAGTTGGTGATAAGAAAGTAAAGAGCTCTTTGGAGAATGTGTAGAGAACTACTGAGGGTAATTGAAGGCAAACCTTGAAGTGCTGTATAGACTGCTACCACAATAATAGCTGTATACAGCCAGTGAATAACACTACTTGCCCAAGAGTTTCCTCTTTATTCTGCATTACCTGGCTAATTTCTATTAAATGGATAAAGTTCTCACCACATGGCTCCAAAAGATTAATATCCATTACATTACATGAAGGGTGCTGGTATTACAATGTTCTAAAATGTCCCCAGTTTTAATTCCAGTCATTAACATCCCACTTGCACACTTAGGACCAACACCCAGTCAGGGAGAAGGGAGTAAAGATTACCTGCACAGCTGAGGTGGTGGCTCTCGGGTCAAAAATTCGTAGCTTCTTATCCTAATAACGATAAAAAAAATCAGTACAAGAAAGGAAGGTGGAATTGTCCACATTTAGAGCACAGTGTTTAGAAAAAAAATAAAAACATTTATAGCCACTCATAGGGAATGTTAAAGGAATTGCATTATGCTCAGCATCTAACCAGGGTATTGTACTCAGATTAATATCAGATTTTCACACACTACTCAGATGACAGCCAACATTAATGAAACTACAAAATTTGGGGGGGGGGGTTGTGGTTTGCGCCACGTACACAAACACACGCTCACAAGCAAAGCGTAGGTTGGGGGGGGGGGGATGTTGACAAACACAGTGAGGTAGGGAAGGTTGAGAGCTCTAGCTGGGGAGGCAGACAGCATAGGTCAGAAGGCCCATTGTACCCAGAGATGGTGAATGCACGCCATCTAGTGGTTAGATTTGACTCTGACCAAAATCAAATTTGAAGTGCAGTTAACAGTAAAATGACAATTCTTTTAAATGAGTAACATCAAGAGTAAACAAAAACAAATTCCTTCACGTTTTACAGGTGTAAATGCAGAAAGGAAACTGCTGAGAAGACACAAGTCATTTAGGAAGTGATACAAAATGCCTGACTTCTTTTCCCTACTGCAAAAGATCTTAAACATATCTTCCAGTTTCCCACACTATCAACAAGTGACAGATAATATTATAAAAATCATAGGGCAAAACGTAGTAAGGAACACTGGGGAAAAAAAGATACTAGAGCTGCTAATGGGACTAAGCTCCATATATGTTGGCCCACATCCTTAGAGTGTCAAACAAAAAAAAAGCAGGATAGCTGATGCACTGTTTGCAATCTTCCAATTCCCTGGATTCTGAAAAAGTCCCAGCAGATTGGAAAATCTCAAATGTAACACCACTAATCCAGAAAAGAGGTAGACAGAAAGCAGGAAATTATGGGCCAGTTTGCCTGCTTGTTATTGAGAAAACACTGAAATCCATTATTAAGGATGTACTTAACAGGCCATTTAGAAAATCAAAATATAATTAAACAAACTTGACATTTTATGAAAAGAAATTCATGACAAATTCATTAAGCATTATTGAGGATTTAATAGACAGAGTGGATAAAGGTATCCGTCGAAGAGTGTATTTGAATTTCCAAATACATTGAATACGATACCACACAGAAGATAAGAGCTCATTGTCTTGGGGGTAATACTATCGAATGGGTAGAAGACTCGATAACTAACAACAACATTTTGGGATAAAATGACTCATTTAAGCTAGTGACTGTAAACAGTGAGGTGCCACAGGGATCACAGTTTTTAAAACTTCATTCACGGGATGTGGGCATCACTGGGCAGGCCAGCATTTATTACTCATCTCTAATTACCCAGAGGGGAGTTAAGAGGCAACTGCTTTGCTACGGATCTGAAGGCATGTGTAGGGCTAGACCAGATAAGGGTGGTAGTTTCCTTCCCTAAAGATTAGTGAACCAGATGGGTGTCTTCTTGACAATTGATGATAGTTTTATGGTCACAATTAAACTCCTAATTCCAGATATTTTTTGATTCAAAGTTTACTATCTGCCATGGCAGGACTCAAAGCCTGGTCGCTGGATTAATAGTCGAACAATACACCACTAGGCCATCACCTCCTAATGCTGGGACTTAAACTATTTATCATCAATGTTATTGATCTGAACGAACAGAGTATACTGCAGCTAAATCTGCCACGGATACAAAAATAGGTTGGAAAGCAAGTTATGAGGATGATTCAAAGAGGTTGCAAAGAGATATAGATAGGTTAAATGAGTGGGCAAAATTTGGGTGGAGCATAATGAGAGAAAATGTCAAGCTATCCACTGGTAAGAATGGAAAAGCCAAATACTTGAATAGAGAAACTACAGAATGCTGAAATACAGAAAGTTCCAGATGTCTTCTGACATGAATCACAAATTAGCATTCAGGTACATGTAGTAATTAGGAAGACTGGGAATAGTTGCCTGCCTACAAATTCTATAGAATATCCATGATCTTAGGAGAAAAATATAGGCACTCAGAATAAATTACTCTAATCCATAGATTAAAGGAAGCTTTATTTATTTAACTGTAAGTGATGATTTCATGGAATACCATCATGGGTTTGCTCCTCATCTATACCTTCAATGCACCTGAACATGGTTTTGTTGCCAAATACTGAAACCATTAACTACTGTCTAAACTGGTAAAGGAACCAATTAAAAGGTCCTCTATTTTGACTTCAGCAATTGACTTTTGGCTGCAAATTTGAGTGCTCAAAACAACTTTGGAAATACTTAGCAATTAAACAGAAGACAGTGACATTTATCTAGATCCACTGAACATTACTGAATGAACTCAGCCTGACTCTCTCTGATTAGTGACAATTACCTTACTTGATGAACCAAGGAGGCAACCATCTTTCTTCCAAGTTAAGCTTTGAATTTGATCCCCATGATCTTCAAGAGCTAGAAGAAGAGAGTACAGAGTAAGGCACAGATTTACTATGTTTTAGACCTAAAGGCATGAGGTGAGAGAGAAGCGATTTACCAGGCAGAGTTGGGCAAAGCTCACAAGTGAAGGAGAAAACACTGCAGGAGAGATGGAGACAGGAAGTGGAAGGAATTTACACTGTCATGATAATCCTTAAACAATTCAGTTGACTATACATGCAGAGCAGCTCCAAACAGCTCTACAAGGTGCCACCTCCAAACAGACCCCAGCACCAAGGATATATTTCCCTCCCCTATCAGCTTTCCGTAGAGACCACTCCCTCCGCGACTCCCTTGTCAGATCCACACCCCCCACCGACCCAACCTCCACTCCTGGCACCTTCCCTTGCAACCGCAGGAGGTGCAACACTTGCGCCCACACCTCCCCCCTCACTCCTCTCCAAGGCCCCAAAGGAAACTTCCATATCCGCCACACATTCACCTGCACCTCCACCCACATCATCTACTGCATCCGCTGCAGCCGATGTGGCCTCCTCTATATTGGGGAGACAGACCGCCTACTTGCGGAGCGATTCAGAGAGCACCTCTGGGCCACCCGGACGAACCAACCCAACCAACCTGTAGCACAGCATTTCAACTCCCCCTCCCACTCCACCGAGGATATGCAGGTCATTGGACTCATCCACCGCCAAACCACAACAACCCGACGGTCGGAGGAGGAGCGTCTTATCTTCCGACTGGGAACACTCCAACCGCAGGGGATGAACTTGGACTTCACCAGTTTCTTCATCCCCCCTCCCCCCACCTTGTCTCAGCCGAATCCCTCCAGCCCGGCACCGCCTTCCTGACCTGCAGTCTTCTTCTTGACCTCTCCGCCTCCATCCTACTCCGACCTATCACCCTCACCTTGACCTCTTTCCACCTATCACATTTCCAACGCCCCTCCTCCAAGTCCCTCCTCCCTACCTTTTATCTTCTCCTGCTGAACACTCTCTGCTCATTCCTGAAGAAGGGTCTGTGCCCGAAACGTCGAATCTCCTGTTCCCTGGATGCTGCCTGACCTGCTGTGCTGTTCCAGCAATAAAGTTTCAACTTTGATCTCCAGCATCTGCAGACCTCACTTTCTCCTACAAGGTGCCAGCCTTGGCTAACCCCTTGAGAGTTCAAGGCCCTCTTTGTCAGGGATATCAGCCCATAATCCAGCCAGACATTACAGTGCCGCACTGTAATAGGTGCCAACATTTGGACACACAAAATGATCATCTACCCTCACAGGTGGACATAAAAGATCTCATGACACTAATTCACAAGATATACAGAACTTTTCCCCAACTCTCCAGAACAACATTTATCTCTCAACAAACTGTATAATAACTGGTGATTTTTAAAAAATTCTGTGATCTGGATAATGTTGACAAGGTTTATTTATTGGTCACTGGTAGTTACATTAAGAGGCCAGTGCTGGGATCCCTTCTTGAACGCACTATGCACTGATTTAGTCCAGAGTGCCTTTCTAGGATTTCAGAGGACAGTTAAGGATCAAGTTGGTGATCAACTGTAACCAAAGAAAACTCCAAACAGAGTAAGGATGACAATTTTCACAAAAAAAGATTTTAACGCTGCTGGGTTTCACTAAATGTCAGCTTCATGGTCACTTCTGTTGATGTCAATATTTTGAGCAAGCAATTACATTACAACAGCAACTACATTTCAAAATACTTAACTGGCTATGATTATGGTCTGACAGGATTTGGCAACCAACATCAACAAGGAGAGTGGCAGCCATGGACTCAAAGAAAGCTGATCCTGTAACAGGGGTCAACTCCAGCAGACAAAGTAGCAGACAAAAAACTCAAGAAGCACAAATTCCAGGCAGAGGAGGAATCCCAGAAGAGTTAAGGCAAAGAGACCATTCATCCTCTTATGCCTGCATCAGCTCATTAAATAAGCATCATTACCTAATGCCAATCTCCTACTATTTCCCCAAATCCTTGCCCATTATTTTTATCCAAATAAAGATTTAATGCCCTCTTGAATGCCTCAATTGGACCTGCTTTCACCAAACTTCTAGCCAGTGCATTCCATACTCTTGACTACTTGCTGAGTGGAAAAGTTCTCTCAGATCACCCTTACTTATTTTGCAGATCATTTTAAATCTATACCCTCTTGTTCTTTTTATGACCTGGATCTCCCTTTCTACTCAATCCAGCCCGCTCATGATTTTGAGGAGATCTCCTCTTAGCTTTCTTCTCTCTAAGGAGAATAGTCCAAACTTCTTCAATCTATCCTCATTCCTGAAATCATTCTTGTAAACTGCTTCTGTGCAGGGACATTAAAACCCTCACTCACACGAATTGGGAAGGCAGCAGGATGAGTGACTATATGCTGGAGAAGAGGATAGGATGCAACTGGAGAAAATATAAACACAAAAGGCTGGATCTGAGAGGGACAAGGTTACTGCTGCTATCGCTTAAAGGAACCATTTGAACAGAACTATTATGTAGTGTATAAGACTGCTACTAATGATTCAGATAAAAGGCGATTCTTGTGGATCCACACCATGAGTAGAGATGAAGATCTTCTGCAGAAGTAACATTATTTGGAAAACTACGTTGATAGAACATGAGTTAATTGAGCTGCACTCAAATTAAAATGAGAAAGTCCTTGACATAAAGAAGTTGAAGCTCTACATACACAAAGCAACGAAAAACTATGACTCAACTTAGCAATGTTCATATTGCACAGTAAATACGAGATGCATGTTACAGCTGCTATTTAACATGTAACTATGATTTATACTGATCACATTTTGCTTGTTAATTTATACTTACATTGATTTTGCATTGATCATTATTTATTTAAAATAAAAAGAAACCTCATACACCATCAGATTGTCCTCAAATCTCACCTGCCATTGCTTTCTTCTGTGAGACATCCCATATTTTGGCTGTATTTCCAGCTCCACTTGCTAAAACTCCATCTGCAGAAGGATGAAACAATACACATTCCACCCTCACAGCTTCTGGTCCCAGAGTGATGTTCTGTCCAGATGATACCTGCTGAAAAGTGTCAGGTAGTCGCCAAAGCTTTACCTGACCATTAGAAACATTTGATATTAAACACAAAGATTTTGTTCTATTTTGTTAATCAAATACATTGAATATTTTTAGATCCCAAGACACAGCAGATGCAAAGGTAAAATACAGCCCCAGCTTTCCCCCACTACACCACTCCAAATAGGAATCACTCCACATGGAGCAGCCCATTTCCTCATGATGGAACTTCCCCATCTCCTGTGCAAGATGCCCTGCGAAGAATGGTAGCTTACCATCACATCAGCTGAACACGTTGCCAATAATTCATCATCAAATGGGGAGAAATCAAAATCAGTCACCAGATCTGTAAAGAGAAAAGGCAACAGTTCATACTGACATTGCACAGCTCAAGACCATGTAAGGTACACTAACATTCTGGTTACGCTACTGGATTGGCAATTCGGAGGTCTGGAATGGAGTGATGATCCAGAGACATGGATTCAAATCCCACCATAGTATCATGAGAATTTATATTGAGCAACACAATAGTTCTTTTTATTCTCTCAGCATTTATAGGCTTCACTGGCTAGGCACTTGCTTGAATACAGTAGAGTGGTTTACTGTTTCATTTCGACACAGTATGATCATGTGTAGGGCAGACCAAACAAGGACTGAAGATTTCCTTACTTTAGGAATATTAGTGAACCAGAGGGGTTTTCACAGCATAATGGTCACCATTGCTAAGGTTAAGGGCCACATCATCTGATAGGAAAATTGTCACTCCTGAAGTACAGACTGATGCTGTGTGTAAGGACCATGTGGAAGTTCCAGCACAGCCAATTCCGCAAAAGATATCAATAGGTCAGGAAAGTGACAGATCAGGAAAGTGAAGCTGAGGTCAAAGATCAGGTGTGATTTTCTGAATGCCTTTACAGACTTAAAGGGTCGTATGGTCTACTCCTGCTGTTGTGCGATGTCAATGCCAACATGCCGTATCCAGGAATTTCAGAACAGGAGGCCATTTAGACCTTTGAAACTGTTTGGTCACTTAATGAAATCATAGCTGATCTACAATCCAATACAGAAATCTATCAATCTTAAATTTAAAATAATTAAAGGGAGCAGTCCAGAGTGTGCATATCTGCCATAAAAATCTGGAATTAAGAGTCTAATGATGATCTTAAAACCAATGGCACTTATTGTCATAATCCATCTGATTCACTAATGGCCGTTAGGGAAGGAAAGTGTCATCCTTAACTACTCTGGCCTACATGTAACTCCAGATTTACAGCAATGTGGTTTACTTTTAACTTGCCCCCTGGGCAATAAATATTGATCTAGCCAGTGACAACCACATCCTATGAATGAATTTTTTAAAAAAGTAATTAATAATTGACTCAGCAGTAACTGCTATTTGCAGAATAACGTTCCAGATTTCAACCATCTTTACCGTGCAGAAGGATTTCCTCATCACTCCTGAAAGTATAAACATTAAAGCAAGGTCAATGTTCCCTAGACCTAGATGGAGTACATATTCCAACCAGCCAACAGAGTTTCTACTTCCTATCCATATCCTTTCCTCTTAATATCTTGAAAACTTTAATCAAATCACTCCTTGGCTTTCCAGATTCTAAGGTTTAGCTCTAGTTTGTGCAATCTCTCTTATAATTTAACCATTGGAGTCCAGGTATATTTCTAGTTAATGTGTGCAGCATTCATTCTGAGGCTAATATATTTTTCTGAAAGCGTGGTGTCCAGAACTGCCCAGTGTTCTCCAGTTGGGTTATAACCAGGGCTTTGTGTAGCTGAAGCATGATTCTACAGCTTGCATCTTTGACCTCTTGATATAAGAAGGTCAATATTCCATTAGACAGGATGGGGAATTAAATGGTTGCTTGAAAATGAACAATGCTGAGGGTACAGAGAGAAGACGGGAGAATGGCACTAAAGTGCGATACTCATATGGAGAGCCATGCAGACATGATGGGTTGAAAGATCGCCTCTGTGCAGTGACAACACGATCAACATTTTAAATTGTTTTCTGAAAAACAAATAGTCCCAAATTTCTTTGGATCTCTGCTGTGTAGTTTTTCACCATTTTAAAAAGTACCATCTTCTGTCTTTTTTTAAGTCCAAAGTGGGCAATTTCATTTCACATTGAAATTAATTTGCTCCTGTTTTGCCCATCTATAACATTATGTTTCCATCTGCATTTCTTACAATGCCATAATTCTTTGCCTCATTGGAAAATATGGACATAAATGTGGGTTCCTATACCATCTTAGGTTGTTGACTCTCACACCAAAATGTTGAGGCCTGAACACAAATCCTTGCAGTATATCATTAGTTACAGTACCTATTCATTAACCCTATTCTCCCAGCTCCAGTCAAGCAATTTCCTAATCAGTTCAATAGTTTATATTCAATGCTATGCATTAATTTTAGCCATGTTTCGTATCAGGAACTTTATCAAACATTTTCTTAAAAAGTTCATATGAATAACATTCCATATACAATGCCTGTCCACTGCAGTAATCACTATTTCAAAGCATTCGTAAGATTCATGAAACATGACATTCCATTACGATCCTATACTGGCTCTCTAATCTGAGGATTTTCTTTAATAACTTTATCTTTAATTATAAAGTCTAAATTTCCCATCGGATATTAGATTAACTAAGCTATAATTCCCTAGATTCAACTCTCATTTTTTTTTAGTTAAGATTAAGTACAACCTTCCAGTTTAAAGGTATGTATCACATCTTACCAAAGTCAAAGCCTACACTTCACATCTCTCAATCACCAATTTTCTTCTGTTGGTCTGTTATAGTTAACTGACAGAGGTCGGTCAGCATGGAATGGTTAACAGCTACATTATTGTTTACCCTGCAATTATCAGGGTGATGCTAATACAATTCAATGTAGGTTACAAAAAATAGAACCCCATAGCCTTGTGGTACAATGGTAGTGCCTCTACCTTGCAGACAGAATGTCTGGGTTCAAATTCCACCTGCCCTGTAGGTAGTTCATAGCATGGCCAAATAGGTTGATTAAAAATATCTACAAAGTTCTTCAGGCAGTAATGGTCAAGTAGTTAGTCCATAGGATTAAAATCATTTGGAGTTGCCCAATGCAAGTTCTACCAACCAAGAGGGATTATGTGGCAAAGTGTTAATGTTCCTACCTCTGGACTCTAAAACCCAGGTTCAAGGCCCACCCACCCAGGATGCATTGTGTCATAATATGCCTGAATGGTTCAATTAAAAATTATAGGGCTCCTATGGCATAGTGCAAATGCCCCTAGCTCAGAATCACAAGATCTGGGTTCAAGCTGCACCTACTCGAGATATGTCATAACATATGAACGTGTTGATTAAAAACTTTACAAACCTTCAGAAGGAGATGCTGATTATAGTTCTTCATCATCGAGATAGATTATGCTGGAAAATACAAGCTCCCTGAACAGAACCAGCTTCAGCAAAAAACACACAGCACAGTATCAGGCTAATGTGTGAAAGTGATTAGAAATAGAATAGCCCACCACTATAGTAGTGACAACCACACGTAATGGCAGCAGAGAGGCAGTCTCCACTGAGCACGAAACTGCACTTTAATGATCAGAAGTGCTAACAGTACAGGATCCCATAGTAAGGGTCTTAGCAGATTCTCTGCACTTACCTGCATGACAATGAAGCTCTAACACCTGCCGTTTATCTCCATTTCCAGTTTCCAGTGGCAGAATTCCTAAAGTCCCTCCTCCTGAATGAAACAACACAATGATTTTAGAATATAACCGGTTCAGAAAGGCAATGCATAATACTGACTCTCAGGACGTTATCACAAGGTTAAAAACATTATTGAGGTGTTGGGAGCTCAACAGCAACTCATTATTATAACTCATGAATCAAACTTCCTATTTGTATTATTTCCCTCTCTGGTGCTCAAGTCCATTCTAATCTTACCCACTGTTTTGAACAGAGAATGAATCATTGCCTTAAACACAGGTGAGGTGCCAGAAGACTTGAGGGTTGCTCATGATGTCGCTGTGTACAAGAAGGGTAGTAGGGATATTCCGGGTAACTACAGACCAGTGAGCCTGATGTCAGTGATGGGAATGTTGCTGGAGAAGGTACTGAGGGATAAAATCTATTTATATTTAGAAAAGAATGGACATATCAGTGATAGGCAACATAGTAAGGCACGATCTCCCCTCTCAAAACTAACTTAATAGAGTTCTTTGAGGAAGTGACCAAGTTGATAGATAAAGCTGTAGATTCATGGATTTTAGTAAGACGTTTGATAAGGTTCCCCATGGTAAACTAATGGAGAAAATGCACATGGTATGCACGGTGTTCTAGCTAGGTGGATAAAGAACTGGTTGAGCAACAGGAGACAGAGTGTTTCGCAAAATTGAGAAAGGTGACCAGTGCTGGGGCCACTGTTGTCTGCGATATACATAAATGATCTGAAAGAGGGGATTGTTGGTCTGATCAATAAGTTTGCAGATGACACGAAGATTGGTGGAGTAGCAGAAAGCATAGGGGACTGTCAAAGAATATAGGAGAATATAGATAGACTGGAAAGTTGGGTGAAGAAGTGGCAGATGGAGTCCAATCCAGTCAAATGTGAGATGGTGTATTTTGGGAAGTCTAATTCGAGAGCGAATTACACAGTAAATGGAAGAGCCTTGGGAAAAGTTGATGAGCAGAGAGATCTGGGAATTCAGGTCCATTGTACCCTGAAGGTGGCTGCACAGGTGGGTAGAGTGGACAAGAGGGCATATGGTATACTTGCCTTCATCAGACGGGGTATTGAGTATAAGAGCTGGCAGCCCATTGTACAAGACTTTGGTTCGGCCACATTTAGAATACTGTGTACAATTCTGGTCGCTACATTACCAAAAGGATGTGGACGCTTTAGAGAGGGTGCAGAGAAGGTTATCCAGGATGTTTCCTGGTATGGAAGGTGCTAGTTATGAAGAGAGGTTGAGTAGATTAGGATTGTTTTCATTAGAAAAAAGGAGATTGAGGGGGGACCTGATTGAGGTCTACAAAATCATGAAGGGTATAGATAGAGTGGATAGAGATAAGCTTATTCCCAGGGTGAAGGATTCAATAACGAGAGGACACACTTTCAAGGTGAGAGGTGAAAAGTTTAAGGGGGATCCATGCAGCAAGTACTTTACACAGAGGGTGGTAGGTGCCTGGAACGCGTTGCCAGCAGTGGTAGTAGAGACAGGCACAGTAGATTCATTTAAGATGCATCTAGACAGACGCAGGAGTAGGTGGGGAGCAGAGGGATACAGATGCTTAGAAATTGGGCGACAGGTTTAGATAGTGGATTTGGATTGGCTCAGGCTTGGAGGGCTGAAGGGCCTGTAAATTTTCTTTGTTCTTTGGCCATTTCTGTTGTTGTTGACCTTTGGCACATTTAGTAGTAGAGGTGAAAGTCTCTGATTACTCATTGTAGTTAGATGCACTCCCCTCAATGCCATCCTTCACATGCAAATATTGAAATTTTGGTATGTAGAACAATACAGCACATGAACAGGCCCTTTGGCCCATGATGTTGTGCCAAAGATGACACCAAATTAAACTAATCCATTCTGCTTGCCCTTGGTCCATATTCCGCCACACCTTGCATAATCTTCTGTTTATTTAAAAGGTTCTTAAACGCCCCTATCATATCTGCCTCCACCGCCACCACTGGGGGCAGTGCATTCCAGACGGTGTAAAAGAAAATTTGCCACTCACATCCACTTTGAACTTTCCCCCTCTCAACTTAAAAGCATGCCTCTTGTTTTAGACATTGTAACTCTGGGGATAAAAGAAGATTCTGGCCATCAACTCTGTCCATGCATCCCTTAATTCTATAGACTTCGATCAAGTCTCCCCTTAGCCTCCACTGCTCCAGAGAAAACAACCTAAGTTTTGCTAGCCTCTCCTTACAGCTCAAACCCTCTAGTCCAGCCAGCATTTTAGCAAACCTCTTCTGCACCTTCTCAAAAGCCTCTTTTCTGGAATGTGGCGACCAGAATTAAATGCAATACTCTAAGTGTGGCCTAAATAAAGGCTTATAAAGCTGCAACATGACATCCTGACTCTTCTACTCAATTCCTCAACCAATAAATCTTCGAGGAGAAAGTGAGGGCTGCAGATACTGGAGATCAGAGCTGAAAACGTGTTGCTGGAAAAGCGCAGGTCAGGCAGCATCCAAGGAACAGGAGAATCGACGTTTCGGGCATAAGCCCTTCCTGAACATCGATTCTCCTGTTCCTTGGATGCTGCCTGACCTGCTGCGCTTTTCCAGCAACATACTTTCAGCTCCTCAACCAATAAAAGCAAGCATGTCATACGCCTGCTTTACCATCCTATCTACTAGTGTGGCCACTTTCAGGGAGCTATGAACTTGAACCCCAAGATCCCTCTGTACATAATGCTGTTCAGGTTCCTGCCATTTACTGTACACTTTTCCTTAATATTTGCTCTCCCAATGTGCAGCACCTCTCACTTACACAGTTTAAACTCCATCTGCCATTTCTCCACCCATGTCTGGAACTGATCTATATCCTACTGTATCCTTTGACAATCTTTTACTTTATCCACAACTCCACAGAACTTTGCATCATCTGCAAGCTTACTAACTCACCCACCTACATTTTCATCCAAGTCATTTATATATGCCACAAACAGCAGCGGTCCCAGTACGTATCCCTGAGGAACATCACTAGTCACGGACATCCTGCCTGAAAAACACCCTTCCACCATTACCCTCTGTCTTCTGTGAGCAAGCCAATTCTGAATACATTAAGCTTAGTCACTGCAGATCCCAAGCATCTTAAACTTCTCAATGAGTCTACCATGAGGGACCTTCTCAAAAGCCTTACGAAAATCAACGTAGACAACACCCACTGCTCTAACCTCATCGATCACCTTAATCACCTCCTCTAAAAATTCAATCAAGTTAGTAAGACATGTCCTGCCCTGCACAAAGCCATGCTGACTGTCCCTAATTAGGTCATGCTTTACCAAATGCACGTAAATCCTATCCCTAAGAATTCTCTCCAATAGCTTCCCAACCACCGATGTGACACTCACCAGTCTATACGTTCCTGGATTATGCCCTTTTCCTTTCTTGAATATAGGAACAACATTAGCTATTCACCAGTCCTCCAGCACCTCTCCAGCGGCTAATAGAGATCAATGTCAAGGCCCCAGCAATCTCCTCTCTTGCCTCTCAATACACAGAATTCCATCAAGGAGGCTCGTACAGGAACAAGGGTAGGCCATTCAGTCCCTTTAATGTGTTTCACCAATCACCAAGATTGATCTCACCTCGACTCTCATTACTTGCCTTTGCTGTATTCTCAATACCCTCAATGAATGAAAATCGATTCAATCATCCTTACAACCACAATGCCTGGGAGAATGAGTTTGTGATTTCCACTACCCTGTGAAAAAACGCTTATTGATTTCGTGGCATGATTCTAATTTTAAGATGACAGATTGTGAGCAGGAAGCATGTGATACTATGCTGCAGCCAAATTCAAGCCCTCTGGAGATCAGCTAACTCCATCTAAGATAAGGCTCACAGGATATCTTGCTCAGAGTGGCTGGGTCACTTTGACCATTTGGGCAGATGATGTGTTGTAGTTATTGAACATAGGAACTACTGGATACAAGGATAATCTCAGGCAAACAGGCATGCAATATTGCTTGTAGCCTCGACAGCTTCAGCTCAGGAGTTCGAGCAAGGATTGAATTATCAATAATGTAGCAGAGAGAAAGAAAAGCTACCAGAACATTTTATTCAGTCAATTCCCCGAGGATAGTGTCCTCCGATTTGGTCATGGTCAGGGAAAGGAGGGTGTGACTGCCAATAAGGCAAGCAAAGGGTTTCTAGAGGGCTGGAGCACATAGCCTCAGATTTACAATTGTATGACGAAATTTGAGGGATGTTTTTCAGCTGATTTGAAGAGACTGAGGGCTATAATGTAGATGAACTAACTGACCATGCACCATTGTACGGGAAGCCATTCAAGTGGAGAGAGCAAAAAGGAACAGTGGTATCAGGAGACAATATGGTAAAGGAGGTTGGCACTGTTCTCTGCAGCAAAGACTAACTGACCAGAAGGCTGAACCCAGTACCATGGTTTGGGACAGAAGACAACTTAGACTGGGAGGGGAAGGATCCAATAAACATGGTCCATGGAAGTACCGCCAACATAGATAGTCAAGTAAAAAGAGATTTCTGTGGAATTAGTATGAGGAGCTAGGCAACAAATGAAGCAGAACTCCAAAAGTTAATAATCACTGGATGACTACCTCAGCTATATATAAATTGGCTTTGGACAAATAGCAGTACAGAAATAAAAGCATGGCTCAAAGGCTGGTAAGGAAGATGTGATTTCCAATTTGTAGGGCACTGCTACTAGTACGTGGGAAAGTAGAGGCTTTACAATTGGGATAGTCTACACCTAAACAGTGCTGTATCCACTGTTCTAGCAAGCTACATAACTAGGTAAGTAAAGAGGGTTTTAAGTTCAATAGTGGAGACAAGGCCCTCAAACTGAGAAGATGTGGAATCACAAGAAGAGTAGAGTCAAGCCAAGAGTTCTAGAAGGTCATTATATGGGAAATGATAAGCAGACTGTGTCAAAAAGGGTTGGAGAATAGATATTTAAGAGCAAATCAACAGGTAAGATTACACGCTACAGAAATCATAAAAGAATAAACCTAAAGATTCTGTATCTACATGTATGATGCATCCAAAACAAAACATATGAACTGATAGTGTAAACAAAAATATGTTTAATCTGACTGCAGTTATAGATGCTATGAAATAGATTGAGACTTAAATGCTGAAGAGTATATGACATGTAAAAGGACAGGTAGCTAGGAACAGGTAGACAAGTAGTCCTGCAAATTAATCGTAGTGTTAGGTCATCCCCTTTCATGTGCTAATTTCAGGACAACAGGATATGACAACAGTTTAGATATAGATGAGAATTTATGTGTGGAAGTGGTGTACAGGTCCCTCTGAGGTTCTCTCAGACTTTGGGGTGGCAAGGTGGCTTGGTGGTTAGCACTGCTGTCTCACAGCGCCAGGCACCCAGGTTTGATTCCCACCTCGGGTGACTGTCTGTGTGGAGATTGCATATTCTCCCAGTGTCTGCGTGGGTTTCCTCCAGGTGCTCCGGTTTCCTCTCACAAACAGGTCAGGTGAATTGGCCATGCTAAATTGCCCATAGTAATAGGTGCATTAGTCAGGAGTAAATATAGATTAGGGGAATGTGTCTGGGTGGGTTCTCTTTGGAGGGTCGGTGTGGACTTGTTGGGCCGAAGGGCCTGTTTCCATACGGTAGGTAATCTAATCTAATCATGCTGTTTTGTAGCATTATCTCAAAAAAAAAACAGACCTTTTGAATATTTTTAAAGCAGAGGTAGATAGATTCTTGGTAAGGAAATGAAAGGTTATCAAGGTTATGCAGCAATGTGGAGGTGACAGAAACAGTCAGATCAGCCATGATTTTATTAGATGGCAGAGCAGACTCAAAAAGGTCCTCTCCTACTCCTAATGTTCACATGTTTGTATTAGGACGATTTCACACACTGAAGTCACTGTAGTCTATTTCTTGGTCTCACCTGGGCTCTGTGCATTGAAAGCGATGAAGGCACAGCTTGATTTGATATGATTTCCATAGGAGGCAGCAGAGCTTGACTTAATGTCATTGATCCAATCCTGCAGAGGCATTAAAATAAGATTTACAGCCTGAAAACTTCCTGTTCTAACCATGCTTTCCAAAAACAGCAATATTTCCCAACCTGACCTCATGACCAGGGGTCTCTATACCTGTTTTACAATTATTCCTTCTACCCATGTCATTCTACCATTGTAGTCTCTTTCTCCATATCGTACCAGACTGTCACATTAATGATAATGGTTTAAAAATCAAAACCTCATCAGGGATTGATTTATTCAATAGGTACATCTTTCTTAAATAACACATTACAAGTTACAAGTCAACTGATTTCAATAGTGCTCAGAGCTTGAAGACACAAAGCAGACTAACTTGCAGGTGAAGTAGACACATAGCATAAGTCCTTAAAAGTGAATTTTCTTCTTCTTTAATATAAGGTACAAACATACAACATACCCCACCTTCCAAAAGGCAAGTTCAACTATTTATAACAGAAAATCAACATGAATCTCTATAACACAATTAGTTTGCTGATACATCCAGATCTCATGATGCTGACTTTAGATGAAGGGTGTTGTCGATTGACATATCATCTGTTATTCCTGTTTGTGTTCAAATTTTCCTTTCAGGGACAGAGTTGTTGTCTCAGCATTTCGTGATCCTGATGCACCATAGCCATGTTTTGCTATAGGTTAGCCACCAAGTGATTATGTTCCTCAAGCTGTTTTGATTGGTTCTAATTTGTTTGGCATTTACAGTTCTGTTCCTCAACAGCTTTTAGCTCATTTTGAAGTTCCTGGTTTTACACCACGATTCTTCTAATGGGAGACTTTCACATACTGAAGTCACTGTGGCCACTGCGCAGTGGTGGAAAGAGTGAATGTTTAAGGTGGTGTATTTGATACTGTTACAACACAGAAAAGATTCACCCCATTCTGTAATCTGCGAAAATTCAAGAGGCCAAGAGTTATCCCAAAAGTCACTATTTAAAGTAAAAAAAAATTTAAAGTAAAGAGAATAATTAATGAACAACTATTTACAACTCCTTTCTCTATCTTTTACCCTCCCCACTACAATACTAGTCCGATAAAACCCCCAATTAAGATTTACTGAAAAATTCAAATTTAAAAACCAGCTAGCTGGCGAATCTTCTCTTTGTATCTTCCTCTGTAGATTTGTTCCCAGTTTGGTGTCGATGTTTTCTCTCTGGACAAACCTCTTCTATACACAGGTACTTCTAAGAGTTCTGACTAGCAGTCTACATCTGTTGGTCTTTTGGCAGTTCTCATCTAACTGTTCAATTTTCCCCCGTCTTATACCCCAAAGCATCGCTTCATTGGTCACAAGTTGTCAAAACATCAAATTCAAACTTGATTGGAGTTTGGTATTTTGGGGCATGATTTAAACTGACTGGCTGAATTTGAATTTGTTTTTTTTGTCTCCAGGCAGCCCAGCTAATCTAACTGTTTGACCAAATGTTACATTGTTACCTTGTGCCGGACTTTCCTTGCTAGCTTTTAACTCTCTTAAAAAGTACAGTACCTTATAATACCTCCTCCCGTAAGAAAAAAATGAATCATCATAAGCTTATTACCAGTTTTGTTTCTCGTAGTCGTTCAAAGAGCTCTGCCAACTGTACCATGTGATCGTTCCACGACTTACTAAAGATCACTACATCGTCCAAATAGACTGCACAGTTTGTTAACCCAGCCACAACTCTGTTCACGAGTCTTTGGAATGTGGTGGGTGCATTCTTCATTCCAAAGGGCATCACTTTAAATTGATATAGCCCATTTGGGCATACAAACACAGAAATTGCTTTCGCCGTCTCGGATAAAGGTACCTGCCAGTACCCATACATTAAGTCCAACTTGGTGATGTAATTGGCTTGTCTGACTTTCCCGATACAGTTCTTCAATTTCGGAATTGGACAGGAGTCTGATTTTGTAATGGCATTGACCTTCCAATAATCCACACAGAATCATTGAGACCCATCCAGTTTGGGAACTAAGATGATCGGCGAATTCCACTTGCTCTGGCTTGGTTCGAGCATGGCCTCCACCTCCATCTGGGCCTGTTTGGCTTTGAAAGGATTAAGCTGGTAGGGGTGTTGTGTTAACAGAACAGTATCCCCTACGTCAACTTCACGTACAAGAGCGTTTGTCCTCCCTATCTGATTCTTACATATGTCCTTATACTGCATTCTATCCTCCTGACACAGATAGCTTACTAACCTATCTCACTCCTCAAGGACTTCTTCATTTTTTAAATCTATTTTGAGGCACATCAAAATCCACACCATCTGGATTTGATTCCTCACTTTGTGGGACAGTAACTTACACCTGTTGCTCCAGTTCTTTCTCTCTCATATAATAGTGTCAACACGTTCAAATGACATACCCGATACCTTTTTCTATCTGGCATCTTTACTAGATAGTTCACCTGACTCAACTTTTTCTCAATTTGATAGGGATCATTAAACCAAGCTTTGAATGGATCTCTGATCACTGGAAACAGTACTAACACATCATCCCCTCCAGAAACAATCCAAGTCTCAGAGTTTTTATTTGCCACCTGTTTCATTCATTCTTCCTCCAAACCAAAGGAGTAGCCATGGGCACCCGCATGGGTCCCAGCTGTGCCTGCCTCTTTGTAGGATATGTGGAACAGTCCATCTTCCGCAGCTACACTGGCACCACCCCCCAACTTTTCCTCCGCTACATCGATGACTGTATCGGCGCTGCCTTGTGCTCCCACGAAGAGGTTGAACAGTTCATCCACTTTACTAACACCTTCCACCCCGACCTCAAATTTACCTGGACCATCTCAGACTCCTCCCTCCCCTTCCCAAACCTCTCCATTTCTATCTCGGGCGACTGAATCAACACGGACATTTACTATAAACCGACCGACTCTCACAGCTACCTAGACTACACCTCCTCCCACCCTGCCCCTTGTAAAAACGCCATCCCATATTCCCAATTCCTTCGTCTCCGCCGCATCTGCTCCCAGCAGGACCAGT
>NC_057730.1:22123174-22163597 GCF_004010195.1 Chiloscyllium plagiosum
CATGAAGCCTGGAGGAAGCGTGCCTCATCTTCCGCCTAGGAACCCTCCAACCACAAAGGATGAACTCGGACTTCTCCAGTTTCCTCATTTCCCCTCCCCCCACCTTGTCTCAGTCCCAACCCTTGAACTCAGCACCACCTTCCTAACCTGCAATGTTCTTCCTGACCTCTCCGCACCCACCCCCACTCCGGCCTATCACCCTCACCTTAACCTCCTTCCACCTATCGCATTTCCAATGCCCCTCCTCCCTACCTTTTATCTTAGCCTGGTTGGCACACTTCCCTCATTCCTGAAGAAGGGCTCATGCCCGAAACATCGATTCTCCTACTCCTTGGATGCTGCGTGACCTGCTGCGCTTTTCCAGCAACACATTTTCAACTCATTCTATACTGTGCCCTCTTTAGGTGCTGTTTAGCCTACTCTACTTAGATTATGTATAGGAGGTGAGGTATAGGAGACTAAGTGTGAAATCTCCCACTTTGGTCCTGTCAATATTTCTTTAATTAATTTTAAAGTCCCTCTCACTTCATGCCCGAATATTAACTTGAAGGGAGTGAACTGAGTAAATTTGTTTGGGGCATCTCTAATGGCAAACAATACGAATGGGATACCTTTATCCCAATAATTCGGGTAATCCTGACAGTATGTTCTCAACAAGAGCTTCATGATGCCACCTTTCTAAAGCTTCCTGGGATTCAGGATGATATGCACTGGATTTAAAGTGCTTTATACCTAAGCTATTCATAGCCTCCTTAAACAGCGTAGCTGTAAAACTTGACCCTTGCTCTGACTGAATCTCTCTGGGTCGCCCATACCATGTGAAGAAAACTATTAACTCCTTTACTACCCTTTTGCCTTGATACTCCGTAATGGAATTGCCTCTGGGAATTTGGTAGACTCATCCATTATGTTTAATAAGTATTGATTCCCACTTTTAGTTCTCAGGAGGGGTCCTACACAATCAATTATTACCCACGTGAAAGGTTCTTCAAATCTGGGAATTGGCAACAAACTTGCTGGTTTTATTACCACCTGTGGCTTACTACATTTGGCATGTATGACCATCTTTGTGCACTCCAGGCCAGTAAAAATGTTTTTGTACCTTAGCCTGAGTCTTTCTTACACCTAAGTGACCTCCTAAAGGTAGTTCATCTGCTACTGTAACATGTCCTGTCTGTATGCTACTGGCAACACAATCTCATGCACTTTGGCATAATTTTCCTCTGCACTAACCTGCTGTGGTCTCCTTTTCCATCTTATGATTCTATTTTAATAAACCTGCAGAATATTTTCTGCCTCCTTTTCAGAGTAAGCATCCACATATATATCTTTTATCTGTTGCAAGGCTTTTAGCCTTTCCTTACTAAACACTTCTGTCTGACCATCTGCCTGTTCAGGTTTTTCCTGCACCATTATGCTAACTGAACCTCAGCTACTTCATCATTCTCTTTACTTTTCACTTTGTGCTGTGACTTATGATAGTGGGATCTGGTTACTACAGAGTCTGGGAAAATACCAGGGTATTAATTGCTCACTGATTCCTGAGGAAGGGCCTGTGCCCGAAACGTCGAATCTCCTGTTCCCTGGATGCTGCCTGACCTGCTGTGCTGTTCCAGCAATAAAGTTTCAACTTTGATCTCCAGCATCTGCAGACCTCACTTTCTCCTATTAATTGCTCAGTCAATTAACTGTTTTAAATGCTCAGTTTCTTGGTCTTGCTTGGGCATCTCCATACAAGGGGTGTCATTCCCATATTGGATCCTGCCAAATCATTTCCAAGTCTTGAGTTGGCACTCCAACCTGATCTTACATAGGGGAATGCTAAAATTCTGTCCATCTATCCCACAGATTACCACACTCTCAGATAACAGAACAGAAAGAGTGCATATTCGCTCAACTCTCACATTCAGCGACTGGTTAGATCCTGTATCTCTCAAAATTATAACTTCTGCTCTTTCTCCCCCTGTTCTTTCTGAGTAAACTTTACCCACAGAAGCAAATTCTTTGGAGAGGTCAGGTACCTACTCCATACCCAGCCCCTGCCTAGGCTGTACGCTCTCCTTCAGCTCCTCTGCTCTTCTTGGGGTATCCTTTTCTACCTTCACTAAGGCCACTGGCTTAGCTTCTTTTACCACATCTTTCCCCACAGTGCCTTTCTTTAATGACAAGTGCTATCCAACCTTCTGGCAATGAAAACACCTTTTCCCAGTGCCCTTCTGAAACTATTGGCAATGTAACTGTGTGTCCTACTCCATTACAGTGAAAACACCAGAGGTCTTTCACCTACTGTCCACCCTCTTGAGCTTTATTAACTTGTGATAAAATCTTACCAGTGTTCTCTATTCTTTGTTTCGTAGTGTAGGATCTCCCCTTCTTCCAACTTCTATCCCTCACAGGCTGGATTGCACCAAAACGTATTCATCTGCTAATCCTGCTGCCCTTCTCACTTCCTGAACTTTCTGTTCCTCCACATGAATTCTTACGATCTCGGAAGTGAGTTTTTGAACTCCTCCAGGAGAATAATCTCTCAGAGCCTCAAAGGTCTTACTTATTTTTAAGGCCCACACCCATCAAAATTACTAAAGTTTAATTCTTTCAAGTTCAACAAAAGCCTGTTTCTCTGACACACCTAACTGTCTGAATAATTCCCTTACAATTTCAGCTTTACTTTTGTCCTTAGTTAAACCCAAATCTAACTTAATTGCTAATTCTAAAAGTATGACCTTTTTCTTTCATTCTAAACATCCTTGGCAAATTTGAGAATCACCTTCAAATCCCAGAACCTCTTTAGCAATTTTAAAAGCAATTTCTCTCATTTTTAATTTAATCAACCACAAGTCACTGAAGTTCAAAACAATGTCGCACCTACTTTTTTTTTTAAAAGATCTAAGACACTAGCCTGCAAGTGTTTAAATCTGCTGGGATTTTTCGTACCCCCAAATCTATTAAAATCTGTCAAAGCCAGTTCAAATCTCAGATGAAAGTCCTCAAACAGTTACAACCCGGGGTAAACATCTCTGCGAATTTAAACCTGACACACAGAAAAGATTCACCTCGTTCTGTAATCTGAAAATTCAAGAGACCAAGAACTATCCCAAACTATCCCAAAAAAAGAATAACTTTTTAAAAAGTCTAATAAAGAATAATTTACAACAATTTACAACTCCTTTCTCTAACCTATCTTTTACCTTCCCTATCACAATACTAATCTGATAAAATCCATAATTAACATTTATTGAAAAATTCAAATTTCAAAACCATCTTTGTATCTTCCTCTGTAGATTGCTCTCCATGTCGGTGCTGATGTTTTCTCTCTGGGCAAATTCCTTCTCTAGACAGGTACCTCTCACACAGAGTTCTGACTAGCAGCCTATATCTGTTGATCTTTTGGCAGTTCTCCTCCAACTGTTCAATTTTCCCTAGTCTTATACCCCAAAGCATCGGATCATTTCATTGGTCTTATCTAACCCAACTCTTGATCGGAGTTTGGTATTTTGGAACATAAAATTCAAATTCGGCCAATCAGTTTAAATTTTCTTTGTCTCCAGGCAACCCAGCTAATCCAGCTGTTCAACCAAATAACAGGTACCAATTGAATGCACTGCTTTGTCCTGGATGGTGTAAAGCTTTTGAGTGCTGTTGGAGTTATACCTATTCAGCCAAGTGGAGAACATTCCATTACAGTCCTGAACTGTGCTTGGTAGGTGATGGGCAGGCTTTGGGTAGTCAGGAGTCACTAATCATTGCAGAATTCCCACTCTCTGGCTTGTTCTTGTAAACAAAGTATTTATACAACTCGTCCAATTCACATCAGTTTCTGATGAATAGTAACAACAGGAATCTCAAAAGTGGTGGATTCAGTGATGGTTATGCCATTGAATGCCTTGGGGACATGATGCGCACTTATGAACATAAAAACTAGGAGCAGGAGGCAGCCATCTGGCCCTTCGAGGCTGCTCCACCATTCAATAGGACATCGCTGATCTTTTCATGGAGTCAGCTCCACTTAACACAGTCTCACCGTATCTCTTAATTACTTTTGTCATGACAAGGCAGTGAACCCTTCTGCTAATTAACCCAAACACCCAGAAAAGCTCACATTGCTACGTAATCTGTTCAAGTATGAGTGACAGAGAACTTCCAAATTCCACTATTTAAAGAAAACAAAGATCAATTTATTCTTTAACTCTAAAAATGAACATTAAACAACTATTTACAACACTAAGACTTCTTTCTCTAAAATGTTTGATATCTATCTCCCACTCTATAAACAATATGCTGTTCTGAAAAAAATCTATTAAAATTACATCAAGTTAAGTTCAAAACCACACATTTGCTGTTGTTGTCGTTGTCGGTCTTCCTCTGGCTATAGATTTCCCTGGGTTGTCTTTGGTCTTTTACTGCAAAGATATTTCATATGAAATAGGTACCCTTTGATAGACAGTGTGTTGCTGGCAATTACTCTGGCAAAGGCAGTTGGTCTCTCTCTCTCTGGCTAACTCTCAAAATGCCTGCATCTTTATACTCCAAACATTGGATTATTGCATTGCTTTGATGTTGACAAAACAGTAAATTCAAAATCAATTGGGCTTTAGTAACTGGGGCATAATTTAAACTGATTCGTTAAATTCAAATGGTTGCCAACATAGCTACCAAAACTCAGGTATTTGGTTCACAGCCCAATGTTACATATTTTCAATTTTTCAGTACATACTGAGACTGCTAGTCAGTCATAGGACAGGTACCAGCAAGTTGTCAGTGCAAACAGCATTCACTCTCTCAAAGGTACAGTACATGTCTTCAACTTCATAACACTTCTATTGTTCAAAAAAAAACTTAGCTTTTAAAATGTGTACTGAAGTAGTGTCAACTACTTCACTGGACAGGGAATTCCATAGATTTACAACCCTCTGGGTGAAGAAGTCCCTTCTCAATTCAGTCCTAAATCTGCTTCCCCTTATTTTGAGGTAATTCCTTCTTGTCCTAGTTCCACCTGCCAATGGAAATATCCTCTCTACTTATCTATCCCCTTCATAATTTTATATGTTCCTATAAGATCCCCACTCATTTTTCTGAATTCCAATGAATATAATCCCAGTCTACTCAGACTCTCCTCATAAGTCAACCATTTCAACTCCGGAACCAACCTAGTGAACCTCCTCTATGCCCCCTCTAGTGCCAGTACATCCTTTCTCAAATAAGGAGACCAAAACCACACAGTATTCCAGGTGTGGCCCACCAGCACCCGGTACAGCTGCAACATAATTTTCCTGCTTTTAAACTTAATCCCTTTAGCAATGAAGGACAAAATTCCATTTGCCTTCCTAACTACCCATTGTATCTGCAGACCAACCCCCTGTGATTCATGCACAAGGGAACTCCTAGGTTCCTCTGCATAGCAGCATGCTGCAACGTTTTAGCATTCAAGTAATAAGCCTTTTTACTGTTACTCCTACCAAAATGGATGACTTCACATTTATTAACATTGCATTCCACCTACCAGACCTTTCTGCACTCACTCAATGTATCTATGTTCCTCTGCAAAGTTTCAAGTACTCTGCACACTTTGCCCTACCACTCATCTTAGTGTCATCTGCAAACTTTGACACACTATACATCGTCCCCAATGACAAAGCATTTATATAAATTGTGAATAATTGCAGTCCCAACACTGATCCCTGAGGCACACTATTCGTTGCTCATTGCCAGCCAAAAGAGCACTCATTTATCCCCACTCTTTGCTTCCTGTTAGTCAACCAATCCTCAACCCATTCTAATACTTTACCCTCACTTGTTAAAAATCACAACACCAGGCTATAGTCCAACAGGTTTATTTGGAACACTAGCTTTCAGAGCACTGCTCCTTCATCAGGTGGTTCTGGAGCAGGACCATAATTTATAGCAATAGATTACAGTGTCATGCAACTGAAATGATACATTGAACAAACCTAGATTGTTGTTAAGTCTTTAAAGATGTTACTTGCCCAACCTGAAAAATATCCGGGCCTTGCTGCAAATGGACATACATTGTTCCAGTATCTCAGAAGTCACAAGTGCAAATTGTACAATCTGCAACAACTCCACTTCTGACATTGAGGAGGAGGAAGGTCATTGATGCAGAGTACACTATCTTTGCTAGCTTCAATGCTTCATTCAGTTGGTATTGAGATATTGTGTTATGAGATTGTGTTATATGGTATCTTTATTAACTCACTAACCAGCTCACTATATTCATTAATACTGGATTTGGAGATGCAGGTGTTGAACTGGGGTGTACAAAGGTAAAAATCACACAACACCAGACTATAGTCCAACAGGTTTATTTGTAAGCGCTAGCTTTTGGAATGCTGCTCCTTCATCAGGCATTCTCCACAACCACCTGATGAAAGCTAGAGCCTCCAATAAATGTGTTGGACTAAAACCTGGTGTTGTGTGATTTTTAACATTAATACCGGATTACTGTTCATTCATTCATAACCCTTTACTAACCCGTTATTTACCATAACACTGTTTCAGTTATTCATAAAACCGCGGTTCTGTAGTATATTTTACTATCCAAATTTAAAACAACCCTTTCAAACCCATTACTACATTTCACACCTTATCAGCTCTTGCAACAAGTAATGTTTACCTCTGAATAAGTGTAGCATAAAGAAAAATACCAGTCCCATCAAGTCTCCATGAAACATTATAATATTAATCAGCCCTTACCAACCAGTTTCCCCAATTAGTAAATACCTGTTAAATACCTTTTATCTGGGACATTATCCCTTTAAGAAACTAACTGACAAAACAATGCTTCCATGAAATTGCATGAATGAAACTCATACCTGTAAATTACAAATAAATCTCACAACCCAGCTACAGTAATCAGTTTAATATCCTTTATTAAGTACAGTACAATTTCTAACCTATTTACAGCATATAGGTCAAGTATTTTACTAACATTTACTAATTTAAAAGACAAAAGGATTAAAACTTCTTAATTATGCAAGCAAACCAGACAGACACCTTTAATCCCATGTGCTAAATTTAGCACATTTTAACCGATCTCCTGTCTCCCCTGACAGAAGCCACTCAAAGAGGTAAAAACAAGGACTGCAGATGCTGGAAACCAGAGTCTAGATTAGAGTTGTGCTGGAAAAGCACAGTTCAGGCAGCATCTGAGGAACAGGAAAATCAAAGTTTCTGGTAAAAGCCCGTCATCAGGAATAGAGGCAAAGAGACAGGCGGCACTCAAACCTTTGTGTACTTTAGATAAAAAAATTGTAACATCATACTAATGGAATTTTAATTTATGTAAGAACTGTGAATAAAGGGGCTCCTGGAAGAACTGTATTTCGATATTCTATTGCCACCTCAAACTTGTGCTGTGATTGCTGAATGAAAGAACCTATTCTTGCCACTCACCTATTCTGGTCGCTATTTGAACAGTGTTCAACATGGGTACTATTCCAACAGCCAAAGTTTTCTTATTCAGATTTGACCCAATGCCACAAGCTTTCAGGAGCCTGAAGTTAACGTTGTGGACTTTTAGGGTAACTTCCTCCTCACTGCATTCCATTGAACCATCACTTCTGGTGGGTCTGTATCATCAGTGGCATAGTACACAGAGGAATAGTGACGATGGTATCAGTAATATTGGCTGCAAGGTATGATTCAGTATGAGTATGATTACAAGAGACTGTTCCTTGATTTAGTCTGTGGAACAGCTCTCCCAATTCTTAAGAACTTTTAAGAGTGACACTGTAGTTTTCAGTTTCTAAGTCAATATATGATGGTTCTTCCAACTGAGTTTCTTTTTGACTGTAACAGTTTCAAACAACTGAATGGTTTGCTATGCTATTTCAGAGAGGATTTAAGAGTCAACCAGAATGTAAGCAGCAAGGCACCATCTGGTAATTCTTTGGTCTTTATAACCTTCCATACGAATCTTTTCTTTGATCTCGAAACCAGTCCTCACCAACACCCTGCTTGGCAATTAATACAGGATTACAGCCTATTTCTTCTGCCTGGCCTAGCAGTAACTATGTAGGTCTTCTTCCTCAAATCTCTCCGACTGACTGACTGACAAACAGGTTGTACACATTTTGGACAGCTGCCTCCTTTGTGTCAAGATGCTAAAACCTGTACATCACTTTCAAAACATTTAATCTGAACCCTAGATCCTATGGGCGGCATGGTGGCTCGGTGTTTAGCACTGCTGCCTCACAGCACCAAGGACCCGGGTTCGATTCCAGCCTCAGGCAACTGCCTGTGTGGAGTTTGCATATTCTCTCCGTGTCTGCATGGGTTTCCTCTGGGTGCTCTGGTTTCCTCCCATAGTTCAAAGATGTGCATGCCAAATGAATTGGCCATGCTAAATTGCACATAGTGTATGGTGCATTGGTCAGAGGGAAATGGGTCTGGGTGGGTTACTCTATGGAAGGTTGGTGTGAACTTGTTGGGCTGAAGGGCCTGTTTCCACATTGTTGGGGAATCTAACCTGTGGCGACCAGAGATCACAACTTTGGCTCTGGACAGACTTAGTATAAGGTTACATGCCTTTCTCCAAGCTAACCTATTTCACTTTGAATTAAAAAGGAGCCAACTTAAAGCTTGACTGTTTATAAAATTCTGCATTTGTAACAATTACTGCTCAGAACAATACGATTCAAAATTGATTGTTGACTGAGCAACTTAGCTTGTAAATAGATACTTGTAAGAAAACATTAGAATTTCCTTCTCTGCCAAAGTCCCCAGCTGAAAACAAACATTCATTTCCAAATCTACTGCAAGATTTGTACCCACTAATTACAACTGATCCCTTGAATCTAAGCCAGGAGGGATGTGAATAATAAAGGTGTCCTGTGCAAGGCATCACATTTTTAAAGGTACTTAACCAACAAGTCATAAAATGAAGATAAGAAAAGAACTAGAAACCAATAACAACTTAGAAATTTCCTGCAGTAAACCGACAGATAAAATACTAACTCCTTCCTAACGTAAATGCAAACTGCTGAATAGGAGGGCTGCAATGGGAGTGGCCAAATCATGTACTTGCAAACATTTGATTGGACCAGTTCCAATTCAATATCATAATCATTGTTTAGTCACCAGTTAACGGATCACATCATAAAAACTGCTTTCTGCACTCCGTACTGGCTTGACTCATGAACATTTGCCCTTAAAGATATTCTCTACAGTTAATTTATGCAATATCATCTTGTCTCAAAGAAATTAAAGGCAAAAGGTTGCTTTCATGTTCAGCAAATATCAATTAAAGAATAAAACTGTACTTTGTTTATTTCTCCCAGGCCCATTTTCTGATTACTTGCAGAACAGAACTCAATCTCTGTGGCCTAAAACTGCCCTATATCCCAAAGGACTAATATACTGAACTTGCAGAAATGTTACATTGACAGCAGTTAAAATATTAGGTACCTACAGTGTGGAAACAGGCCCTTCAGCCCAACAAGTCCACACTGACCATCCAAAGAGAAACCCACCCCCTTTATTTACCCCTACCTAATCCACCTAACACTACGGGCAATTTAGCATGGCCAATTCACCTAATCTGCACATCTTTGAACTGTGGGAGGAAACCAGAGCACCCGGAGGAAACCCACACAGACACGGGGAGGTGGGAATTGAACTCAGGTCCCTGATCATGTGAGGCAGCAGTGCTAACCACTGAGCCACCGTGCCTCCCACTTTTTTTGTGGAATTCTCCAATATACACTCTAACATAAAATTAGGAGCAGAGCAGACCATTCAGCCCCTCATCCCTGCTTCATTATTCAATAAGATCCTGGTTGCTTTGTTTGTGTCTCAAATTCTAAGTCTCATCAAACCTTCAAAACCTTGAATTCTTGTTGGCAAGGAAATCAACCTACTGCTTTAAAATTACTCGATGATCCTGCCTACTTTGTGAGGTAGAGGGTTCCAAACTCTCACATTTGCAAAGTGGAAAAAAATTCTCATCTCATTCCTAAAAGGGTGACCCCCTAACTTTAAAACAGCCCCACTAGTTCCGGATCTACCCATAGGAGAAAACATCCATTCTACATCCACTCGAGGCTGAGGGGTGACCTTATAGAGGTTTACAAAATTATGAGGGGCATGGATAGGATAAATAGGCAAAGTCTTTGCCCTGGGGTCGGGGTGTCCAGAACTAGAGGGCATAGGCTTGGGGTGAGAGGGGAAAGATATAAAAAAGACCTAAAGGGCAACTTTTTCGCGCAGAGGGTGGTACGTGTATGGAATGAGCTGCCAGAGGTTGTGGTGGAGGCTGGTACAATTGCAACATTTAAGAGGTATTTGGATGGGTATATGAATAGGAAGGGTTTGGAGGGATATGGGCCGGGTGCTGGCAGGTGGGACTAGATTGGGTTGTGATATCTGGTCTGCATGGACAGGTTGGACCGAAGGGTCTGTTTCCATGCTGTATATCTCTATGACTATGACCCTCAGGATCTTAAATACTTCAAACAAGTCACCCCTCAATCTTCCACACCACTAAAAAATAAGCCCATTCGATCAACCTATCCTTTAATACAGTCTACTCATTCTTGGTATAAACCAAGTAAACTTCCTGTATGACTATTATGAATGCTACAGAGCCTTTAGGTTTGTCTTTCTGTTATTTTTGTACCACCTCCACTATTTAGTTTAAAGCCCTCTCCACTTCCCTTGTTAAAAGATTTGCTAGAGCACTGGTCAAGGCACATTTCAGGTGCAGATCATCCCAACAATATAGCCCATGTTCTCAAATACTGATATCAGTGCTCCATGAACCAAAACTCACTTTCCCTATATTATCTTTCATGTCATATTCACTAGTCATGTCTTCTGCCAATTTGTACATGGCTCACATAATAAGAGATTATTACCATCAGGTTTCTGCTGTTCAGTGTGATGTCTGCTCCTCATATCTGTCTAAGCAAAACATCTTTCCTTGTACCTATGTCACTAGTACTTACAAGGACCACAACAAATTAACCCTTCCCCTTCTGAATCCTGAACAAACATCCCAAATCTTGACACGAGGTAGGCAACATAGTCTATTGGCATCATGCTTTCAGCTACACAGTTAGGGTGAGAGGGGAAAGATATAAAAGAGGCCTAAGGAGCAACGTTTTCATGTAGAGGGTGGTACGTGTATGGATTGAGCTGCCAGAGGAAGTAGTGGAGGCTAATACAATTGCAACATTTAAAAGGCATCTGGATGGGTATATGAGTAGGAAAGGTTTGGAGGGATATGGGCCAGGTGCTGACAGGTGGGACTAGATTGGGTTTGGGATAACTGGTCGGCATGGATGAGTTGGACCAAAAGGTCTGTTTCTGTGCTGTACATCTCTATGACTCTATAACAGTGTCTATTCTCTCTCACTATACTATCCCCTACTTATTACTGTCCCCACATGCTTCGTTTCCTCTATCACAGTGCCATGGTCCTTCAGCTCATTCATTCAAACAGAAAGAACGTTAAACTTGTTGCAAACACTTAATGCGCTGACACTTCTGTCTCATTTACAGTCTCACACTCCTTTCTCTATCTGAACGGTTGTGACCACTTCCTGGTACAAAATGGCCATGTAACAATGTACCTTCCTGATATGTCACAATATCTGTAGTTTATCCTCCAGCATAAACTGAACTGAAGCTATTCCAGCTGCATCACTGCAGTCATGTCTCAGCTAGATCATACTAGCATCCAGAAGCTCCCACATGCTGCAGCCATGACACATTATCTGCCCTTCCATCCTTAATGTTTAATTAACTAAAATAATGTGTTCAAGTTTATTTTACATATTTTACTATTTCCACGTGTCTATGTACTACTGAAAACCTTAGGAATAGAACAGATCTTAACCACTGGCCTGATACTCAAACAGTTAGTTTCTCCCCTATACAATAACAATCAATTTTTAAAATGGTGAAAAAGTAGAAGCAGCAAAACAAAGGTGCAGGTCTTTCCCTTCCTACCAAACTGGCTTACTCATCAAATTATCAGCACTTTCACACTTCATTCAATATAACCATGAGAAATGGTGAGATTTCACACAATTAAGCCTTGCTTACCAGTATTTAAAATGCCAACCTTTAGGGAATTTTAACAAACAGAACAAAACCCAAACATTAAGTCCTGAACCAGCACTTCCTCTTCTAAGTATGCACTGCTTGCACAGAATGACTGCTCTGATAAAGAGGACAGTATTCAAAACACTTCAACCAATGTATCAAAGATCTTGTGAAGCATTTTAACCATGTCTACACCCAGCATATACATATGATCTTCAATAAGGTACTCAACAAGGTTCCACAGGTAGACTGGTTAGTAAGGTTAGATCACATAGAACCCAGGGAGAGCTAGCAATTTGGAAACAAAATTAGTTTGAAGATAGGAGACAAAGGGCAGCACGGTGGCTCAATGGTTAGCACTGCTGCCTCACAGCGCACAGGTTCAATTCCCGCCTCAGGCGACTGCGTGGAATTTGCACATTCTCTCCTTGTCTGCTTGGGTTTCCTCCCACAATCGCAAAAAAAATGTGCAGGTTAGATGAATTGACCATGCTAAATTGCCCGTACTGTTAGGTGAAGGGGTAAATGTAGGGGAATGGGTCTGGGTGGGTTGCGCTTCGGCGGGTCGGTGTGGACTTGTTGGGCCGAAGGGCCTGTTTCCACACTAAGTGATCTAAAAAAAAGGGCAGTGGTGGAGGGTTGTCACCAGCAGTGTGCAGCAAGGATCGGTGCACTACTTTTTGGCATTTATATACATGATTTGGATGGGAATATAGGAGGAATAGTTAGTAAGTTTGCAAAGGACACCAAAATTAGATTAGATTAGATTCCCTACAGTATGGAAACAGGGAACAGCCCAACAAGTCCACACTGATCCTCTGAAGAGTAACCCATCCAGACCCATTCCCCTTTCCTATATTTACCCCTGACTATGGGCAATTTAGCATGACCAATTCACCTAACCTGCACATCTATGGATTCTGGGAGGAAACCGGAGCACCCGGAGGAAACCCACGCAGACACAGGGAGAATGTGCAAACTCCACACAGTCAGTCACCCGAGGCCGGAATCAAACCCGGGTCCCTGGCGCTGAGAGGCAGCAGTGCTAACCACTGAGCCACCATGCTGTCCATGGTGAAGGGCTTGAACAGTGAAGGTTATCACAGACCTTATAGAAGGACCTTGATCAGACGGGCAGGGGAGTGGTAGATGGAGTTTAATTTAAATAAATATGAAGTGTTGCATTTTGGTAAACCAAATCGGGGCAGGGCTTATGCACTTAATGATAAAGTCCTTGGGGAACGTTGCTGATCAAAGAGACCTTGCGGTGCAGGTTCATAGTTCCTCGAAGATGGAGTTGCAGGTAGACAGATTAGTGAAGGTGACATTTGGTATACCTGCCTTTATTCGTCATTGCATTGACGATAGGAGTTGGGAAATCATGTTGCGACTGTACAGGACATTGGTTAGGCCAATTTTGGAATACTGCATTCAATCTGGTCTCCCCGCTATAGGGAAAGGGTTGTTAAACTTAAAAGGGTGCAGAAAAAATCCACAAGAATATTGCTGGGATTGGAGGGCTTGAGAGAAGCTGAATAGCGCTGGAAATGTGTTGCTGGAAAAGCGCAGCAGGTCAGTCAGCATCCAGGGAACAGGAGAATCGACGTTTCGGGCATAAGCCCTTCTTCAGGAATGGGGAAAGTTTGTCCAGCAGGCTAAGATAAAAGGTAGGGAGGAGGGACTTGGGAGAGGGGCGTCGGAAATGTGATAGGTGGAAAGAGGTCAAGGTGAGGGTGATAGGTCAGACTGGGGTGGGGGCGGAGAGGTCAGGAAGATCTCAGGTTAGGAAGGCGGTGCTGAATTTGATGGATTTGACTGAGACAGGGTGGGGGGAGGGGAAATGAGGAAACTGGTGAAATCCGAGTTCATCCCTTGTGGTTGGAAGGATATGGGCCAGGAGCAGACAGGTGGGACTAGTTTAGTCTGGGATTATGGTCGGCATGGACTGGTTGGAGGGAAGGGGGTGTTTCCGTGCCGTGTGACTCCATGAATTTTTGGAGATTTCCGAGAATTTTTTTTTCTTACCTGGATGATGCTGGAGGTGGGGGAGGTTGGAAATGGACCTCACTGACAGAAAGAGTAGCCGAGGCAGAAATCTTCCCCATGTTTCAAAAGGACTTGGATATTTTTCCACAAACCAGGAGGAATGGGATTAGGCTAAATTGCCTGTCAGCTAGCACAGAGCCAAAAGGGTCAAATGGTTTCCTTCCAAGCTGTAAATTTCTCTTTAATCCCACCCTATTAATATAATTTTCTCCCTCATCTACTAATGTAGCTCCCCGCAGAAAGTTACCTGTGTGATTTCCTTCAACAGCTCCTTGAGACAGGGATTTCTGGATTAGCGCCACTTTCTGGGTAGAGTCATAGGGTCATAGAGCTGTATGGCACGGTAACAGACCCTTCGGTCCAACTTGTCCGTGCCAACCAGATATCCTAACCTAATCTCGTCCCATTTGCAAGCACTTGGCCCATATCCCTCCAAACCCTTCCTATTCATACACCCATCCAAATGCCTTTTAAATGTTGTCATTGTGCCAGCCTCTGCCACTTCCTCTGGCAGCTCATTCCATACACACATCACCCTCTGTGTGAAAAGTTGCACCTTAAGTCCCTAAGTTTCCCCCCCCACCCTAAATCTATGCCCTCTAGTTCTGGACTCCCCCCTACCCCCAAACCTGGGGAAAAGAGATACAAAAGTTAATTTACTCTCCCCACAGGATAAAGAGTTGCCCAGAGGCAGGGGGTTTCACTCTGAACCTCACAAGACCAGTTCTGCGCAGTGACATCAACAATGGAACGAGGGGATCGCCTTCCTAACCTGAGATCTTCTTCCCGACCTCTCCGCCCCCACCCCAGTCTGACCTATCACCCTCACCTTGACCTCTTTCCACCTATCACATTTCCGACGCCCCTCTCCCAAGTCCCTCCTCCCTACCTTTTATCTTAGCCTGCTGGACAAACTTTCCCCATTCCTGAAGAAGGGCTTATGCCCGAAACGTCGATTCTCCTGTTCCCTGGATGCTGCCTGACCTGCTGCGCTTTTCCAGCAACACATTTCCAGCTCTGATCTCCAGCATCTGCAGACCTCACTTTCTCCTCAGAAGCTGAATAGGCTGAAACTATTTTTCCCTGAGTGTCAGAGGCTGAGGGGTCACCTTATAGAAGTTTATAAAATTATGAACATAGATAAAGTGAATAACCAAGGTCTTTTTCCCAGGGTAGGGGAATCCAAAATTATAGGGCATAGGCTTAAGAAGAGGGGAAAGATTTAAAATGGATTTAAAGGTACAACTTCACACAAAGAGTGGTGTGTATATGGAATGAGATGCCAGAGGTTGACAGTGGTACAATTATAACATTTATATGAATAGAAAGGTTTTAGTGGGATATTGGCCAAAGGCTAGATTAATTTAGAGTAGTGGTCAGCATGGAAGAATTGGACCAAAGGGTCTGTTTCATGCTGTATGACTCTATGACTTGTTAGATAGGCCAGTACTCAATCTTTTAGCTGACACATTGAACCTGGATCCCTACTTGCCCTCTCATGTAGATAAAGATTCCCCCTGCACACTTCCACATTTAAGCTAACATTGATTATACAAACAATAATTATGAAAACAAACCTTCCTGCTCAGCGAGCAAACCTACATCCAGAACCTCAACCTGAGCTACAAGTCTTCTCATAGCTCGCCAAATTGATTATACACTTAGCAATACAAAAATACATTATCTAGAAATCTGGTCATTGTTGGTGAGATCTTGCTATGCATAAATTGGCTGTCTCGTTACTTATTTTGCAACACTGACTACACTTCAGAAGCCAAAAAGTGTGGCTTATGCCCGAAACGTCGACTCTCCTCCTCGGATGCTGCCTGACCTGCTGTGCTTTTCCAACACCACACTTTTTGACTTCTGATTTCCAACATCTGCAGTCCTCACTTTTTCCTGAAAAGCACATCCTGAAAATGAGAAAGACACTACAGAAATGCAAGCGTGAGGAGGCTGGAATTCTCTTTGCTGTTGCTGCTTCTATGGCAACCTGGAATAGAATTTGTATTAAAGTATTCGGGGCTCGCTCATTGCAACTTCCTCACAGGAAGCGATGGCTTCCGCAGCAACTGCATCTCAAGGGTAACAGGGCCAGGTCCCGGGAGAGTCCGTACCTGCAACACCCGGGGAGAGGCATGGGCTGGAGGGAGGTAGGGAAGGAGCGATGGAACCCGAGGGCGGAGTACGGCCCCCACAGCCCGATACCGGAACAGCTCTACCCCCTTTACCCTCCCTCTTACCCTCCAGTGGGGTAACTGTTCCCTTCCCCGATACTCACCGCCCGACCCGGAAGCCGCGGTACCGTGTTCTTGTATTTCGAGGTTCGGAAGCGGTTCATTGCTCCCGCTCTCAGCCACGAAACCAACGATTGCTCCACCTGTCCGAGTAGCCGGGAACAACTGGAACAGCCTACCAGAGGGGAGGGGTGGGACCCAGCCACGCCTTACACCCCCCCCCACCCACAGACAGTGCGCCCGTCCACCACACAATCAGAGGCACCGCCCACTGCTGTAATGTCACATTGAAGAATAGTAAATCTCCACAACCCTACAGAATCACAGGGCTGCTCTCTCATGAAACAAGAGAGACGACTGGTGGTGGTTTAACATGCACACTTCAGGCGAGGGGACAGCCTGAGGCTGAGGTTCCTTCGTGTTAACTTCTACCGGCGCAGAAATTGAACCCCCACTGTTCGGATCACTGCATTACAAACCAGCTGGAGATCTCCAGCATCTAAAGTCCTCACTTTCTCCCACGTTACAAACCAGCTATCTAGCCAACTGAGCTAACCAACCCCAGCTGAAGTGAGGAAGATCTGGAGTCCTCCTCCACAGAAGGGAGTGATACGGCTTACAAGAGCAAGCCAGCAGTTAGTGGGGTAAATGGGAATCGACTGGGGTCAATGCCCATCCACAAACATTCACTTCCTCCTTTACCACCAAAAGCGGCAGTGCGTACTAAATACAAGATGCACTGCAGAAATACACCATGAGTGAATTTTAAAATGTGCATAAAGTGGAGGATTCTTGAGAGAATTAGTGGGACCTAAGAATTTTGAGCTACAGGGAGAGGCTGAATAGGCTGGAGATATTTTCCCTGGAGTGTCGGATGCTGAGGGGTAACCTTATAGAAGTTTATAAAATCATGAGGGGAATGGATTGGGTGAATAAACAAGGTCTTTTTTTTTCCAGGGCAGGGGAGTCCTAAGCTAGAGGGCAAATGTTTAAGGTGAAAGGAGAAAGATTTTAAAGGGACCTAAGGGACAACTTTTTTCATGCAGTGGATGGTGCATGTGTGGAATGAGCTGCCAGAGGAAGTGGTGGAACCTGGTAGAATTAAACATTTAAAGGGCATCTAGATGAATATATGGGCCAAATGATAGCAAACGGGACATCTGGTCGGCATGGAAGAGTTGGATTGGAGGGTCTGTTTCCGTACTGTACATCTCTATGACTCTATGATTCCAATTACATGGGGAAACACTGAATAGGTAAGAGCCTATGTATATATGAATCCATACAGTGCGAAAAGAGGTCATTCAGCCCATCAAATCCTATACCAACCCTCCAAAGAGCACTCCACCCAGACCCAGCCTCCCACCCAATACCCATAATCCTATATTTGTGATGGTCGATCCACCTAACCTGAAAATCTTTGGATTGTGGGAGGAAATTGGAGCACCTAGAGGATAGCGACACAGACACCTGGAGAATGTGTAAACTCTACACGGTTGCACAAAACTAGGACCAAACCCAGGTCCCTAGCACACCAAGGCAGCAGTGCTAAACCACTGTGGCACCATGTCACCCACAGATAGAGTCTGGGACTCAACTGGTGGGAGCAGGAAAGACAGAGCACTGTACAACTCATTTACAAGATTTGGAGGTGCTGGTGTTGGATTGGGGTGTACAAAGTTAAAAATCACACAACACCAGGTAATAGTCCAACAGGTTTATTTGGAAGCACCAGCTTTCTGAGCACTGCTCCTTCATCGGGTGGTTGTGATGACCACCTCATGAAGAAGCAGCGCTCCGAAAACTAATGCTTCCAAATAAACCTGTGGAACTATAACCTGGTGTGGTGTGATTTTTAACCATTTACAAAATAGTTTTAAATCTTGCCTGCAAAAATCTATTCATGTTATATCAACAATTATTTGTGTTTATATATCACCATTAAATGTAGTAAAATGCCTGAATATTATTACAAAGTGCTTTGAGCTACCTTGACAAATACAGTACTTACTTACTCAGTGCTCCATTGGATTATGAGTTAAGATTTCTGGAATAGAATTTTAACTTTCTGACTCTGAAGTAAGATTTATACAATGGAGAGGTCTTTGCCAATTCCCAGCTACCGGTTGCTCCTTGTAGAAAGCTTTGACCACCATTAAAAGCCATAAAATCTTCTATCTAGGTGCTGTCAACTACAGGTCCTATCAGCAAGTATTCATAGCAGTAAGTAGGTAAGCAAAATTATAGACACAATGAAATCTCTCCTATAGAATGTCTGGTATGGTCACTGGCTCTACAGTTTCCAAAATCCTTTATAGAGATGTTGGAGCAGCATTTCCAGCTTCATTCCATGCAAGAAAGTGCTGAAGTTTCTACAAGCAGGAGCTCCAGATTTATAACAATCCTTATAAGGATTAAATCTGGAGCATGTGATTCATTGGTAGTGCCCCTACCTTTGGGCTAGAACTCAAATCCCACTTTCTCCAGTTATGTTCCTGAACAGATGAATTGAAATAATTCATTTTTGAAACTGTAAGTCTTGCCTTAGCTGAAGAGGAACTCCAAACCCTCTTTCTTCCCCGATGATAAAACGGGACGAAACAAAATTTGATTTGTAGGAGTCAAAATAATCTTGACAACAAATGCCAAGAAAATATTAAGACATAAAAAAGTATGAGTTAGATCAAGTAAATTCAGCAGCAGCTTTCTTTTAAGGGAAATCGTTTAAATAATAAATACATGCACGAGAAATCAGCCTAAGGTATCCATCTAAATCTCTGAATAAGTACAGAATCTATGATGGTAGAGACTATTTCGTCCATCCTGTTTGCACCGGAATAGTATAATTAAATCATTTTCATCGGGCTGAGAGGATAACGTCTCAGCAAAAAAAAATGACCTCTGCAGCAGTACTCTCCTGGATGGCAGCATAGGCCTAAGACAGATCTGACGGTGCATGAACCTAACTTAAGGCAACGAGGCAATTAGGCTTGTTGCGCAGGCGCAATGTGATCATGGGACCAGTTGTGCGCATGTGCAGTACCGGAAAAGGGGTTGTCGGTCTGCGCAGGCGCTAAGATGGCGGCTGCAAGGTGTTGCTCGCGCTTGGTGTCGGTGACCTGGAACCCAGTGGCTGCAGTCTGGCCTGGTACCGTGCGGATACTCGCCACTCGGGGTTTCCGAACTGCCTTTGGGCTGGGCCCTGGGTTGCTATCGGCTGGAGGTCTGGGTCTCAGGTTCGGCCTGGAGCTGAGGTTGCGGCTGCCCGGTAAGGAAAGCGAGCAGGGCCGCTAGCATCGGCCTGGTAACTATTGCATGGTCTCCCCCGCCCCCTGGTAGAAAGGAAATCCAAACGACCCATGGAAGGGGTCAGTCTCCCCTCCACAATTCGGGCAGTGCCTATTCTCCTAGTTTTATCCCACTAGGGATAGATTGTCTGGTAAGGAAAGATTTAGATTTCCTGCGATGAGTCGCATGAGCATTAGATGTAGCTATTGCCAATAGTCAGATGAGAAAACGGTGTCATTCCTTGATGTGAGGAAGACAGTGGCTTATTTTTTTTATGCGCAAGATTATGGGTGTTTTTCCTAATTGTTGTTTTCCCCTCCATTTGCCTCAAGGCTGTTCACCACATTCTCTAGGTGTTGCTGCATTTCATACAGCTTCTCCTTTAGCCAAAACTGATTATTACGAAGTGTTGGGGATCCCTCGCAACTCAACGCAAAGAGAGATAAAGAAGGCTTATTATCAGGTATGAGAAGGGCATGTCATGTAAGCCAGACTTACAAGTTAAGTTCTTGTATTTATTCAAGTAACTAGTGGGTTTTTTTTTAACTTGCACCAAGCCATCAACCAGAATAATTTTTTCAGCTCACCAAATTGAGCTGTGTAATTGGAATCTTAATCAAATTTAATTTATTTTCATGTCTTGCCCCCACCCCTTTTTTGTCATCAAGGAACTCATTTTGCTAGTCCACTTTTGTGAATTCCAGGTGGCCAATTTTGACTTATGAATCTGAATGACATTAGTTGGTTGTTCTAATCTAGACAGCATCTACTGGGTCAAATTTGAATCCTTTTATAAATTAAGATGCTTTAAAAATACCATGTCTGCAGAAGTCACTATCTGGTGGAGATATTTTAATCAACCTGTTCAAATATGTTATAACATTTTATCCGGGGCAGATGGGACTTAGATTAGATTACCTACAATGTGGAAACAGGCCATTTGGCCTAACAAGTCCACACTGACCCTCTGAAGAGTAACCCACCCAGACCTGTTTCCCTACCCTACCCTATATTCACCCCTGACTAATGCACCTAACTCTACGGGCAACTTAATATGGCCAATTCACCTAACGTGCACATCCTTGGACTGTGGGAGGAAACGGGAGTATCCGGAGGAAACCCACGCAGACACAGGGAGAATGTGCAAACTCCACACAGACAGTCGCCCAAGGCGAGAATCAAACCTGGGTCCCTGGTGCTATGAGGCAACAGTGCTAGCCACTGTGCCACCCACTTGTATATGGACCTTCTGAGCCACAGGGGCACAATCACTGCAACGCAAGACCCCTCACTGTCTGCTGCACACTTTAAACAAAAACATGAAAAAGAATCACTTTGGAAAACCTGTCTTAATCATACCTATTTTAATCCTAGCAAATCTTGCAGGGGAAAGATTGGAATCAGTTATAACTACTTGCAGCTTTGAATTAAATCTTGTGTTCTTGCATACACAGCTTGCAAAAAAATACCACCCAGATACAAACAAAGATGATCCTAAGGCAAAGGAGAAATTTTCCCAAGTGGCAGAAGCATATGAGGTAACAAATGTAGTCTGATGACAGCCCCTGACAGTATTGGGCCAATGCAGTAATCTATCTGGGCTGGAGGGGAGAGTGTCTGGGCTGATCAAATCGTGGTGGACAGCAGATGTCAGCACAGCTACAGCATCTCCACTCTTCGTAGAGTTATGTGGGAAGGGAGGGTTCGAGAATTGTGTGTGTAGTTGGAAGTTGCGAGAGAAGGGTCCAGAATTCTACTCGTGTGTCGGTACCAGCACAATTAGAATAGTTAGGCAATTTCTGAAGGAGAACACCACAGTGGGAATATTATAACTGAGCTAAGAACCATGAAAATTGTGTAATAGTCAGTGTCTGATCTCTAACAATAATACAGGATTCCTCAGGATACTTGTCAATAATTGGTCTCTGGCTCTGATTAATGCTCGTTGTGCATTACAGGTACTGAGTGATGAAGTGAAGAGGAAACAGTATGATACTTATGGGAGAGTTGGGTTTGATGCAGGAGAGCCAAAGAGTCAGCAATACTGGCATTCAGGCCCTTCAGTGGATCCAGAGGAGCTTTTCAGGCGCATCTTTGGGGAGTTTACTGGCTCTGGATTCCGAGATTTTAACACTGTCTTTGACCAGCACCAGGAGGTGAGTAAACTAAGTGTTTGGTTATCCAGAGAACAGTGATACTGTTACCGGGTTTTGAAAAGATTTGTAGGTCAACTTGAGGTTCTGGGTGTGAGTTTGCTCACTGACCTGGAAGGTTCATTTTCAGATGTTTTGTCACCATACAAGGTAACATCACCAGTGAGCCTCCAGCAAAGTGCTGTTGTTATGTTCTGCTTTCCTATTTGTGTTTAGGTTTCTTTGGGTGTTTGGTAATGTCATTTCCAATTCTTTTTCTCAGAGGTTGGTAGATGAGGTCCAAATCGATGTGTTTATTGATAGAGTTCCGGTGGGAATGCCATGCTTCAAGGAATTCTCATGCGTGTCCTTCATTGTCTGTATGTAAGGATACTCGTGATAGTGGGTCATGTCGTTTTGTGGCTAGTTGATGTTCATGTATCCTGGTGGCTAGTTTTCTGCCTGTTTGTCCAATGTAGTGTTTGTTACAGTCCTTGCAAGGTATTTTGTAAATGGCATTCATTTTGCTTGTTGTCTGTATAGAGCCTTTTAAATTCATTAGCTGTTTAAATGTGTTGGTGGGTTTGTGGGCTACCGTAATGCCACATGGTCTGAGTAATCTGGCAGAGGTGTCTTTGATGTATGGTAAAGTGGCTAGGGTTTCTGGGTGCGTTTTATCTGCTTGTTTGGGTTTGTTGCTGAGAAATCGGTGGACTGTGTTTATTGGGTACCCATTCTTGAAAATATTTTATAGGCAATTTTCTCCTGCTCTTCATTGTTCCTTGGTGCTGCAGTGCGTGGTGGCTCGTTGAAATAATGTTCTAATGCAGCTTCATTTGTGGGTGTTGGGATGATTGTTCTATAGTTGAGTATTTGATCTGTCTGTATCGTTTCCTGTAGATGCTGGTTTGAAGTTCCTCACTGACTTCGCTCTACTGTGACATCTAGGAATGGCAGTTTGTTGGTGTTTTCCTGGTCTTTAGTGAATTTTATACCAGTAAGGATATTATTGATGGTCTTGAAGGTTTCCTCTAATTTGTTTGTTTAGTGATGACAAAGGTGTCATCCATGTAGCGGATCCAAAGTTTGGGTTGGATGTTTGGGAAAACTTTGTTCGCTTCTCTGCATTACTGCTTCTGCTAGGAACCCTGATATTGGAGATCCCATGGGTGTTCCGTTGATTTGCTTCTAGGTCTTGCTATTGAAAGTAAAGTGTGTGGTGAGGCATAGGTCTACTTTCTTAAATTTTGTGAGTAACGCTGTGATTCGGTTCTCTAGTTTGGGATCGGGTCTGTTGCCACCTGTTGGTACTTCAAACCAGCGTCTACAGGAAAACAACACAATGGACCAAATACTGAGCTACAGAAGCAATCATCCCAACACTCACAAATGCAGCTGCATTAGAACATTATTTCAATGAGCCACCACACACAGCAACACAAGGGAACAATGAAGAGCAGAAGAAATTCACCTATAAAGTGTTTTCAAGAAGAACAGGTACCCAATAAACACAGTCTGCTGATTTCTCAGCAACAAACCCAAACAAGCAGACAAAACGTGCCCAGAAACCCTAACCACTCTGCCCTACATCAAAGACATCTCAGAAACGACTGCCAGACTACTCAGACCTCTTGGCATCATGGTAGCCATCAACATACGAGCACCAGCTAATGAACTTGAAAGATCCTCTACAGGCAACATGCCAAACGAATGTCATTTACAAAATACCTTGCAAGGACTGTAGCAAACACACTACATTGGACAAACAGGCAGAAAACTAGCCACCAGGATAGGTGGACATCAACTAGCCACAAAAAGACATGACCCACTATTACCCGTATGCTTACATACAGACAAAGAGGGGCACCACTTTGACTGGGACAACGCATCCGTCCTTGAACAAGCCAAACAGAGGCACACATGAGAATTCCTCGAAGCATGGAACTCTATCGACAAACATGTTGATTTGGACTCCATCTACCATCCTTTGAGAAAAAGAACCAGAAATGACATCACCAAACACCCAAAGACAACTAAACACAAAAATAGAAAGCGGGACATAACACCAGCCCGTTACCGGCGGCTCGCTGATGATGTTACCGAGCATGCTGTCAAAACGTCTGAAAATGAACCTTCCAGCTCAGTGAGCAAACTTATATCGAGAAGCGATACTGTTACTCTGAAGATGGACAGTTCCTTGCATGGGGACAGGAGTAGGCCATTCAATTCGTCAAACTGTCCTGCCATTCAGTATAATCAACGACCGTTCAAACATTTCAATACCTTTTTACCAATCAAATCCCCAAAAGGGCATTTCTACACTTCATTTGAGGAAAGAAGGACTAGGCACAGAAGTGGACCCCTGACCCCTCCCCCCCCCCCCCCCCCCTCTTTAGTCATAACTAACATTGTGTTTCACCCCACTTTTTCAGACCGTTCCCATTGTCGTTGAATTCTTGAGAAACCAAACATCTGTCTGTTTCTCAGCTTTAAATACTTCAGAACCATTTTGGATCTTCTGGGTTAGTTTGTACTCTACACATGTGCCTTCACCAGCTTACTATACCAGGTCACTGAATGATCAACTTATCAGTGAGCAGATCAATGCTGATAATCTGAATGCTTTCATCTTTTGATTACATTTTGGCAAGTGGCAGTTCAGCAGCCAAGAGTTGGCCATAGATAACCAAAGCATTCTGGGGCAAATCAGAAATTGTTTTGATCAGATCACTATTAAGCATAGCCTGTCTTACAAGTATGGAAGCTGTTAATGATGGTATGGATTCAAGATTTGAACACCACCTATTCCTTAAAAATCCCTTCAAGCTATAACCACTACAAGTTGTTATTCTATAATGCCATGATTGTGCAATCCTGCATTACAGAAAAATCATGCTTTAGAAACATAGCTTAAAGTTTTGGCAATGTAATCGCATTACAGCCAACAGATGTTTTAAAAGTTTGCACTTTAGAAAGTGTCCCCAATTTGTCAATTGCATAACAGCAAATTCATGTTAAGGGCTCGCACATCATAGCAGAGCAATCTGTGCTATTTATTTACTCTTAAACACATTTGAAAATAACCTGTTGTCATATTCCAGCAATAAATCCCTCAGGTGATATTTGTAGTTCAAATTTGTGATGAGTTTCATTTTAAACAGCACTTCTCCAAATAAGTTTGAGTTTGTAATTCTGCTCTTAAACCATCTGACTGTTATGACTAGATTTGAAGGAAAAGCCATCAAACCAATACCAAACACATACTTTTGTAATCACCATGAAAGAAAATTTTGGTTTCAACTTGAAGCTTGGATGAGATTTACATATTTTACTATCAAGTTCAGGAATTGTCTTTGAGCTTTGGCTTTATGTAGTAATGATGCTTAACGTTGTCCCTTAGACACTACATTTTTATCTAATATCTGCCATTCATCTGCAGTATATCATGGAACTGACCTTCACACAGGCTGCAAAAGGTGTGAACAAAGAGATTATGGTGAATTTAGAGGACACATGCCAGAGATGTGATGGTAAGGGAAATGAACCAGGAACCAAAGTCCAGCACTGCCACTATTGCAATGGAAGTGGCATGGTAAGTACAAATGTTGTCACTGACCACTTTCCATTTTCCTCTCCTGAATGCAGTGTATTTTACTGGGGTTCAGTTCCAGGGGTTGCCCAGAGCATTTGATTTTTTTTCGGTTTGGGTTCTGTATAAACATATGTAAATGCAACAATTCAATATTTGGGGTACAGTACTGAGACAATGGTATATGTCTTTAGAGAAATGGGCCTTTTCATGTATTCTTTTGAATACAAGGTACAGTACGTTTCACAAACTCACTTGTGAAAAGTGCAGAAGGACGAGAGTTCTTCTTTTTTTTTCTCCTGCTAGATACATTGTGGTAATGATACTAGGGCCTAGAAAACTATATCATGAGGACGGATTGTACAACTTGTATTCCATTGAGTGTAGAGGATTAAGGAATGAACTGTTCAAAGTGTTTACAATGTTATGGTTTTCATTGGTGGATTTGACAAAAGTTGTTTTTTCTAGTGGGGTAATCCTGAATAAGAGCACATAATCTTTACCTTAAGCTATACTGTTTAGGAGGGAAGTCAATGCACATGCGTGCACACAGTGTTTCATATGTTCACAAGCACCATTCCTTTCTTCCCCCTCGTGAGGTCTAGATACTGGAAGTCAATTAGGTTATCAAGATCAATGGATCCATAAAATTCTTTCATGGCATGTGGGCATCACTGGTAAGACTAACATCTGTTGACCATACCTAGATACCCTTGAACTGAGTGGCTTGCCATATCATTTAAGACTTAATGACATGACTGTGGGTCTGGAGTCATGTGTAGGCTAATCCAGGTCTAGACAGGAGATTTCCTTCCTAAAAAGACTTCGATGAGGCAGATATGTTTTTGGCAACGGTCAATAAGACCTTCAAAGTCACTTTTATTGAGACTAGACTTCAAGTCCAGATTTTATTTTTGGCGGTTGCAGGAGTGTAAATTCATTGTGGAGTTTAAACCCATGACCTGAAAAATGTGTTGCTGGAAAAGCACAGCAGATCAGACAGCATTCAAGGAGCAGGAGAATGAATGTTTCAGGCATAAGCCCTTCTTCAGGAATGAAGAAGGGCTTATGCCCGAAACGTCGATTCTCCTACTCCTTGGATGCTGCCTGACCTGCTGCGCTTTTCCAGCACCACATTTTTCAGCTCTGATCTCCAGCCTCTGCAGTCCTCACTTTCTCCTAGTTGATTTAAACCCATGACCCCCAAAGCATTAGATTAGGCCTCTGGATTACTAGCCCAGTGAGACTATTGGTGTCTTCCCATGAAGTATTCTGGTTTTGACTTTCAGGATAGTGATAGTGTTTTTGGCACCAACACATTCATCTGTGTTTCTCCTCTTCCAGGAAACTCTGAACACTGGTCCGTTCATGATGCGTTCTACGTGTCGGCGCTGTGGTGGGCGGGGATCTGTTATGACGACACCCTGTATCGTGTGCCGAGGAAGTGGGCAGAGTAAACAGAAGAGGAAAGTGATGGTACCAGTTCCAGCTGGTAAGGGCAGGACACCAAGTTGTTTACTGCTATGGAGAGAGATGATAGCTGAGTGAAAGAGCTACACGCAAGAGGTTGTCTGTTACTCTGAGCAAGAATGCTGCTGAGCCAAGCTCCAAGCTTTTGACAATACAATGTCATTGTTTTATGCTGCACTATAAGTTTGGAACCAGTAGAATTGGACTTGTATCTTTTTAACACAATCTTGGCCACTTCCTTTCCATCAGTGATGTCTGATTGACTCTGCTAAGTTCCTGAACTCTCTGATGTAGTTCAGTGAGATTCTCTTATTACCATATAACCTTTCTAAAATTACTTGCTGGGTGAGATGTCAAACAGCTTAGAGAAAAAGTGGATAAATTGAGTCAACATTTGATCAGCCATGACATGATTGAATGTGGAGCGCATCTGCAGAGCTTTATGGCCGCCTCCTGTTCCTCATTCTTTTGCCTTGCTTGGGCTGTTTAACAGTGAAGGTGTTACAGCTGAGCCAGACTCTGTCCTCGTTTGCCATGAACAGGAGGAGATGAAGGATAGCTAGCTAATTCAGTGGAATGGTATGGTCACTTATGTCATCACAAAACAGGAGTTGAAGCTGAGCATGAGAAGTGCATGGAGCTATCACAATGAATGATCTATGCCTGTTGGTTTAGTTTGGATACTGTGTAGTATGGCTTTGCTTGTGTTTTACCTAATGCAGTGTGTGCATGATTACAGGTGTGGAGGATGGACAGACTGTAAGGATGCCAGTGGGACGCAAGGAGATCTTCATCACCTTCAGGGTAAGTCATGTGACTAAACATGCTGGGGAGGATGTTATCCATCTCTGGGTTTTTAGGAAGTGTATATGTTAAATTGACTTGATAGCATTGATTAAGCTTGGGCATTTTTAAAAAGAAACCTCACAAGAAGATTTGCTCTCTGTTTGTGGCGCCACATTTTGGCAGTGGGAAAAAAATTACATCTTTGGCTATTCTTTCTACTGTCGAGAGAGTCATGATGTTAAATTTCCCGATTGGTGACATCATATCCAGGGATATGCAGTGTAAAGTAGGGTATAGACCCACATTCTTTATTTGGGCGAGGGGAAGTTTTGTAACATTGTTATCAATCCCATTAAACACATTTGGCCTGAGAGGTAATCGGCACTACTACACAAGTTGCCTTTCAGGATAGACAGGGTAGAGAGAGTTATAGTTTCCCTCAGGAAGAGGGAGACATTGTGGGTTGAATTTTAGTTTCTGGTTGCTTCTGTTCTGCTTGAAAATATTCTTTTAAATATTATTTAGGTCCAAAGGAGCTCAACTTTTCGAAGGGAGGGAGCCGACATTCACTCTGACCTGTATATATCCATAGCCCAGGCAGTTCTTGGGGGCACAACACGGGCTGTAGGACTGCATGAAACAATCAACATCACGGTGAGTGCCACTGGGCTATCGTCAGCAGGTCAATGGTAATCATTAAATGGATTTATTCCTGCAGTTTCAAACTTTCTACTGCATCACCAGACCTTTCCCATCTATCAGCACTTTTCTACCCAGAACTTGACCTCCCCATTTTACTTGCGGCAATGGTCTAATGATTAACCTTTAATTCCCCAGAGTTGAGGCCACATCGGAGAACTGACGACTCAAATTACAAAACATGTGATTCTAGTTGTTTCCCATTACCAGTTGGACTGTGATAATTTAAGTTCATAATTTCCTCTCCCATTCAGAGCTTCTGACCTCTGTAGCGGCAGCTTGTAAATGTAGCTGTTTAACCGTTTTCTGTTCCCATTGTCCACAGATTCCAGCAGGGATTCAAGTTGATGAGACGATTCGACTTGCTGGTAAAGGTATCCCAAAAGTCAACAGTTATGGATACGGAGACCACTATATCCACATAAAGGTGAAGATCCCAAAGTGAGTAATAGGATCCGTTTCATACAAAGGTTGGACTTGTAATCAGCTAAGAATTTATTCTGACTGACCCTTTGTCTCGCAGTTAGAATAGGGGCAGTATGGTGGCTCAGTGGTTAGTACTGCTGCCTCAATGTCAGGGGGACTGGGTTCGATTCCACCTGGGGCCACTGTCTGTGTGGAGTTTGAACATTGTCCCTGTGTTTGCATGGGTTTCCTTCAGGTGCTCTGGTTTCCTCCCATGGCCAAAGATGTGCAGGCTAGATGGAATGGCCATGCTGAATTGCCATAGTATCTGGGGATGTGTAGGTTAGGTCTATTAGCTGTGGGAAATGCAAGTTTCCAATGGGGGTGCTGTTTGCTGTTCAGAGAATCAATGTGGATTTGTTGGGACAAATGGCCTGTTTCCACATTATCTGGATTCTGGTGGATTCTATTCTAATATTTTATCTCTAATTAGGAGGAGAGTAATATTGATGTTCAGAGTCACACTGTGGGATAGTCTGACAGTAGAACAGATCATCCACAACCACGTAATTTAGTTATCATCCCTTCAAAAGATGGGGGATCTATTCCGTATAGGTCATGACAAAAGTTATCCAGTCTCTCTGTTAATTTTGTAATTCAAAATTTGACCCTTTGAAGATTTAAGTACTTTATTATGATGTTCATATTGTTTAGATCAACTTATGGATTCATTCAAATTTTCTGCTGCAAGAAGTGATTAGGTTATTGGCAGGCTGTAGCTATACTTCCTTTTCATTCCTAAGACATTATTTTATATTGATAATTAAGATGGCTCAATTTTTGCACTCTTTTCTATTTTGTAAGTGTTGTGTTCAAAAGCCTGTGTTTTAAGGAATAGAGACGTGCTCTTTTAGTATAACACTGGAAATAGTCACAGGGTGATAACCAGGATCTGTGAAGATAAAATTTTTATCAATCCTTTGACTCCTGAGAAGCAACTAGCAGTTGGCTTCACTTGAATGATAATGATGGTATTTGACAAATGATTGACTATTTTGCCGTAGAATAGGTTGTATTTCTGGACCAAATGGTAGCTGTAATTGATCCATTTGCTCATACAGGTTGCTTGTGATTAAAGAGATTGGAAAGTGAACATCCGTTTAGAAATTTGACTATAGAAAGATCTGTTTCTTCCTGGCTAAGAACACTGAATTAGGAATAACAATTAATGTTTTGGCAGGAGGTTGACGGCCAGACAGAGTTCCCTGATGCTGGCTTATGCAGAGGAGGAGAATGACGTGGAGGGCACAGTGAATGGAGTAGTTAATACCGCTGCAGGTGAGAAGTAGATTAATGGTTACATCAGCAGACATGTCCATTACAATTGAACTAATCAAATCCTACGAACACAAAGTTGAACAATTGCTTTGGAATCAAGAAAGTTGTAACTTAGCCCAAAGAACTAATTTAATGAAATCAGGAGGTGTGATCAGCTAGAGTCATGGAGATCTATAGCACAGGAAAAGGCCCTTCAACTCATTGTTGTCTGCACCAGTCTAAAACACCTAATTATTCTAATCCTATTTTCCAGCACTTGGCCCGTAGCCTTGCATGTCTTGGCATTACAGATGTTCATCTAAATACTGTTATGAGGGTTTCTGTCTCTTTACAGGCAGTGAGTTCCAGATTTCCACCACCCTCTGGGTGAAATTATTTTCTTCCTAGCTCCTGTAAACCTTCTGCCCCTTATGTCAAATCTGTGCCCACAGTCATTGCCCTCCATCAAGGGCAAAACCTTTTTTCCTGTCTACCCTATCTGTGCCCCTCATAATTTTGTACATCTCAATCCAGGTCTCCTGTCAATCTCCTCTGTTCTATGGAAAACCCCAATCTGTCCAATTTCTCTTCATTACTTAAATTATCCAGCCCAGACAACCTGGTAAATCTCTTCTGCTTCTCTCCAGTGCTATCGCATTCCCTCCTATAATGTAGATTCTAGAACTGCCCACAATGCTCCAGCTGATGTGATGAATCAGGGAGGTAGTGGAATAGATATCACACGAAGATTGGAACACGTTGAAAATGAACCTTCCAGTCCAGCGAGCAAACCTACATCCAGAATCTCAACCTGACTACAAATCTTCTCAAACTCGCTAATTGGAACACAAATTAAAAGTTTGTAGTGGCATGTGATATAAAATCTTATGGTGGACTTTTTATCAGGATGTTCCAAAGTACTTTACAAATAACAAAATAGTTTAAGTGTAGCCACTGTTGTAGAAAATGCAGCAGGCAATTTGCACACAACAATCCTGGGTGAAAATAATATGGGATGAATGATCTTTCAGTTGATCTTGAAAGAATCATCTCTGAATATTTTGTGATGGTTCATCTTATTTCTCTCTCCTGGCTTTTACTGTTTGCTCTGACTAGGCATATCTTTTAATTAATTTCTTTTGTGGTTATCTTCAGATTAGATTTGTTTAGTCTTTACAATCTGCTGTGCAGGATGAGCTTGATGGGGATCTTGCAGATCCTTTTTGTGCTTTGGGAGCTGTGCTGGTCTGTTTAGACGGTGGCAGAGGAAGTGTCTTCTGAGGAAGAGACTACAAGAAACCCTAACTGCCCCTTTTACCCCTCAGGAGATTGACCTTGACAAATGTCTGATAGAACATCAAGACAGGAGGAAGCTATTAATGGAAACATAGAAACAGGAGCAGGAGTATTCTGTCAGCGCTTTGAGCCTGTTCTACTATTCAATATGATCGTGGTTGATCATCCAACTCAGTGCCCTGTTCTCTCTTTCTTCCCATTCCCTTTTCTCCCTTTACCCCTGTTATCAAACTGTTTTTAATTTCATTTGTCCACTATGAAGATAAAACTCCCACAGTTTTAAAGATTCTGGTGTTGGCATGGAGAATGCACCGGTCAATAATGACTTTCATTTAACTGCCAAACTTTGCTAAACCGGTTGACTCTGGTCAAGATATTTCCCTGAAATGAGCCAGAGAGTGGCTGTAACTGTTTTTGTCAAAATGTGCAGTCTGCACACATGTTCTGTCTGTTCATAAAGAACAGGGTTCTGTGTTCTATAATGTGTCGTTTCCAGTACATATGTGCTATTGTGGAAATCTAACTGACAATCCTAGGTTGTCGGTGCATTACTTTGCACACCAAGTTCATCTATCAACCAATAAGCATTGTCCTCTCATATAGTATCAATGTTTTCCATTTACTTTGGTATTTACAAAATGTCCTGATGAGTGAAAACTAAAAACTTTGACAAAATGTCTATTTTCAGCAATGATCAAGTTCTGAACTACTAATTGACTTTTTATATAATTATGTCCAATAGTAACAGTGGGCCTGTAAACTACACTAACCAGCATTTTCTGAAGTTATTTCTTACTCCCCACCTACACGGATTCTGTAGTTTGCTCTTCTGAGCCACCATTGTTCCTCGCTATTGTCCTTCTGTAATTTTTTAGTACTCCCATTTCTGTATCTATTTTCAAAACATCAGGTACCCTAGAATATTTATTTCTAACCTTAATCACCATGCTATTTTGGAAATGTCTTTAAGATCAATCCCACTTATCTTTGTACAATTAATTCTGTTCTGTTATGAATGCTATGTGCGTTCAGATAAAACACTTGTAACTTTAGTTTTTTTGCTATCATCCCTGATTTGACCATATTCACTGACACAAGTTAAACTCTAAATCAAGCATGTATGGCATGCGGCTAATTACACATGTGCTGGCGTAGTCTGTTTCCTCATATTCTGACCCTGGGCTTTCACTGTTTGTATCTACAGGCACTAAAGCCCAGGGAACCACTGAGACCAGAGGAAAAGAGTCAGACACGCCCAAGGCAAATCCAGAGGAAAGTAAAGAGGGATTCTTTTCTAAATTGAAGCGAATGTTTAGCTGACATTTCAGAGGTAGGATATCTTCTTTATGACAATACACCATTTGTCTAACAAATTATTTTGTTGCCTTGCGTAGTTCCTAAATGCAAAACATTGATATGAATATGAGAATAGATACCCTGCTTCTCTGCTCAGTACTGTGGCAGATTCTGATTGTTATCTAACTAGGATTAACAAATGAGTGCAGCCCCCAAGATAGATACCAGGTGGAAGTTCTAAGCGTCTTGAGTGGAATGGGTTGAGTCTTTCTGATTCTTAATGTATCAGGCCACAGTGAAAACCATATCATTATATATATTACCAATGATGTTTCCAAATGCTGCAAGCTTTAACAAGCAAGTTTGGAAGACTTACTAATACATTGGTAGATTTGTGAATGCTTACTCATGATGCATTGCATTTGTCTTTTTTTGAGGTTTTTTTAAGGCTTTCTGTAAACACACTTGCCACGTATGAACCAGTATTCCTGGGACATGAGTTCTATTATTCAATCTGCTTTTGTGTTAAGTCTGAACTCTGAGAATTCTGCCTTAAAAGTTTTACTGATTGTATTCTAATTTCAGGAAAGCGCTCAAGTGGAAACTGAGCCCAGCCTGGCTACCAAGATTGTGGGCTGGTGTGCTACTGTGAAGGATGGACGTTTTACGCCATCACCGTCGGAGTGGCAAGAGCTGTTGAAGGAATTCCTTCTCCTTGAAATGAAACAGCAAGAACCTAGAGACAAACTCATTTTCCAATAAGAAAGCCTTTACATTTTATTTTGTAGTTCTGATTAATTCTGTACAGTGTCAATGGCCATGTAAATATAGTGACAGGTACATATTTAATTACAGCTGTTATATGTTGTCTGAAACATTGATTATAAAATTTTTGTTCTGAAAATTAGGTGTTTATTCCATTTAAGTGTTGTATGTCTTGAAATTACAAATAGTTCCTGGAGTTTGATTGTTTAAAATTGGAAGGAATTTGTTTCTTTTCTTCAGTTGGTTACATGATTATTTTTACTGCTTGGAGTGTTTGTGTCCTTGCAAATATACTAGTGCATCTTTGGATGTGGTAATCCAAACTAACTCCAGATCCATTAGTCTTTGTGAAGTCGTCATCTTCCTCCTCCTTTCCTACCCTCACCTCTCCCCCAAAAAACATTAGGTGCTGTAACAAAGCAAAACAGTGAAATATTCTAATCATGCAGATTTCAGTCATTCTCCTTTGGAATGAGATTAGTTACTCATATTCCACTGGGAGTTCTGCCAAGAAACGAACAGCTGTTGTCCTGGGAAGCAGTGTAGAATCACAGCTGATCAAGTTTTTGTCATATGTAGTGAAGTGACAAACTCTGAAGGGTTCAGGGTGACCGTACAAGAATTTAATATCATAAAGGTTTGATAAAGAGTTTATGCCAAGCAACGTGTTCAACACTGCAGTGTCTGCTTCATTAGTGTGATAATAGAGGCAGTCTTTATTAAATAATTCAAATGCAGTATATTTGTTTGAAAAATAAGTATGGAATTTGACAACTAACTTTGTTGACTTCAGACTTGTGATTCCATAATTCTCTTCTGGGACTTTGCTCACTTCATATCTGAGGTGAAGGATAACATAACAATTCCACTATCACTTCATACAACTACCAGGATGGTAAAAAAGTCTAAATATTTCTTACTGCATCAACAATTTTTGTTCCTACATACAGTTTTATAAATAGAATTACCAGAAATTGAAAAGCCTGTCTCTTCCTGTCAAGTGGATAGCGAAGGGACAGTATTATGGAAAAACTATCATGGTGGAAGTTCTCTAGGAATTTGAGTGAGTAGTTATGGGTTGAAATCCACATGTTAATTGGTTGATGTTTTGACATCTAGTGTCATAGTCCTCTAAGTTTCCTTTTGATAGTGAACATTAATTTAGAATCTTAGCTGCTCTATGGAACACAATGAAATAGCAGCTATCTTCACTACGCCTGTAGTTTCAATGAAACTGTAGAGAATGTGGAATAGGTAAATAGAGACACATTTAAGGGAAAGCTAGATAAACAGATGGAACAAAGAAATAGAAATGATATGGTGAGGAGAGTCCACTAATTACTGGAGCCGAGGTTGAGCGGCATTACATATGCTGTAATTTCTATGTGAAGTGCATTTAGTGTAAATAAGGAAATTTAGCCAGTGACTTGTTATAACATTTAATAATCAAGTGCATAAATACAATGGCACAGTCTTAGTGAAATTTTATATTACACTTAATTGCATCCCAACCAGGCAATATCTAGGAAATGAGTCAGGGCCTGGATTCACAGCAAGGTGACTGCTGAGCTAGAGATGTGGAGTTTCCCAACAATTCTCCATCTTGTTGAAGTCACTGTTCTGAGGTTCGTAATGGAACGTTATCTGTCTGAGGTTTGTAAGTCAGCTGTGTTCATTCAAAATAAATGAGCAAATATTACTTTCTCTGAAAACACATGTTAGAAGTGATAATGAGGACCACAGTGAACAATTCAAGAAGGTTATCAGAGGTGTGATTCTGCATTTCCAGCCAACTATATTTACATTTGCTCCAGCAGTGCCATTGTACAGTGGTTCATACCTGAACAATAATTAAACAGTCAGCAAAACATTGAGCCGAGTTAATGAGCTTATGTCCAAGGTCATATGCTGCAAAAGTAGAGGAATTGGATAGATGTTGAGTCTCTGGACTCATGGCTAGGCCTGCTAGAACTCAACTGTATTTCAATCAGGAAAGATAGGGTGTCTCAAATGGGAGAGGTTTACATCACTTTTGTTGGACAGTCCATGTTAATGGCTGTAAACCTCACAGCAGATACCAACCAGCAGAAAGTGCCAGTAAAGCAGCTATTACCACCTGGAAAGGACAGCTCTGCACCACAGCCATAATAGACTGCAGTGGACACCCCATTTCACCATCACCTGGAATGAGAGAAAAATAAGAATTAATAAAGAAGAATACCATGTCCTACAATTAATTACACTATAGAAGTACAGACCTACACATTGCCCAATGCAGGTCACATCAACACTTGTTGGCTGTCCCACCTTCGATGCCTACAGTTTTAAGTTGGTCCTTTGGCATAGACTAGTCCAGCCTCAAGCAGAGAAACTACTTCCATTGGAGGCTAGATTCCAGTTATCCTGTCATTTCCACATGCAAGAGACTGACAACATGGGAACATCTACATTGCCTCTAATTAGGTTGATTTCCTCTGATTCAAGTCTGGGATCTCCATTCTCCCCAGTTACATTTCCCAAAGGATGGATAAGCCAGCGTACCTTTTGCAGCATAGAATGGGCACTTCCGGACATCGCCTTTTCCATCATGGAGCGGGACCCCAGATTCCTGCACAACTTCCCCCAGGGTTTTTCCAAACTTATCCAATTCTTCAAAGACCTGTGGAAATTTGAGATGAGTGCAAAGATTAAAGTGGATCAGTAACTAACTGGCACAATCAATCAATCATTAGCAGACACAGACAGGTAGGGTTATAGCATTGATTACTGTGGAAGAATCATCATGGGTTTACTCAACATAACACAGGCTCTTCATTCTTATGGCTGCAAGTAGTTCCAGTAAACCAGTCTGCTCACTGTATAAGTATAGCACGTAGAATTGTCTAATGGTACATGTTAGTGATCTTTTCCCCCTTAGTATGCAAGAGGGAGATGTCTGTATTCAACTTGCGTTGAATGAGTGGCTTAATTTCCCAGGATGCTGCACCTAAGTATTTTCTTTTAAAAAAAAACTAGCTGAGCTCCATGTGGGAACAAGTGACAAGGCTTAATTAAAAGCAAGTTACAAGGAAAGGAAGAGAGAAACATAAGAAAGATGGAGAGCACTCAGAAGAGAAACCCCAGAGTGTGGAGCCCAATTAAGTGAAGGCACAACCACCAAGAGTGGAGCAACTAAAATTAGAGATGTTGAAGGGGCCAGGAGTAGGGGAATGTGGATATTTCAAGAGGATTATGGGGCTGGAAGAGATTACAGAGCGAGAGTGTTAGGTGATTGGTGAGGTCATGGAAAGTTTTGAAAACATCAATAATTTTTTTTTTAAAATCGAGTTGTTGCTTAACCTGGAGCCAATGTAGATCAATGAACGTGGGTCTTGGATATCAGCTGTTTCAACAAGAGATAAAATAAAAACACTAAAAATCATTACCAAAGCAGAAAACATACAACATGCAAGAAAAGTGGGCAATGTATTTTTACCAAGAGACACTTAAAAAGTAGGGAATAATCCAATAAAAGGTTGTAACCCAAACTATTTCTGTGATTTTCTGTTCCTGTTTTGCTGTGTATTATGACAGTGTCTCATTCACATAGCTTCATTTGGTGAACGCTTGCTGGATCTCTCTTCCCTGTCAGGGTGCATCATATGACAACTGTCTGGAAGCTGCAGAACACGAAGTGGGAATTGTACTCCACCTAGTTAACACACTCCTCAGTAATGCTCACCTCCATGTTGAAGCGAAAGGCTCGGTTGGCCTCCTCCACAATCTTCTCCCTGATTTCCCTAGTCGTCTCCAAAGTGTTCAACCGGGATCGATACAGCTCCTTGAATCGAGCAGGATTGGAAATGTTGTCGAAAGTGTAGAACTGCACACCCTCTCCAGTGCTGGGCAAGCGCAGTGCTCTCTGTGCCACTTTTTTCAACACCTGACCTCCTGACAGGTCACCCATGTAGCGTGTGTAGGCATGTGCCACCAACAGCTCAGGCTCATGCTTCCCAACATGATGGATCCGCTCTACATAGCTTGCTGTGGCCTCTGAACACTTGATCTGGTCCTGCCAGTCTTTCCCATAGAAGTATTCTAGGTCCTCGGCCAGAGCATCCTTGCGGTGCAGTTCAAGCGGGAAATAAAGGGGAGCAAAGCCAGGATGTTCTGCATTTTTATCCATTTCTTCCTCCAGAGCAGAGTAGGTGAAGTAGAGGGCAACTGTAGCCAACTGTAACACAAGATAGCAGCAATAGAGAAACAGCTCAGGATCAAATCTCAAAGTTAGTTTTGCTGATCTGCAACATCTCCCACCTCCCATGCACCCAATATGCCCCAGCATCTCAACATGAGTGAACATTTATATGCAATCCTAGCATTCACATTTCTATGATTCTGCCTCTATCATTTCATCAATGGAGTCACCAGCCAACAAAAACAGATGGAATCTGATTGATTCTCAATCCCAGTGTGTTAAGATCCAATCTGTTCCCCAGTGTTAAGACCCAGTCTTGTCCTTCCTATCAGCCTCCAAGCTAATCAATGTCCAACTATAACAGAATCAAACCATACTTGGACAACCAAACAGTGGGCAATCACAAACGTCTGCCCTAATCCTCAAGAAAGTGATCCCTTGCTTAACATTGTATTTGTGTTATTGAAAAGCACAACTTCAATTAAACAATACTGATGGAATCATCTTTTCTCATAGAACTATTGTAAAAACTTCAGTTAATTGCTGTCGGACCTTTTCAGAAAAAAAATTATACCCTGTTGTTTAAATACTGTACACATTTTTAAAAATTCATTTTAGTTTAAAAGGTAAAATAAATATGCTAACTCTTTGAAATGCTTCAAGGCTTTGAGAGAGGGAGAAATTAAAGGAGGGAGCAAGAGGAGTTACAATTGGGAGCATTAAGGGGCAAACAGCAAATGGGAAAGGCCTTGGCGAATAGAAGGAAAGATGGTATGCAGGAGCGGCTGCTCCAAAATAGCATCAGGTCACAGGGTGCCTGCTCAATGTGAAGACCCTGATGCTAAGTGCATATACTAACCCCATTACATACACAACATTAAAGCTAAACAGTTGAAACAGGGACAACCTAAGACATGAAGTTACTATGAAGCCTAGCATTTTTATAGCATCTTGTCTGATCTCAGGACATCCCAAAGCAGTTTATGGACGAGGGAATATTTTTGAAGGAAGAAATGCATCCATTTGTGTATAACAAGATCTCACAATAATGTGATCATAATCATATATTTTGTCTTTATGGCACTCAGAGACTATGTAACAACCACCTAGCAGGACAGCACCGCCTTAGCATTGACTCTCAGATGATGCAGCTCTCTGTCAATACGACTAAAGACTGTCAACCTTGAGTTATATGGTGAAGTCATGGAATGCGACTTAAATACACAACTTTGAAATCTGAGACAAGAGCAGTACCTATTTAGGACAGAGGTTAAAAACTGTCTCTTAATCTGTAGCTCTGTGTTATACTGAGATCTTTTTAGTTACTTGGAAATCAAGGGAAAGTCAAACAACAAGCAAACATTCCAACTGCTTAAATATTGGACAGCTAAACCGAGAAGGAATCTTTAAACAGCCTTTCCTGGTTGGGAAATGAGATTAAAATCTTAAACCCCAAGAACAAATGTCAACTCCTTCATCCCAAGTGGATTCAACACAAATCTTCATGGCAAAGTCAGAATGACCTGCAGCAGCAGGTCCAAGTGATTAGGAGTTGAGTAACCAGCAGTGAGGGGACCTAAGAACTTATCCAACTTGTGACAGGCCCTGTTCACATCATGGCATTTTCACTCTCTAGCCAAAAAAACAGATGCATATAAATGGTAATGTGCTGAGCTCAGCTTTGCCAAACATTTTGTATTTGTGTCATCACACAACTTACTGCCAAAATGCTGCACAGGTCAATGGATCCTTCCTTCCTACTTCCACTCCACATTGATTTCTGGTGCCATCAAACTTATTGTGTTCCATGTTGCCCTTTCTGGATCACGTGTTGCTACACATCTCTGGCTACAGAAAAATCTGTATGGAAAGCTTGATAACCTAACTGCTAACAAACAGAACAGACCATGATAAGTCGCACCTCAAACAGTTCTCGCCGAATCTTGCCCTTCAGGAACTCTTTCACAAATTGAGTGTTCTCTGCACGATCATGAGACTCCTTTGTTCCTTCCTTCAGGATCTCAGAAAGGTCCATGGGACTGCAGTGTCAGGAAGGAAGGAGAATAATTAGAGATAACAGTGAACCGAGAAGGGAACAAGGAATGAGGTTGAGGAATGAAGAGTGAGCCGACAGCAGAGGGGGATGTGGGTGGAGGAGACAGAAAGAGAGTTTTTATGCTATTGGAAGATAATGTAAATGGAATCAATTGCCATTAGTTCTATGGGTCAAAAAGCACTCTTAGATCAGGTATCATGATTAGTTCATTAAAGCGCTGGAAAATCATCACTGAGTCTTTTGCCACACCAGTCCTCCTTGTGCTCTCTCTGTTTAACTGCCCAAGATCAGTCCATGAAAGGCATAACAGGATTGATTGCTTGAGCAGTTTCCTGTTCCTAAAATCAGTTGCTTGGTGATGCACATGCAACAATCAAGTACACTGCCCTCAGAAACTGGGTGAGATTTCCTCCCATTGCCCCTGTTAAGCATAAAAACATAAATTGTCACACCAAGCCATATAAGTAGATGCCAGAGGAGGGTTTTAAAGAGCATCATAAAGGAGAAAAGTGGTAGAAGTAAAAATGTGTATGGAGGTATTACAAATCTCTGGGTCTACACATTGGAAGATGTGACTACCAAAGATAGACTGTTCAAAATTAAGATGTACGAGATGCCAAAATGAAGGGAGTACAGATATCTATAGTACAGCACTGAAAGAGACTGCAGAAATGGAAGGGGCAAGAGGGCATAGAGGCATTTGAAAAAGTAGGACGGGAGTGAGGCAAGGGGACAGGGGTTTTGAGTGATGGGAAAGGGCATTAGAGTGGGGCAAAGGGAGGACAGGGGAGAGGGGGCGGA
>NC_057730.1:22167234-22176642 GCF_004010195.1 Chiloscyllium plagiosum
AGAGAGAGGGGGGGAAGAGAGAGGGGGGGAAGAGAGGGGCGGGGAAGAGAGGAGATGAGATGGGATGAAGGAGTGGGGGAAGGGGTGTGGAGAAGAGGTGGAGTTAGAAAATGGGGATGGGGGATCGGTTTGTAAAGGACGAAGGGTCAAGGGTTTTTTTCTCTTTCAGGTGGAGAACAACCCCTGGTGAATGTTGCATCATTCCTCAATCCAGTTTGTTGAACCCCCACTCAAACTGCCTCATCCCGCAAACCTGGCGGCCTCTCGGTCCATTCCGATCTCCCCCACTTCTGTGGGAGACCCCGCGTCCTCGGTGCGCAACATCAGTGAGGATAATCACGAATGACAACCACGGCCCAGACCGACCATCGCTCCTCGAAACAGTTAAAGAAAAGGAATGCCGGAAAGGAAAGGCGACAGTCAGCCCAACGCCTCAAGCCTCTCTCTTGTCCCGACTAGCTTCACGATGACGGAAATTACGTCACCAAACCCACAGTGACCGGACATGACGTCCGTTCATTGCTGTGGAAACTGTGGCCTCATCCTCACTCCCGGGATATGTTCCAAGGGTTAAATGTGGAACATTGTCTCTGTTCATGGAGCGACTCCCACAGCACTTTCCGCCAATTTGAGCTCAGCCTCACGTCCTCTCTAACTTCTCCAGTAGGAATCCAGTGATTGATCAGTATGCGGAGGCTGGTGTTTTCACCTCACTCACCATGAGGGGCCCGCTTTCCACGTCTGTGGGATGAAGGTAGAGCTCAGGCTGAGAGTGACTTGTACCTTGGTTTCACCCTGAGGGTCTCGGCTTTGCTCTGGTTTCTATTCCGTGTCGCTCGCTGTGGGCGCAGCTCCTGCCTGTGTTCCTGGATCGTAGCGGCCACGGGATGAGCCTCTTTACAGATCTGGATTGGCAGCCACCTCCCGCAACTAATAGCTGTCATTAACCTCATCGACATTATGTCTGTCTTAGGGGTTCAGCCCTCTTCAGTCGGATCGCGATAGCAGCTGAGCCGTCGTGCTCACTGCACCCAGAGCTCAGAATTAAATTGTAACAGGGTAAATGGCTGATCTCACTCTCTCTCGGCTGTTTTCCGTCTCCCGTTGTCTTTCCGTCATTCTCGGTGTATGAAGCAGTATTGTACATTAACATTTATATCTTAGATTTGGATCCAGTCGGAATTCGAATGTTTAATTTTACCTTTGCAACTAGAAAAGTAGCTTAAAATATGAGGACAAAGTGATTGAAAAGTATACTGAACTGCTGAGAATCAGTATGCAAGTTAAGTCATGTAATCTAGTTTAAATTGTTTGAAGAGTTCACTGGCAAGGTGAACAGTTGTGCAATAAATTAATAAAGGTAGGAGCCCAAACATGCATAAGGTAAAGATAGATTGAGTGAGTCAGTGATACTGTGACATTTGGAATTCAGTGTTTGGGAGTTCATTTGCTATGGATCTAAGTATGGTAATATGTCTGAGAGAATAATAATAGACCCGAGAAGAGGAAAGGAAACCTAAGTCTCCAAATACATTCTAGATGAAGGGTTTATGCCCGAAACATCGATTCTCCTGCTGCTCGGATACTTCCTGACCTGCTGGGCTTTTCCAGCACCACACTTTTCAACTCTGATCTCCAGCATTTGTGGTTCTCACTTCCTCCTTTTCAAATAGATGTCATTAAAATGTAGTACACAGATACATATGGTTATCTAAAAGCTTAATAGACTATTGGCCTTTATATCCAGACTTGGATTACAAAGAGAATGCAAGCTATTATTCAGTTCCACAGAATCTTGCCCGGCTGATTTCTGGAGAACTGCACTTGGATTTAGACAGGGTGAGATTCTGGAAGATGCATTGGGCTTTGAGAGGGGCTGCAGTGTATATTCACCAAAATTATACCAGGGCTTAAAGGGTTGCATTGAGGTCAACTCACATAAAGATGGCTTATATTTCTTTGAGTTAATAGAATGTTAGAGGGCAGATTGACAGAGACATGTGTCAAATCATAAAGATTTGTTACGCCAAATAGAGGGAAACAAGTTCATCTGATACAAAAGTCCAGCACAAATTAGTACCAGCCTGGTCAGGAGTGAAATAGCAAAGATCTTTTCCACCACACACTTACCCAAAAAAGCCTATCAAATTCAATCTTGAAAGTTCCAGTTGACATCCAGCACACAAAAGCTTTTAGGGAGAGAATTCCAGAGTTCCAAAATCTCTTGGTGCCTAAGAGTGGAACATGTTCTATGGGGACATGTTGAATTTTATTGTACTTCCTATAATTTTCAAGTTAAGATGTTTTGTAATGTACTTTTACAAATTTTATTAATAAATTCTGTTTCAAGGGAAAAATTCAATTTCCATGTTTAAATTCTTCCCAGTTCAGTGGTTTCTAATAAAGGTCAAATACTGTGGATACTGAAGATCTGAAATAAAAATAGTGAGGAGCAGAGTTAACATTTTGAGTCCAGTGACTCTTTGCTTTTGGAACTGTATCAGTTTATGTTTCAGTTTCAAAGACAAATCATTGGACTCTAAATATTAATTCTTTCTCTTTCCAAAGATGCAGCCTAAACCACTGAGCTTTTTCAGCACTTTCTTTTTTTATTTTAGGTTTGTTTGTGTTTTGTCTTTGCTGAGTTAGCCAAACTTGAGTATATTTTACAAACATTTTGTTTAATTGTGATGGAAATATGCAAAACATTGAACGAGGACTATGTACAAACATATTCATATTTGTAGATCACAGTTCACTCTGACAAGCCTAGTATCTGATTTTCACACAAGACTGTCTTAAAAATTCTTGAAATATAAATACTTTTGGAACAGCATATAATCCAACTATCTCACCACCTTGAAGAATGTCTTGTTTGCTAATTACTGTACAATAATCCATGCCTGCAGCACATCCGTTACAATTCAGCTGAGCCCATCAGAGACGAAGCACTTCCTTTATTGTGTAATATAAAAATATGTTGAAGAACTCAGCAGTTTTGTGTTAGGACACACAAAGGAAAATATTCCCAGCAGTGGGGAAAAAGATCATGAGTGTAATCAATTACTGGGATTCAGTGACAGATGCCTGAGGCTTTTCTGAGGTAGGGAGACAGAGAAAAGGTGGCTGAATCCTGCTCCTGATCGTATGAGACAATGATCCCTGCTGAAAGCTGTGTGCATTTGATCTTTGTGTTTGGGCTTTAATTCTTTAGTACTTCCCCCAAAGCTGAATAGCCGTTGGCAGTTACACATGAACGATTAGCCATTTTGACAAAGCACTAGAGGGTTGCTGTAGTCAAGGAAGTGTGTCGCAGCTGGATACAGCAATGCCAGAAAGAATAGAATGAGGAAATGGAGCAATTGCTCTAAAGGTGGCTATGTTGATGAAATTGCAAGTCTTTCAGTTGTTTACCAAACGAAACAAAATCCTAGGAGACTAAAGTACAAAATACTCTAATCAGTCTTCCATAATCCAGTCCCCAGAGGGAAAAACAGGAATTTCCATAAACAGGTTAAGTGGGAAGACTTGCAAAAAAAAACCTAGGGATTAGTTTAATTAAAAATGTTTAACCACAACAATAGAACAACCATCTAATCTTAGAATTGGAAAATAATAGTTTGAAAATTTAAGATTACTGAGAGAGGTGAAGAAAATGGAGACCAAAGTAAAAGTCAAAATGCTGAATGGATGGATAATTCCCTAGATTATTAACTTGAGAAAATAACACCAATTTACTATCCTATTACAGTTTTACACATGGTGTCCTTCTCACTGGGAATTAGCATCCTCCCCTCTAACAATAAGTGCACTGTGACTACAATATATACCAAAACAGGAATCACTGCAGCAACACACAGAAGTTTCTTCCAGAGCGTTACACAGTCTTTCAGTTATCTGGTTAAGTTTAATTGAAATGGGATAACTATGAGCTAAAGAAAGAAAATAAATGCAAATATTTGTTGCAGTGAATTGGTAGGGGTTTAAAAAAAAAGGACAGCATGACCCTTCCTCACGTCATAATGATGGAATAACTACTTTGTACATTTTCCACTCCCAGCAAAATATAATTGCCTACAGTTTTCTGTTTGCTCTGTTAGAGACATTTGCCTCTGAGTCAGTAGGAAATGGGTTGAAACTCAATTCCAACACTTCAGCACTTAATCTAGATTGACAGTCCAGCGCTGCATTGTTGGAGGTGCTATCTTTTGGATGAAATGTTAAATTGAGACGTAGTCTGCCCTCTCTGATGGATGTAACAGATCTCATGGTACTATTTGAAAAAGAACAAAGGAGTTCTCCCTGGTGTTCTGGTCAATATTTAACTTTCAACCAACTTCACTAATGGAAATTACCTAGTCATTATTATATTGCTGCATGTGGGAGCTTGCTGTGCAAACAATGGCAGGTTTAATACCTAATTGTCCCAGTGACAAAATGTCAGAAGTGTTTCATTGGCTGTAAAAGCATTGTTGTGGATAGGTAATATAGAAATGCAACTTCTTGATTTACGTAACTATTGACCTTTTAAACTGTGAAGTCATGATCAACAATGCTGTTCTTAAAACCCATTCTAAATATTTTGAAGTAATAGTTCCTTCCCTGTATTTTTCATTTTAGAAATGTCAAGCTGGTAAGATGCAAACTTGACAATAATTAACCACAACTTCTGAATTCAGTGTCACCAGCACTATTTTTTACCCTTGCCAAGTTCTGCACTTGAGTTTCAAGATAAGTAACACAGATAGAAGTAAATTGTCTGGCTCAGACATTGAGAACAATACCACAGAACTTATAAAGGTAGTCAGTCTGGAGGAAGATAGCACACAATAAAACAGATATTTCCAATGGTAGTGAACACTTGCAATAAGGCAGTTAATGTAGTGTTTATTCATTGCTGTATAGATTGCAGATTCAGAGTAGTTTAAAGGTTAGATTGCAAACAGAGGTAACCCAACCTCTCCATGGGATACCTGATCCGTAGACCATAGAAATTTTATCTGTGGAAAGTAACTTGATGAAGGCTCAATAGTGACAGTATCAGGATGGGTCTGTATTCTAGGATTTTACTTGATCATTTGGGCTTCAAAAAATGCTTATATTTCAATAGCACTTTCACTATCAGAGTTCACCCCAAAGTGTTTTACACCCATTAAATATTTTTGAATCTAGTCATTGTGGCAGTAAATGTTGTCATGAAGTTACCATTTGTTTTTGTGATGTTGATTGAGGAATAAATATTGGACAGATGAACTTATATACAAACATACAAATTTGGACCGGGAAATTTAAAGAGCACTTCCCCCCTCAACAGGATCATGGCTGGTCTGATTACTCCACATTCCTGTCTGCCCCCAATAACCTTACACTCCCTTGCCTATCAAGAATCTATGTCTCTATTTTAAAAATATTCAAGGACTCTGCTTCTTATATGGAAGAGAATTCCAAAGATTAATGACCCTCCTTAAAATTTCTCCTTATCTCTATCTTAAATAGGTGACCTCTTGTTTTTTAAAAGGTGACCCCTCATTCTAGAACCTTCCTCTTCTATAAATACCCTGTCAAGACCTTTTAAGATCATATATGTTTCAATTAAGACTGTTCTTGCACCTTTTGAACTCCAACAGATTCAAGCCTAGCGTGTTCAACTTTTTCCCAAAAAATTGATTTGATTTATTGTTGCTGCATGTATTTAGGTACAATGAAAAGTTTTGTTTTGCGTGCAGTACAGGCAGATCATAACATAAAAGGACATATAAATCTTAGGGTGTTTAGACAGAGCAAGGCATGCAAGGTTACAGCTGAACAGGAGATTTGAAATCAGGTCCACTCAGCAGTCTAATAACAGCAGGGAAGAAGTTGTTCTTGAACCTGTTGGTACATGTGTTTAAGATTCAGTATCTTCTGCCTGAGGATGTTGGAAGAGAGTATTATATGGGTGGGAGGGTTCTTTGATGATGTTGGCTGCCTTTCTGGCGGCAGTGGGAAGTGTAGTTGGAGCCCATAGTTGGGAGATTGGCTTGTGTGATTGTCTGAGCTGTGTATACAACCCAACCGTTCTATGTCTTAGTCTTAGTCTTCTCTGAAATTGTTCCAGTGCATTTACATCCTTTCTTAAATAAGAGATTCATACTGTGCACAGTACACTACATGTGGCCTTACCAATGTCCGGATCACTGAAGTATAGCCTTTGCACTTTTGTACCAACCTTGCATTATATTAGAACACTCAATTAATTTTCCTCATTTCTTGCTGTACTTGCAACCTAACCTTGTGCAATTCATGCACTATGACACTCAAATCCATCTACATCTCAGAGCCCTGTAATATCTCAGGATTTAGATTTTTTAAAATTCATCCTGGCAAAATGGACAATTCTACATTTCCTACAGTATACTCCATTTGCCTGCACTTTGCTCACTCAGCATATCAATATGCCTTTGCTGCCTTCATAAATCCTCTCCACAAATTATTTTCATACATATCTTTGTGAAATCAACAACTTAGAAATCATTGGCCCTTTCTGGTATTGAGACTGGCTGTAATGCAATGAGGGGTACATCGGGTTCCAAGAGATCGATTGTGTCAGGGGAGTCTCTAGTCCGAGGTACAGACAGACATTTCTGTGACCAGCTGCAAAAAATCAGAATGGTGTGTTGCTTCCTGGTGTCAGGATCAAGGGTGTCTCAGAGAGGGTGCAGAATGTTCTCAAGGGGGAGAGGGGCCAGCAGGAGGTCATTGTACACATTGGAACCAATGATGTAAGAAGGGAAAAAGTTGATATTCTGAAGGGTGATTAAGCAGAAATTTAAAAAGGAGGTCCTCAAGAGTAGTACTATCTGGATTACTCCTGGTACTACAAGCTAGTGAAGGCAGGAATAGGAGGACAGAGCAGAGAAATGCATTGCCGAGGAGCTGGTGTATGGGAGAAGGATTTTTGGATCATTGGAATCTCTTTAGTACAGTGACCTGTACAAGAAGGACGGATTGCACCTAAATTGGAAGAGGACTAATATACTGGCAGAGAGATTTGCTAGAGCTGCTCGGGAGGATTTAAACTATTAAGTTGGGGGGTGGGGGTGCGGGACCCAGGGAGATACTGAGGAAAGAGATCAATCTGAGACTGGTACAGTTGAGAAAAGTGACTCAAACAGTCAGGGCAGGCAAGGACAAAGCAGAGAACGAGGTAGGACTGATAAATTAAACTGCATTTATTTCAATGCAAGGGGTTTAACAGGAAAGGCAGGTGAATTCAGGGCATGTTAGGAACATGGGACTGGGGTATCATAGCAATTACAGAAACATGGCTCAGGGATGGACACGACTGACAGCTTAATGTTCCAGGATACAAATGCTACAGGAAGGACAGAAAGGGAGGCAAGAGAGGAGAGGAAGTGGCATTTTTTATAATGGATTGCATTACAGCTGCACTGAGGGAGGATATTCCCAGAAGTACTTCCAGGGAAGTTATTTCGGTTCAACTGAGAAATAAGAAAGGGATGATCACCTTATTGGGATTGTATTATAGAGCCTCTAATATAATAGGGAAATTGAGAAACAAATTTGTAAGGAGATCTCAATTATCTGTAAGAATAATAGGGTGGTTATGGTAGGGGACTTTAACTTTCCAAACATAGACTGAGACTGCCATAGTGTTAAGGGTTTAGATGGAAAGGAATTTATTACAAGAACATTTTTTGATTTAGTATGTGGATGTACCCACAAGATAAGGTGCAAAATTTGACCTACTCTTGGGAAATAAGGCAGGACAGGTTACTGAGGTGTCAGTGGGGGACCACTTTAGGGCCAGCAATCATAATTCTCTTAGTTTTAAAATAGTGATGGAAAAAGATAGACCAGATCTAAAATTTGAAGTTCGAAATTGGAGAAAGGCCAATTTTAACGGTATTAGGCAAGAACTTTCAAAAGCTGATTAGGGGCAGATGTTCGCAGGTAAGGGGATGGCTGGAAAATGGGAAGTCTTCAGAAATGAGATAATGACAGCCCAGAGACAGTATATTCCTGTTAGGATGAAAGGGAAGGCTGGTAGGTATAGGGAATGCTGGATGACCAAAGAAATTGAGGGTTTGGTTAAGAAAGAGAAGAAAGCATATGTCAGGTATAGACAGGATAAATCGAATTAATCCTTAGAAGAGTATAAAGGCAGTATAGGACATAAGATAGCTTTGGCAAATGGAGTTAAGGAAAATCCAAAGGGTTTTTACAAATACATTAAGGACAAAAGAGTAACTAGAGAGAAAATAGGGCTCCTCAAAGATCAGCAAGGCAGCCTTTGTGTGGAGCCACAGGTGATGGGGGAGATACTAAATGAATATTTTGCATCAGTATTTACTGTGGAAAAGGACATGGAAGATATAGAATGTAGGGAAATAGATGGTGACATCTTGAAAAATGTCCATATTACAGAGGAGGAAGGGCTGGATATCTTGAAATGCACAAAAGTGGATAAGTCCCCAGAACATAATCAAGTATACCCTAGAACTCTGTGGGAAGCTAGGAAAGTGATTGCTGGGCCTCTTGGTGATACATTTGTATTATCAATTGTCACGGGTGAGGTGTGGAAGACTGGAGATTGGCTAACATCGTGCCACTATTTAAGAAAGGTGGTAAAGACAAGCCAGGGAACTATAGACCAGTGAGCCTGATGTCGTTGGTGGGCAAATTGTTGGAGGGAATCCTGAGGGACAGGATGTACATGTATTTGGAAAAGCAAGGACTGGTTAGGGATAGTCAACATGGCTTTGTGCTTGAGAAATCATGTCTCACAAACTTGATTGAGTTTTTTGAAGAAGTAACAAAGAGGATTGATGAGGGCAGAGCGGTAGACATGCTCTACAAAGGAACTTCGAATATCAATTATCCGAATATTGGATTATCCGAAGGGGATCTCAAGGTCCCAAGTGAAACATTACTTCAAAGAGCTGTTTCAACCTTGATTGCATCTTTTGTTTACAGGTACAATGATTAAAAATGAACTTGCAGCCAAGAACAGTCTTGGACAATCCAGGTACCGTCTCTAAATGACTGACCTCCCATACTCTCTCTCTCGCCCCACACTTTCCCTGGAGTTCTACATAGGGGTGAATCCTAAACCCCCTTCCCTAGACAATCTCTCCAACATTGTCCTGTACAGGGCGGAGGTGAAACCTGTCAAATTGTTGTGCGTGTGTGTGCGTACGCTATTTGCAGACTTAGCCCACAAAGGCAGCAGCAGCCTTTCTGTCCAGTCCAGCTGCCCTGGAAAAGGAGAGTGGCCTGGGGGGAGGGTGTTGCGGGATGGGTGGGGACGCTGAAGGACGTCGAACGGTGGGTAGGGATGGACGGGGGTGCGGGGTTGGGGGAATGGGTTTGAGGACGGGCGTGAGGTGGACAGGAGGGCCGGTGTGA
>NC_057730.1:22176672-22227166 GCF_004010195.1 Chiloscyllium plagiosum
TATTGGTTGGGTTGGAGGTGGGGTGGGAGCGGAAGGGGTTGGGGGCGGGCAGGGGCATGAGGTGGGAGCAGACGCTGTTGAGGGTGGGCAGGGAATGGGGTCTCAAGTGCAGTGTGCTGCTGCCTCGTCTCCTGAACGGGGAGCAGACTTCACAGAAAACTCCTAGCCCCAGTGGAAATCAATTAACGGAAAAATCGATTATTCGAACAAAATAGTGCCCGCCCATCTCGTTCGATAATCGAGGTTCCTCTGTATATGGACTTCAATAAGGTCTTCAACAAGGTTCCCCATGGGAGACTGGTTAGTAAGGTTAGATCTCATGGAATACTGGGAGAACTAGCCATTTGGATACAGAACTGGCTCAAAGGTAGAAGACAGAGGATAGTGATGGAGGGTTGTTTCTCAGACTGGAGGCCTGTGACCAGTGGAATGCCACAAAGATCGGTGTTGACTGCACTACTTTTCGTCATTTATGTAAATGATTTGGATGCGAGCTTAAGAGGCATAGTTAGTAAGTTTGCAGATGGCACCAAAATTGGAGGTGTAGTGGACAGCGAAGAAGGTTATCTCCGATTACAACAGGATCTTAATCAGATGAGCCAATGGGCTGAGTAGTTGCAGATGGAGTTTAATTTAGATAAATGCGAGGTGCTGCAGTTTGGCAAAGCAAATCTTAGTAGGATGTATACACTTAATAGTAAGGTCCTAGGGAGTATTGCTAAACCAAGAGACCTTGGAGTACAGGTTCATAGCTCCTTGAAAGTGGAGTCGCAGGTAGATAGGATAGTGAAGAAGGTGTTTGGTATGCTTTCCTTTATTGGTCAGAGTATTGAGTACAGGAGTTGCGAGGTCATGTTGCAACTGTATAGAACATCAGTTAGGCCACTGTTGGAATATTGCGTGCAATTCTGGTTTCCTTCCTATCGGAAGGATGTTGTGAAACTTGAAAGGGCTCAGAAAAGATTTACAAGGATGTTGCCAGGGTTAGAGGATTTGAGCTATAGGGAGAGGTGGAATAGGCTGGGGCTGTTTTCCCTGGAGCATTAGAGGCTGAGGGTTGACCTTATAGAGATTTATAAAATCATGAGGAGCATGGATAGACAAGATCTTTTCCCTAGGGTGAGGGAATCCAAAACTCGAGGGTATAGGTTTAGGGTGAGAGGGGAAAGATATAAAAGAGTCCTCAGGGGCAATTTTTTCACGCAGTGGGTGGTGTGTGTGTGGAATGAGGTGCTAGTGGAAGTGGTGGAGGCTAATAAAATTGCAGCATTTAAAAGGCATCTGGATGGGTATATGAATAGGAAGGGTTTGGAGGGATATTGGCCGGGTGGTATTAGATTAGGTTGGGATATCTGGTCGGCATGGACGAGTTGGACTGAAGGGTCTGTTTCCGTGCTGTACATCTCTGTGACTCAATGACTCTAAGTTGCACCTTCTTGATTTACAGCCATTTCTGGGATGTTACCTACATCCTCTACAGTGAAGACCCATGCAAAATACTTGATCAATTCATCTGCACTATCCTTAATTCCCATTCGTAATTCCCCATACTCACTTTTTATAGGATCAATACTCACTTTGTTAACTCTTCTTTTTAAACTATCTGTAGAAATTCTTACTAGCTCTTTTTATATTTATAGCTTTCTCTCATGTACTAATTTTTCCTTGTTAACCTTTTAGTCATTCTTTGCTTCTTTATAGATTCTGTTCAATCTTCTGATTTCCACCCACCTTTGTGTAACTGAATGCTTTTCCTATAGGACAGATAGTATATTTTATCTTTTTAGTTAATCACTCAAATCGCTACAATGGTGGATCTTCCCTCAGAATTGTTCTTTCCTTTTGAAGTGTAACAGCTCTGTTATTCTGAAATATCTCTTTCATTGTCTGCCATTGTATTTCTATTAATATCAAACTAAATTGTTAGTTCAAATCTGCTAGGTCTGTTTTCATGGTCTCATCATTACCTTTATCTAATTTGAAAATATTTGTCTTGGACTCATTTCTCCCGCTTTAAAACTGAATGTAAAACTTAGTCATTCCATTGTTGCGACTACCTAAGGGTACCTTTTCTATGAGATGATTAATTCTATCTCATTCCACATACCTCATCTAATGGACCTTGCTCTCTTGTTGACTCCAGAATGTGTAGTTCTAAAGTACTATCCTGAAATAATTCTGTGAACTCCTTATCAAGGCTATCTTTGACTCTCTGGTTTTTTTTTCAATCTATATGCTTTCTTTTTTTTAATACTTCACCCTACTGTATTGCTCCTTTTTGGGGGTGGGAAATGCTTGCACAAAATTACCATAAATTACTTCATGCTTTTATAATTCCTCATCTCTCCCTAAGCTGCTTCTACATCCTGAATTCCTGAACTAAGATAATTGCTCTGTATTTTGTTGATATCATCATATGACAGTGTGAGATGTTCAGTATCAACTGTTTCTTCTCTTATGAGCGATCCCTTCCAAACTGTGAGATAATGGATCAGGAGATAGATTGTCTTTAAAAAAGTTAAAAATCACACAACACAAGGTTATAGTCCAACAAGTTTATTTGGAAGTACTATTTTTCCGAGCGCTGATCCTTCATCAGGTAGCTGTGGAGCAGGATCATAAGACACAGAGTTTAGCAAAAGATCGCAGTGTCATGCTAGTGGTATGATATATTGAACAAACCTATGTTGCTGTTAAGTCTTTCATCATTTAGAATGGGTTGCAAGTTTCAGTTAATTGATATGTAAATCCCAGAACTTCTTTCAAGTCGCATTCTCAAGATAACTTAAGGATTTATATAAAAAAAAGGTGGCATCTCAGCTTAGTGGGTTAGAGTCTATCTGTGTCCCGATCTTGAGTCAGACTGGTTCTATTTCTAAAGTAGGAATTTATAACATGTTATATGGATTGACTGCCTGCAGACTGTGTGCTTTTTGAACAAAATAGAATGTATCTGCAAGTACAATTTTGAAAGTGGAAATTCATCCCATAGACTTATACGTGTGTGTGCCTGCATGTGAGAGGGAGAGAGAGAGAGAGAGAATGTGTGTGTGTGTTTATAGTGAGTATGAGTGTGTGTACATGCTTGGTTGAGTGTGTGCATGAGTGTGACGGAGTATAAGTCTGTGAGAGGGTGTGTGGGTGGGTATGAGTATGGGGGATGTATGTGTGTGTCTGAGAGAGGGTCTGCATGTGTGTGTGAGTATGTAAGAGTGTGTGTATGTTTGTTTGTGTGTGTGTGAGTGTAAATGGTGGGGTCACCTGTAGTGTGACATGCACGCACACACATTCTCAGAGACCTTTACTCTGTCACGCTCATACACACTCACATGCACACACACGCATTTGGGATGAATTTGCATTTTCAGAATTGTAATTGCAGATACATTCCATCTTGTTCAAAAAGCGCACAGTCTGCTGGCAGTCATTGCAGACAGTCAATCCATATAACATGTTATAAATTCCTACATTGGAAATAGAACCAGTCTGACTCAAGATTGGGATACAGACAGACTCTAATCTGACACCTTTAATGCATGGTCTGAGCTGAGATGTCACGTTTTTTATAAGACTTTAAATTGGCTGGAGAATGTGACTTGACAGAAGTTCTGGGATTTACATATTAATGAATCGGAACCTGCAACCCATTCTAAAAGATGAAAGATTTACCAGCAATCTAGATTTGTTCAACATATGGTATCAGTTGTTTGACGCTGTGATCTTTTGCTATAAATTCTGTCTTATGATCGTGCTCCACAGCCACCTGATGAAGGAGCAGTGTTCGGAAAGCTAATGCTTCCAAATAAGCCTGTTGGACTATAACCCGGTGTTGTGTGATTTTTAACTTTGTCCACCCCAGTCCAATTCCGGCACCTCTACATCACGTTTTTAAATGAGAGTTTGGTCACTCCCTTGACAACATGTATCACGAATTCGAAAACTGGGCAGTGGGGAACCTGGGTTCACTATACAGTATATAGCAGAAGCTAGGCCTTGGGTTGCTGTTACCTTTCGAATTTGTTAGTTTTGGCTTTGATCGCACAGCTTAGTGGATAGAATATCACTGGAGCTCGCTTTGAAACTGAGATGCTACTAATTGCGGAGTCGAGTGATGTAATGACTGAGATGGAAATGAGCCAGCAATGCATCCTGATTGTGGAGAGGGGAACACCAACATACGCTAACTTGTATGAGACTGCATGAGGGACTGCAGGGGCAACTCACCCAGGCGCCCTGCTTGTTAGTGGTTGCACAAAAGAATCCCCTTGAGATCAAGGCGAGTTAGGTTAATATCTCAGCTTCACCAGACAATAAGCACGCATTTCGAACAGAGAATGTGTTCAGAGGATCCACGTCCATTTGTGGTTCCTCGCGGTTCAGGGCAGACCCAGCTGCTGCCGGCGCTGCCTCGGTGTGCTCAGATTGAAGCAGCCCTGCCAACCGATAGTTACTGGAACCAAGAGTAACTCTGCACATTTTGGATCGAGGAGACCAAGTGAAATTAACCATGTAAGTACTGGAACTGAGCGAGTGAAACTAAGGCTGGGATAACTTCCTGACTAAGCACTGTACCTGTGGATGGATAGGAATGGGGAGATCTAATGACTTCCTCGCACTGTGCACAGCTCTCATGGTCTGAGGGAGAACTCTATGTTCTTGACGTTTAAATGTTTAAAGTTAGAGTACTTGTAGACATTATTACATTTGTTGAATATCTGTATTTGGAATCGAATTAAACCATGTTGTTATAGTTAACTTTTCGTATTACCATTGGACAGCCTTCAAATATCATAAGGTTTTGAGCCAAATATCATGGGGAATCTCTGCAGTTCTCTGACGGCTCCTCTCGTTTCTCCAGCGTAAATGTCGCCCCGTTACCCCACCGTTTCGGCTGAGATCACTCACCAGAATGATTGTGGCTGGTTTCCCGGCCCTAACTGCCGTGATTTTCGGGTGTCCCAGCACCCTGTATTGATCGCTATCGAGATAATTCCCTAAAACAATGCGGGTGCTTGTTGAGGAGAAAATGGAACTGACTGTCGCTGAAGTAAACCCAGATCATGTTGGGAAAGGAAGTGCAGGCAAAGTACCAGAGAGTGAGCAGTAACTGCATTCCTGCAGCAAGATAACACCTCCATTAGCAAAGAAATCAGTAGAAGAGACTCCTGTAGATTCCCACAGAAATGCTTTGTGCAAATTTATGAACTGTCTCATGTTGGCTGGAACAAATGTGAAGTGACCTGGAGGGTGGGATGTGTACAATAAGGAACAGATGGCGAAGAGGAACTGCACTTCTCCTGGGAGTCTGACACGTTCAATCATTAAAGACAAAAAGGAAACTGTTTGGCAAACACGTTTGGAGTGCCGTTTCCATGGTGATGGGGCGGGGTGGGTAGATCGGTTTGGGGAGTTTGGTCGTTGTAAGAATTACCAAACGCGACTTCATGCCAACAGCGAAGCTCCCTTTGAAATATTTCCCAGTGAAAGAGTATCGGCCATGCCCTGGGTAAGCGAGGTGCTTTTGTGTTGTGGAGCTGATGCATGCAATATTGCGAAAGCCTCACATCCACAACTACAATCAATTAATCCGAGCAGCAGTCACTGTTGCTGTCGCAATTTGCGTTGGAAATCTGCCTGTCTCTTTCTAGACTGACTTCAAATCACACTCGTTTGAATCCGAACCCTACCTTTTCCTGGTGTTAGTGGGACAAGTGAACTATTTCAGAGGCGAATTCGGGACTGGCGAACATGTACTGTATTCTTCCTGACTTTGTACAAAGAACAACAGCCGACCTGGAGAAAGCGGCGAGATTGAAATGCCGTCACCATTTGTCTGTCGTTTCACAGAACAGCAGCAGTCAGGCTTGGAAGTAACCTTTGAGGCAGCTCGGCTTTTTCTGGTAAGGAAACGGGCTCTGCGCTGGGCTTCGGCGCGTTCTGTCCCGGTGCGCTCAGAGTTTCGTTTCACACACTGTAACACATACAGTCACACACACTCTCACAGACACACACACAGACATAGATACAGACACACAGATTCACAGACACAGTCACATACACACTCACGGACACACATTGACACAGACACACACAGACACACTCGCAGACACAGTCACACACTCACAGACACACAGTGACACACACAGTCACAGACATACAGTCACACACACTCAGACACATACAGTCACACAGACAGACACAGAGACACAGTCACAGACACAGTCACACACACTCAGACACATACAGTCACATAGACAGACACAGAGACACACACAGTCTCTCTCTCTCTCTCTCACACACACACACATAGACACATACTCCCTATCCGAGATTAGCTCATTTACCACCCAATATCAGCTTGCCTGAGGGCGGAGCTAATGGCCCAAAATCAAGTAAGGACTCGCCGGCTGCTCTTATCCCCGGATATGTAGCAGGTTTTAGAAGTGAGCTCTGTTGCCACCGATCGCAACTCCGTGTTACTTTGAAGTCGTTGATACATTTGTTTCAGCCAACATGAAGGGAATTGAAGACCGAGATTCCAAGAGGAAACCATTTAGGACTTTTGGAGCCTTCGTATTGGGAAAGTAATGAGACGGGAGTGTTTGGGGGACATTGGGACTCGAATTGAAGGCATTAAGAAAATGGGAATTTAGAGCCAGAAAATGCTGGAAACACTCAGTGTGTCAGGCAGCATCAACAGACAGAGGAGCAGAGTAAACCTTTCAGCTCAATAGCCTCTGATCCGAACTGGGATATTGGAACAAACTTTCAAATCATTTCGAGAGATTGATGACCCGGAGAACTTGGTAAAGTTTGATTCCCGTTCAGGTGAGGCCTGTGCGCGAGTAGAGTTAAATGAGCCAAATCCACAGAGTGAAGAGAACAAGATCTCTTACAAGTAGCAACCCGCTGCCTCCGCTAAGGAATGTAGGTTGGCAATGCCGAGCCCTTCACACAAACAACTCCATGAACGATTCTTGGACTGGAGTCTTCGAGGCCGAGTTCTCTGTTTTATCCTCCTTTAGTTTGCTGCAGGTGAGGGTCTTGTCCAGGTGAGGGTCCTGACCAGGTGAGGGTCCTGTCCAGGTGAGGGTCCTGTCCAGGTGAGGGTCCTGACCAGGTGAGGGTCCTGTCCAGGTGAGGGCCGTTCAGGTGAGGGTCCTGACCAGGTGAGGGTCCTGACCAGGTGAGGGTCCTGTCCAGGTGAGGGTCCTGACCAGGTGAGGGTCCTGACTAGGTGAGGGTCCTGTCCAGGTGATGGTCCTGACCAGGTGAGGGTCCTGACCAGGTGAGGGTCCTGTCCAGGTGATGGCCCTGACCAGGTGAAGTTCCTGACTAGGAGATGGTCCTGTCTAGGTGAGGTTCCTGTCCAGGTGAGGGTCCTGACCAGGTGAGGGTCCTGACCAGGTGAGGGTCCTGTCCAGGTGATGGCCCTGACCAGGTGAAGTTCCTGACCAGGGGATGGTCCTGTCTAGGTGAGGTTCCTGTCCAGGTGAGGGTCCTGACCAGATGAGGGCCCTGTCCAGGTGAGGGTCCTGTCCAGGTGAGGGTCCAGTCTAGGTGAGGTTCCTGATCAGGGGAGGGTCCTGACCAGGGGAGGTTCGTGACTAGGTGAGGGTCCTGTCTAGTTGAGGTTCCTGACTAGATGAGGGTCCTGACCAGGTGAGGCTCCTGACCAGGTGAGGGTCCTGTCTAGGTGAGGGTCCTGTCTAGGTGAGGGTCCTGACCAGGTGAGGTTCCTGACCAGGTGAGGGTCCTGACCAGGTGAGGGTCCTGACCAGGGGAGGCTCATGACTAGGTGAGGGTCCTGTCTAGGTGAGGTTCCTGACCAGGTGATGGTCCTGACCAGGGGAGGGTCCTGAGCAGGGGAGGGTCCTGTCTAGGTGAGGGCCCTGACCAGGGGAGGGTCCTGTCCAGGTGAGGTTCTTGACCAGGGGAGGGTCCTGTCTAGGTGAGGGTCCTGACAGGTGAGGGACCTGACCAGCAGAGGGTCCTGACCAGGAGAGGCTCCTGACTAGGTGAGGTTCCTGTCTAGGTGAGGTTCCTGACCAGGTGAGGGTCCTGAGCAGGGGAGGGTCCTGTCTAGGTGAGGGCCCTGACCAGGGGAGGGTCCTGTCTAGGTGAGGGCCTTGACCAGGGGAGGGTCCTGTCTAGGTGAGGGTCCTGACCAGGGGATGGTCCTGTCTAGGTGAGGGCCCTGACCAGGGGAGGGTCCTGTCTAGATAGGGTCCTGACCAGGGGATGGTCCTGTCTAGGTGAGGGCCCTGACCAGGGGAGGGTCCTGTCTAGGTGAGGGTCCTGACCAGGGGATGGACCTGTCTAGGTGAGGGCCCTGACCAGGGGAGGGTCCTGTCTAGGTGAGGGTCCTGACCTGCAGAGGGTCCTGACCAGGTGAGGTTCAAACCTAGGTAAAGGGCATGCTGAGGTGAAAGTCCTAATCCAGGTGAGGACCTTAGTCAAGGGAAGGTCCTGCCCAGGGGTCTCATTAGTGATTCCAATTCTAAAGAAAATAACAAATAATTTAATGGAAGACAAAATGTGGTTGAATTTTAGTTTATTTAAAGGTCCAGGATTGGAGCCTTTGATTTTTTTTTTTGCAAATTTATCCTGGCTGCCTTTCTGGGAAACAGTCCATGTTCCACAAAATTTAATTAAATGTAGGATGCAAAAAGACTGAAGTTATTCACTGCGCGCAGCTGGTTGAATAAAAATCTACAAAAATATTTCCTACTCACTGTGCCCAAGGTCACTGGTTCATTTCTGGGGTGCCTGGCAACACATTTCAGGAGAAGACTTAAGACGATTTACATAAATGTTTTATTCTAAAGTTGGACTTTATTTTGCTGGGTTTAAAAGCTGATGATAATCCCTGTCTCTCTGCATCACCTCAGTGACTTGACAGTCCCCATATGTTGTCTTGGTATTGCAGAGCTGACTGTAACACCATAGATGCAATCTGCCCAGGCTTCTGTGTGATTCTGTATGCCTACCAGGGTTAGCTTCATTTGCTTTAATCTTGGGAAGAAAGGGAGTCAGCCAACTTAAAAGCAGCCATATGATGTGTAAGAATATTAGTCAATGCAAGCAATGATGAATTTGACTCAGTCTATATTTATGTAGTGATGGATTTGTTTGAAATTGCAGAGAGAAGATGGTGCAGAAATATCAATCTCCAGTGCGGGTCTACAAGTATACATTTGAGATGGTGATGGCGGTGAGTTAGTATAATTACATTAGATGCCCTGATGCTAGTTCACCAAGACACTTTCTGTACTTAGGAATTAACAGGTTCTTGTTAGCTCAATGAAATTAAGAATAGAAGTAAAGGCCTTTTGTCCAACAAACATTTTAACTGTAATTGATAAGCTCACCTTCCCATCATATCCTCTGATTTTGCTCGTTACAGGAATAGATCGAATTGACTCTGTAACCCAAACTATCATTGTCTTTCACAGTTAACTTATTCCACAGCATATTTGGCATGTCGGCCATAGTTCAATGAATAGAATCATTGTGTTTTAGTCAGCTGTGGTAAATTCAAGAGACTTAATCAAAAAAAATCTAGACTGACATTCCATTGCAATATTAAGGGAGAGTTATCCTGCGAAAGGTGACATCATTCAGATGCAATATTAAACTGAGGCCCTGTTTGTCTTCCCAGATAAATAAAAAAAAGTTAACATTTTGAGTCCAGACTTGAACGTTAACTCTCCTTTTTTCCTACAGATGATGCCAGACCTGCTGAGTTTCTCCAGCAATTTCCATTTTTGTTTCAGATCTCCAGTATCCGCGGTTCTTTGTTTTATTTGAATGGAAAAGATCTCATGGTACTATTTTAATGAAGAGCAGGGCAGGTGTCCCTGGTGTCTTCAGGCCCTTATCTATCCTTCATTCAACACTGCACAAACAAATTACCTAGTCATTATTACATGACTGTTTGTGGGAGCTTGCTATGCATAGATAGGCTGTGACATTTGTTATGATCTCTGTTGATATTCCTAATGGGCAAGTTAGATTCCAGATTGAAATTCTGCTTTATAGATCATATTTTGGTTTAATCGATGTGATGGTTTTTCAGTGAAAAATATCATGTAATGCTGCAGATTTGGTTTTAACAATAAAGCACAAAAGAAATTAAGATGCAATAGAACAGTTCAAGTTAATTACATGTAACAAAATTTGTAAGGTTTTAAAACACTCTTCAAGACAAAAATCCCATCTAGCTCACCACTATCATTTTTGTCTATTTATATATCAGAGAGAGTTCCCTTTTCTGTTCCATTTACAGGTTTCACTTAATTGCTTCTTTCAGTACCAGTCTTAAGAGTTTAATGTCCTTCTCCTTGATCATTTACATAACTGAGCTGAAATCTTTTTAGCTTCAAAGAATCCCTTCAGGTTTCTAACCATACAATTCTGGTCTAGAATTTTAAAATTAAAACCCTAACACTGAATGTTTCATAACTGTGTTGAACTGACTTTAACCTCATCGAACCTTGGTCTCCTGAAAACTGCCAACAAAAGCTTTCCAATCTATTAGCTTTTCTTAAACAAAAAAAACAATTCTTGCTTCTCCTGAACCAAAGGCAAGCTAATACCTTTCAATACTTGATGTCTTTCACTGTAAAAAACAGACACTTTACATACATGCTTCTTACATTAGAACAGCTATCATGCTTCAAAAGTACTTAATTGGGTTTGAAACACTCTGGGACTCATGAAGTTGTGAACGGTGCTACATAAATTCATTTTTTTCATTCCCTTTGAGTGAAAACGTTATCTGACATATTAAAAGCGAAGTACTTTTTTTCATCCTTTTTTCCAGTTCCCACCAACTTTCCTATTCCCTCACACTCTCCCATTCCCACATACTCTCCCAGACCCTATGTCGCTGATCGTATCACTACTGATTTGATCCTCTTGCACATGGATACACAATAACCTCACATCTCAAGTGCCCTGTGTCACTGACCTTCTGTACTGATATTAATCTAGCCTCCTCACACTGTAACTCAGTAATCTCACATTCCCAGTATCCTGTGTCTCTGATTGTTTCTCTACTAATATTAGCCTTAACTCTGTCTCATTGTCATTCAGTAACTCTTCCTTTTAGCAACCTTAATATTGTGATCAAGATATCTTGTAAGCAAAATATTTTAAGAACGAAAGAGAAAGGGTGTGGAAGTTACCAATCTTCAGTAAATATTGATTATTAAAGCATGCCTTTACATAGTACATTCTGATCCTGTACTGAACCCGTGATGCCAGCAGCCAAGATTTTTGAGCCTGACCCAGCACAAGTCCTGTGATATAGAACACCTGAAAATCAGAATAATTGTGAGTTTCAGTCTGCTCTACTTTCAGTAACTGGACCTAACCTGGTAACCCTTGAATGCATGACTGAGTTTGGTGCTGAGCCACACTGATAACAAATTGTAGTCAATCCCGTTGGAAACTGAATGGAAATTGGTTGAGGGTGAACTCAGCTTTAGTTGAGCTATCATAAACGTAAGAACATAGGAACTAGGAGCAGGAGTAGGCCATCTGATTCTTCGAGTGTGCTGCGCCATCATGGCTGATAATTTCATTGACTCAGATCCACTTCGTCATGCTCTCACCATATCCTTTAATTCCATTATTGTTCAGAAAGAATCTACCTTTAAAAATGTTTACTTCAGTGGGCAAGGAATTCAGTGGGTGAAGGAGTTCCTTCTTAATTCAGTCTAAATCTGCTTCCTCTAATCTTGAGGCTATGCCCTCTTGTCCTAGTTTCACCTGCCAATGGAAACATTCTCTCTACTTCTATCTTAGCTCTTCTCTTCATAATTTTATGTTTCTATAAGATCGCCCCTCATTCTTCTGAATTCCAATGAATATAATCTCAGTCTCTCCTCATAAGCCAACACTCTCAACTCCGGAACTAACCTAGTGAAACTCCTTTGCACCCCCTCTAGTGCCAGTACATCCTTTCTCAAGTAAGCAGACCAAAACTATACACAGTGCTCCAGGTATGGCCTCACCAGCACCCTGTACTGCTGCAATATAACCTCATATAAACTCTATGCCTTTAGCAACGATGGACAAAATTCCATTTGCCTTCCTAATTACTTGTCGTACCTGCAGACCAACCCTCTGTGATTCATACACAAGGACACCCAGGTCCCTCTGCATAGCAGCATGCTGCAATGTTTTACCATTTAAGTAATAATCCTTTTTACTGTTACTCCTTCCAAAATAGCTGACTTCACATTTATTAACATTGTACTCCATCTGCTAGACCTTTGTCCACTCCCCCAAAGGATCTATGTTCCTCTGCAAAGTTTCACAATCCTCTGCACATTTTGCTCTGCTACTCATCTTAGTATAATTTGCAAATCTTGGTACACTGCATCTGACCCCAATTCCAAATCATCTATATAAATTATGAATAATTGCAGTCCCAACGCCGAGCCCTGAGGCACACCACTCATACAGTCATAGAGTCTTAGAGATGTACAGCAAGGAAAAAGACCCTTCGGTCCAACCTGTCCATGCTGACCAGATATCCCAACCCAATCTAGTCCCCACCTGCCAGCATCCGACCCATATCCCTCCAAACCCTTCCTGTTCATATACCCAATCAAATGCCTTTTAAATGTTGCAATTATATGAGCCTCCACCACCTCCTCTGGCAGTTCATTCCATATATGTATCACCCTCTTCATGAATAAGTTACCCCTTACATCTCTTTTTTATCTTTCCCCTCTCACTCTAACCCTATGCCCTCTAGTTCTGGACTCCCACACCCCAGAGAAGAGATTTTGTCTATTTATCCTAGCCCTGCCTCTCATGATTTTATAAACCTTTATAAGATCACCCCTCAGCCTCCAACACTCCAGGGAAAACAGTCCCAGCTGAATCAACCTCTCCCTATAGCTCAAATCCTCCAACCCAGGCAACATCCTTGTAGATCTTTTCTGAACCATTTCAAGTTTCACAACATCTTTCTGATAGGAAGGAGACCAGAATTGCACTCAATATTCCAAAAGTGGCCTAACCAATGTCCTGTACAGCCGCAACATGACCTTCCAACTCCTGTACTCAATACACGTTACTGATTGTCAACCAGAATAGCACTCATTTATCCCCACTCTTTGCTTTCTGTTAGCCAACAAATCCTCTAACCATACTAATACTTTACCCATAATGCCATGCATCCTTATCTTATGCAACAGCCTCTTGTGCGGCACCTTGTTGAAGGCCTTTTGGAAATCTAGGCAAACCACATCCTCTGGCTCCCCGTTGTCCACCTTGTCGTAATGTCTTCATAGAATTCCAAAAGATTTGTCAAGGTGACCTGCCCTTCATGAACCCATGCTGCGTCTCCCCAACGGAACAATTTCTATCGAGATTCCTTGCTATTTATTCCTTGATAATAGACTCAAGCATCTTCCCCACTACAGAGGTTAAGCTAACCAGTCTATAATTCCCCATCTTTTATCTACCTCCCTTTTTAAACAGTGGCGTCACATTTACTGTTTTCCAATCTGCTGGAACTGACCTAGAGTCCAGCAAATTTTGAAATACTACCACCAGTACACTTGCTATTTCTCTGGCCATCTCTTTTAGCACCCTGAGATGCATTCCATCAGGACCAGTAGACTTGTCTATCTTTAGCTCCATTACCTTGCCCAATACTACCTCTTCTGTAATAACGATTGTTTCCAATCCTCACCTACCTTCATCTCTTTGTCAATTACTGGCATGTTCATAGTGTCCTAGAATCAGAGAGTCATAGAGATGTACAGCATGGAAACAGACTCTTCGGTCCAACTGGTCCATGCTGACCAGACATCCCAACCTAATCTAGTCCCACCTGCCAGCACCTGGCCCATATCCCTCCAAGCCCTTTCTTTTCATATACCAGTAGCAGTGGTGGACTCTCCCTCTTTATGGGCATTTAAGCGGGCATTGGATAGACATATGGAGGATAGTGGGCTAGTGTAGGTTAGGTGGGCTTGGATCGGCGCAACATCGAGGGCCAAAGGGCCTGTACTGCGCTGTATTCTTCTATGTTCTATGTTCTATGTTCTGTACCCATCTAAATGCCTTTTAAATGTTGCTATTGTACTAGCCTCCTCCACTTCCTCTGGCAGCTCATTCTGTACTCATACCACCCTCTGCATGAATAAGTTGCCCCTTGTGTCCCTTTTATATCTTTTCCCTCTCACCCTAAAACTACGCCCTCTACTACTGCACTCTCTCACCCCAGGGAAAAGATTTTGTCTATTTATGTCATCCATGCCCCTCATGATTTTATAAACCTCTATAAGGCCACCCCTCAGCCTCCGACACTCCAGGGAAAACAGTCCCAGGCTATTCAACCTCTCCCTATAGCTCAAATCCTCCAACCCTGGCAACATCCTTGTAAATCTTTTCTGAACCCTTTCAAATTTCACAACATCATTCCGATAGGAAGGAGACCAGAATTATTCCCTATCTTTTATCTACCTCCCTTTTTAAACAGTGGCATCACATTTGCTGTTTTCCAGTCTGCAATATTCCAAAAGTGGCCTGACCAATGTTCTGTACAGCCGCAACATGACCTCCCAACTTCTGTACCCAATACTCTGACCAATAAAGGAAAGCATATCAAATGCTTTCTTCACTATCCTATCTATCTGCGATTCTACTTTCAAGGAGCTATGAACCTGCAGTCCAAGGGCTCTTTGTTCAGCAACACTCCCTAGGACCTTAGCATTAAGCACATAAGTCCTGCTAAGATTTGCTTTCCCAAAATGCAGCACCTCACATTTATCTAAATTATACTTCATCTGTCACTCCTCACCCTGTTGGCCCATCTGATCAAGATCCTGTTGTAATCCAAGATAACCTTCTTCGCTGTTCACTGCACCTCCAACTTTGGTGTCTTCTGCAAACTTACTAACTATACCTCTTATGTTCACATCCAAATCATTTATATAAATGATGAAAAATAGCGGAACTAGCACTGATCCTTGTGGCACTCCACTGGTCACAGGCCTCCGGACTGGAAAACAACAATCCATCACCACCTTCTACCCTTGAGCCAGTTCTGTATCCAAATGATTAGTTTTCCCTGTATTCCATGAGATCTAACCTTGCTAACCAGTCTCCCATGGGAACCTTGTCGAACGCCTTACTAAAGTCCATATAGATCACATCTACTGCTCTGCCCTCATCAATCCTCCTCCACTGTGAAGACCGATAAAAAATACCTGTTTAATGCCTCGGCCATTTCATCATATCCCATAACCAACTGCCCCTTCTCATCCTCTAAAGGATCAACGTTTACTTTAGCCAGTCTTTTTCTTTTTGTATATTTATAGAAACTGTCGCTATCTGTTTTTATATTCAGTGCTAGTTTTTTTCTCATGTTCTATCTTACTTTCCAGCTCTTTCTGTTGACCTTTAAAGTTTTCCCAATCTTCTAGTTTCCTCCTGTTTTTGCCCACTTTGTATGCCTTCTCTTTCAATTTGATAGCTTCCCTTATTTCCTTAGACTCTCATGGCAGATTACCCCTGTTCTTACAGTCCTTTCTTTTCACTGAAATATACTTTTGCTGAGCACTTTAAAAATTTGCTTTGAAAGTCCTTTATTGCTCGTCAACTGTCCTACCATAAAATACTTATTTCCAGTCTACTTTAGCCAAGTCCTCCTTCATTCTATTGTAGTCTCCCTTGTTTAAGGACAGGACCCTGGTATTGGATTTTATCTTCTCTATCAGTATGTTAAATTCAACCATACTGTGATCACTCCTTTCAGGAGGATACCAACTATGATCTCATTAATTATTCATGTCTCATAACACCGGACCAGATCTAGGATAGCTTGCTCCCTCGTCGATTCCATTACATACTGTTCAAGAAAACTATCCCACATACACAAAATGAACTCCTCCTCAAGGCTACCCTGACCGAGCTGGTTCGACCAATCGACATGTCGACTAAAATCCCCTGTGATTTTAGTTTGTACAGGCATTAGTTATTAGATTAGATTAGATTACTTACAGTGTGGAAACAGGCCCTTCGGCCCAACAAGTTCACACCGACCCGCCGAAGCGTAACCCACCCATTCCCGTACATTTACCCCTTTACCTAACACTACGGGAAATTTAGCATGACCAATTCACCTGACGTGCACATCTTTGGACTGTGGGAGGAAACCAGAGCACCCGGAGGAAACCCACGCAGACACGGGGAGAATGTGCAAACTCTACACAGTCAGTCGCCTGAGTCGGGAATTGAACCCGGGTCTCTGGAGCTGTGAGGCAGCAGTGCTAACCACTGTACCACCGTGCCGCCGTTATTTCTTTGTTTATTGCCCACCCCAATGTGATGTTATTATTTGGTGGCCTAAAGACTACATCTATCAGTGACTTTTTCTTCTTAGAATTTCTAATTCCCACCCAAATGCATTCAACCTTATTCTCCATAGAACCTATATCATCTCTCAGCACCGCCCTGATGTCATCCTTGAATATCAGAGCTACACCACCTCCCTTACCTTCCTGCCTGTCCTTCCAAATAGTCTGATACCCCGGGATATTTAACTCCCAGTCGTAACCATCCTGTAACCATACCTCCGTTATGGCTACTAAATCATGTTCATTCGTGATGATTTGTGCCGTTAACTCATCAACCTTGTTACGAATGCTACGAGCATTCAGGTAAAATGCTCTTATGCTATCTTTCTTACTGTCATGATTTCTAACATCTTTACTAATATCTCCACAGTTATCCTTCCTTTTTACTTCTTTCTTAGTCTGGCTTGAACTTAAACCCTCCTGCTGCTTACCTTTTTACTTATAATCATAATTACTGCTGCTTTCCCTTTCCCTTCCCCCCTGACTCACTTGTTTAAAGTCCTAGTGATCACCGTATTTATCCTTTTCGCTAGGACGCCGGTTCCAGATCAGTTCAGGTGGAGACTGTCCCATCGGTACAGATACCCCCAGTTCCAAAACTGATGCCAATGCCTCATGAAATGGAACCCTTCTTTCCTAAGCCACTCCCTTAGCCATGTGTTTATGTCCCTAATTTTCTTATCCCTAAGCCAATTTGCACATTGCTCAGGCAGTAATCAGGAGATTATGACCCTCAAGGACATGTTCTGTAATTTCGATCCTCCTGCTTGATAATCCCCAAACAGGTCCTCCTTCCTAGCCTTGCCTATATTGTTTGTCCCAACATGGACCACAAAACTGGATCCTCCCCCTCCCACTCCAATATTCTTTCAAGCAGGTCAGAGATGTCCTGCACCCTGGCACCGAACAGGCAATACACTATGCAGGGCTCCTGATCCAGCTTGCAAAGGATACTATCAATCCCCCTAATTATAGAATCCCCTACAACTATCACTTGTCTTTTTATCCCTAGGTTGAATGCCTTCTCAAGTGATACATGATGAAATGCCCTCTTTTGCAGGGTACAGGAATGTTCTGGGTATCCATAAACAATACTAGAGGGAGATATTTTCAAGGCACCTATTCGAAATGAACAATCAGAGCCAGCAGTGCCACTCTGTGTCCCAGAGTATGTAAATATCACACAGCAACCTATTGTGAGCACAGCCATGTGCTCCTTCTGTCATCCTACAGAACAGATGCGCCTGCTGCACTTTACACAGGGATCCATTGTCTGCGATCATCTTGTTTAGGAGAGGAGAGGATCTTAGCGTATAACAGCAAAAGTCTACCAGTTCTCTCCATACTTGTAAACCAGTTAGGAGAATCTCAAATTGTTCTGTTGCATCTTCCTCCCTTCACTTTTATAGTAACATTTTCTGAGCCTCAGAAAACTGTATTTGATGAGAGGCTATAATCTGATGTCAACAGTACTGTAGAAGTGGCATATTTATGAAACAATACGTTGTATTTTGTCCATGTCTCTTTCACACATACAGATGGCAGTCAGTGCTTTCATTTGCTTTCTCTCAGTAATAAGAAGGATTAGCTATGTCAGTCTGTCTCATCCCCACTATCCCATACTCATAAGGAGTGTTTTTATATTTCTGTCTTTCATAGTGCAAGTTAAATAAAGCAAACACTCCTCTTTTAGAAGCTGTCAATGAATAGGCATCATGCCAGGATGCTAGCATAAATTATTCTGACAATGTGAATCTAAATTGACAGGCTTAAGCCTCTCTCTGTGTCTATCTGTCTTGCACATGCAGACACAGGCCATTCTGTGTCACATGTAGATACAAGTTAGGATAGCTTTATGAGGTATTCCAGCATATTGTCTAATCATTGACAGTTTGTAATAAAGCAGTGTTTTGTTTGTTTAACAAGCACAAGATTAATAAAACATTTTTAAAAATCAGTTTTCCACATTCCTCACCCAGTGAAGAAATCACAATCACTCAGGCAAATAAAGATCCAGTCACCTGCTCAAAGAATTGGATTCGCATTCTGTCACACAGAGACTTTCATCGAGTTTCTGATTCAGGGTTAGTCCCTAATTTTTGCTCATCAACTACATATTGTGACCCATAAAGCAATGTTCTCATTCAGTGCTGAATGCTAGACTAATGGAAACCTAAAATACTGCTGAAGTATAATTAATTAAATGTGGCACAGCCACTTATAGGTAAATGACAGAAGATGGAGGTAAACATGTTGGTAGCAAAGACACAAGCAGCTGGTCTTGCCTTTGCAAAGGTCTTGGGGTATGAATAGTCCCGACATCACCAAGTGAGTTGGTTCAATAAAGAAGGGAAATGGCCAAGGGCTGGAACAATATGAAACTTCCCTCCATTTGATGGCTGGCAAAAGTGAAGATGCTACTGAATGAGGTGTAGCCAGACAGGTGACCCTGCATGTTTCTCCAGAGCACTCTTCTCCAGAGCACTCTTGCCCGTAGTGTTAGGTAAGAAGGGGTAAATGTAGGGGTATGGGTGGGTTGCGCTTGGTGTGGACTTGTTGGGCCGAAGGGCCTGTTTCCATACTGTAAGTAATCTAATCTAATCTGTCTAGAACAGGGCAGAAAAGCAGCAACACCTTTAAGATAGTAAAATATTTTTCACAGGACCATTGTCAAACTGGAAAGTTGAGTCAAATAAGGAGACATTATGACAGGTGACTGGAAGTGTGGACAAACAGGTAGACCTTAGGAACATTTTAAAGGAGGAAATAAAGGTAGGAAGGTTCAGGGAGAAAGTTCAAAAGTTAAACACCTGGTAACTGAAAGCACAGCCAGCAATGGCAGAGCAATTAAAATCAGACATGTAAAAGAGGCCAAAATTAAAGGAATACACATCTTTTGGAGACTGTGAGGCTGCAAGAGACTACGGAGATAAGTAAAAGTGAGGCCATGGAAATATTTTAAAATAAGGAGGAAAACTTCAAAATGAAAGCATTGTTTAATCTCAGCTTGTAAATATTGAGAAGATACTCACAGGTGGGTACAGTATACCTACTACAGGGCATCATGGACTAACTTCCCTCTCTCCATTGCTCGTCCACACTACCGCTTAATTCACATATTAAGGGATATTTCCAATGGGAACACTGTTGTCACAACATCTTGAAAATACCAGAAAATTATCCTTGTTTGCCCAACATCAAACATAAGAAGATTGCTGAGGGTTTGGTTACAGCCACTGCTCACTGTTGAGTTGCACCCCAGCAAGAGGAATGGCCTTCACTGGTAAAAACAAACAGCTGACACAAAACAGTGGAACTGTGGGAATTTGGTATCTTCATCAGCTATTGAGAGTATTGAGGATTGATTTGATGATTAGTGGCAAGGAATTCAGAGGGTTGAGCTCTGTTTATTTGCTTGTTCTCTGAAGAATTAACTTCCTATTCCAGGCTTATGAGAAGAGATTCCCAACGTGTCCATTGATCCCAGTTTTCCTGGGTAGTGAGAAACTCAGTGAGTACAAGAGTGAAGATGAATCACTGCACATTGTGGAGAGAAGCTGCAAGCTGAATGTAGATGCACCAAGGCTACTGAAGAAGGTGAATGTATGTTCTTACCAATTTGTGTAATCACCAAACTGTGGTCTTACAGAAAAACTTTCACAAAGAACAGCTATGTCTGGCTGACCTGGCCTGGAATCAATCAGACTCCTGCTGGATGAAGATTGAAGTGATGGATCTGTGCTGAGCTGGAAATATTGGACCCCTGCTGGGTTGGGAGTATCTGATCTAGTCTGGGAACATTAAACCTGTTCTAGATTGAGAGTATCAGACATTTATTTCCATGTAGAAAGTTGTTCTGAACTGGAATGCATTGCCTGAGAGGGAAATGAAAGCAGACAGAAGAGCAACTTTCAAAATGGAAGAGAACTTTCTTCCTAAAAATAAATTAGCGATAGGATCGGTCTGATTTGATGAAGCTTTCAAAGATAAAGCACTTTGGAGATTGTGAGGTTGCAAGAGACTAAGGAGATAAGTATAGGTGAGGCCATGTAAATATTTTAAAATAAGGAGGAAAACTTCAAAATCAAAACATTATTTAATCTCATCTTGTAAATATTGAGGTATGATAGGCTGAATGGTCTCCTTATCTGCTACATCATTCTATTATTCTATGACCTATGTTGGGCAGGGCTGGGCTGTATTTCCAGTTTTGGATTGGTAAAGCAATGTTTGAAAATAGTTTGATTTGTCTGAGCTTTCCTGTGACTTGTTTCTGTGCTTGGTAATGAAACAAGTTGAAATAACTCTTGCCATACTCCCTTGTCTGACTATGGTGTACCATCTGTGATTGCAGATTGCAGGAGTGGAATATGTTTCCTTCATACAGAAGAACACAGTGAACTGGAAGGAGCGCACACTACTGATCGAGGCTCACAATGAGACATTTTCTAACAGGGTCATCGTCAATGAGGTCTGCAGTTACAGAGTGAGTTGCAGAATTTGCATTTAAGAGTCATGCTTTATCACACTGCATTTTAAAATCCCAAATCTTTGTGCACCTCAATCATTTTCTCTTTCTGTGAGGAGCTGCTCCTCTCTTTAAAAGCCTGCCCTAAGAGTTCCTTAGGTGGCTTAGTGTCATATTTTGTTGTATATTCACATTGCTCCTGTGAAGCATCTTGGGATGTTTACTTGTGTTAAAGATGCTTTATTAAGATGGTGTACTTTGTACACTAATCATACTTACTGTTGGTTTCCAATTTGGTTGGTTACAGTTTGTTTAATCTGCCTACAGTTTGTCTGCATATTGTCTAAACACTGTCAGCATGTACTATTCCCATGCAATGGAACCAACAGTTTTTATATGGATGGGCAGCTGGGCTAGTGCTGGTGCTGAGTGGAGAATTCCCTGGATATTAATTTTAAATGTGTCTGTGTTGATTTCCCTTATCCAGGTTCATCCTGACAATGAGGAATGGACTTGTTTTGAGCAGTCTGCATCGCTGGACATCAGATCTTTCTTTGGGTTTGAAAGCACAGTGGAAAAGATTGCAATGAGACAGTACACCTCCAACATCAAAAGGGTAAGAGACTTTCCTGTTCTACCCTCTGTCTTCAGTGACTGAGTTGGAGGGCAGGAAGTTGAGGGCTGACAGGAATGTGGACAGACAGTACATTACTGGATCTAGACTCAAATGTAGCCCAGAATCTCTGATGGATATTTTCTGTCTGTACTGGCCTTTTTGAAGTGGATTTGATGCATACTTAGTTCTGGTTCAAACAACATGAGTTGCCTGTTTACCAGCAGTTTAGTTCTATTCAAGGCATTCAGTCTGTTCAACTTGTCTGAGGGGCTGATTTCAGCCACATCTTTAAATCAGCAGGCCATGTCCACTCCTTAGAACATTTGTCAGGACTTAACTGGGCAAGTCCAGTCTGTTGAATTGCATTCAGGATACACTTCACCTATGACAACAATGTTTGGACATCACACTCAGTGCCCACTTCTCATGAGTGAGCATAAATGGCAAGTTATTCAGATATAGGGGCACTGCAGCTGAATTCGATGCTGCTTTTCTTTGACTTTGGGTACAACAAAATATCACAAACAATAAATGAATGGATGACCAGTAAATCTGTGTAAGTAGTGCTGCTTCCAGCATAAATGTTATCAAGCATACCAGGGAGAGCCCCACTGTTCTGCTTTAAAACTGTGACTGTGGGATATTTAACATCCACCTGAGAAGGCAATTGAGGCCTTGGTTTTGCATCTCACTTGAAAGACAGCAGCTCCAACAATACAGCACCTCCTCAGTACTGCAGCCTAGATTAAAGGCTCAATTCCAGGAGCTGGACATAAACACTTGATAAAGCTGTATCCTCTGGGTGAATATGACAATTTAGCTGTTTGTAAATTAGTGAGCAGCAATAAGGAAAATACTTTATACTGTTTCAGTGCTGAATGGTTGTTGCCCAAAGTGCTTTAGTGCTGCTAATCTAAACCTTTATGAAATGTAAGGCACAGTATTTATAGCCAGTTCCGTCACATTTCAGGGTAAAGAAGTTATTGAACACTACCTGAATGAACTGACTGCACAGGGTGTCAAACACATTCCCCGCTGGACTCCTCGTGTGACTGTCGCCACAACAGAAACAATGCCAGAGAACAGCCGACCAGCAATGGCACCATTGCCGGATCTCAGGGTAGAGTCATCGGAGCTCCTGGCACATTGCAGTACCAAAGAACCATTGACTAGCCTGTGTGGGCAGGAGACATTGCCCGTAACACCAGATGGTAGGTTTCTGCACTCAGAGTATGATATTTTTCACTTCCCAGGCAGATAAGTTTCAAGTAACATAGAAACATAACAGTTTAATGTGTATGGCGAACTACTGGCACTATTAAAGAACAAAGGACCAAACTTTATCGTTGCAACTTTGAATAGGTTTCAACTATTCAATATGTAAATATATAAATTGTTAATGGTTTTGCAAAACAGTGGGTCACTCATTGCATGAGACTAATCTAGCATAATGGCATGATGTACAGTGGCAATATACCCTTGTGTTTGTGTGTGTCACGAGCATGATTCTTAAAGCTAGAAACTCAGTTTGATCTGAATTACAGCAACAACCTTGTAGACTGATACATCTCATAAGGAGGTCACTTGGCCTGTCATGTCTTCAATGACTCTTTGAAAGAGTGATCCAAGTAGTCCCACTCCTCTGTTTGCTTTGGAAAATTACTTCCCTTTGCCAAAGCACAATGGGATCAGCAGATAGAAAACTCAAGTGAAATGACCAGGTTTAAATATTTTAAGATTTAAACGTTCCAAAATAGCTTCCTATGAGACACTTTTTTAGTGCACAGATCGCAATAAATAATATTGTCTATTGAATTCTTCAGTGACAACAGTCAGCATTGGATATATCCATGTTTTTTAGCCGACAAGCTCGATGCTGATTACATTGAACGCTACCTGGGGCAACTGACCCCCATGCAAGAGAGCTGCCTGATCCAGCTTCGACAGTGGCTCCAAGAAACACACAAAGGCAAGGTATGTGATGGGCATGACAAGGCTAAAGCTATCTCTGCTCAACAAAAGTCAATACAATTAAACAAATCAAACATTAGTTGATAAGTGAGCAAAACTGATTTCCTTAGGTCTTGAAAATTTTGAGCTTGAGGACATGGGTGTTGCAATTAAAACATGACCTCATAAGTGTGTTAAAACAGATAGTCAGTTTCCTGAACCATAACATCATTGATGATTATCCACACTAAGAATTACATTCTGGTCTTTAGATATTCCAGTGAGCTGTCAATCATCGCCCACACGTTATTTTCTTTTCAAACGTTTTGCAGCTGAGACCTGGATATTGTTTACGTGATTGCACTTTCCTAATCTGTTGTATTAAAAATTCACTCTATTCCCTAAACCTTCCCCTTAATTGGTCTGTTCTCTTTGAATTCATTCCCTCTTATACTCAGCACCTGAATACATACCATAGTGCCAGCAGTAAACTTTGTAATGTTATTAGAAGACATACTCTTGTAAAAAGCACAAACAACAAGTGATGCTGAACAGATTCCCAATTGTCATTGTCTCCTGACAAAATCATGCCTGTTTGCCAGAAACTTATGTTTTCTTAGACAAAATACATGCAGGACCTCCAGAATTTGTAGTGCATAGTTCCAGTGGGTACACTTTTAACCTAGGAAATAAGTTCATTGTATTTGTAGCATCTGGAGATTTTTAAGAATGTAAGGTGATCTTATGGAAACATAGAAGTCCCCGAGGTGACTTAACTAGATATTTATTGAAAGAGTGTTAAAAGGAACTAGGGAATTCAGTTTATAATTAGAGGGTTCTCCCATTTAGAATGGAGATAGGGAAATTTTCTTTCTCAGGAAGTCATCAGTCTTTGGAATTCTCTTCCCCACAGAGCAGTGGAGGCAGGATCATGGAATACTTTTAAAAGAGGCAGATCTTGATTAACAAGGGAGAAAAATGCAATCAGGGTTAGGGAGGAATGTGGTGTTGAAGTCACAATCAGATCAGACATGAGTTACTGAATGGTGGAGCAGGCTAGAGGAACTGAATGGCCCACTGCTGCTTTTATTTTGTTTGTTTATATGTACATTGACTGCCACAATTCCTACACTGGGATAGTGAGTACTTTTCATAAATACTTAGTTGACTATAAATGGCATTTGGATGTCATGCAGTTATGAAAAGTTATTTAATTTTTGTTTATTTTCTACCACATCAAGTACACTGAAAGGAATGATTCTAGAGTATCTCATACACGTACATAGGGTTTGGATCTCTAGGATATTATTGAAATTGGCTCTGGACATGTATATGTAAGTAGCATGGCTTTGGACATTTAACATGGGTACAGTGTATCCAGGAACTCTAGGATAGCTCATGCATAGACAAAATGGATCCTGAATCTTGGTGACTGGGAAATACAATGTGTCCCGAACCTTCCTTAGAGCTAGAACCAAGACGTAGGAGTGGCAGGATAAATGTATCCATGTATCCATGCTGTAATCATGGTGGAAGGGTCTTTTTTGAGCCTAGATCAGGACATCCTGACTATATTGAGGTTTAACCACTTACATCCATGTCCAGAAATAGTGTCGGAATGTTAAAATAGGCAGAAGAGAAAATGAAACAAAAACAAAAATTTCTGCAGAAACTTGGCAGATTAGGCAGCATCTGTGGGGAAAATCAGAGTTAACATTTCGAGTCCAGTGACCTTTCTTCAGATCTAGCACCAGCAGTTCCTTATTTTATGGAAGAATAAATAAGCCTGATGAATGGTTAAGATCTTTGTTAGGTACCTGAATATTTGGAATTTTGACACATTCCCTTCAACATTTGAATTTTCTAGAGATTTACCTAGTTCATTTTAGGAAGAGATAGCCTAAAGCAAAAGGTGCTCGATGCAAGTACACCGATGGATTGCTTTATTAACACTGAGCAATGACGTGTGTGAATTAATTTTGGAATTCTGTCTTCATCTCAGTCAAAAGACCGCACCTTAAGTCATGTCTTTCTCTGTGCTCTTTATAGTCTGAGGCAGGTGAATGGAAGCCAGAAAAGGTAATATTTTCTGTGTGTGTATTTGCTGCATGTCAGCGCGAGTCAGAGTTTAGCATTGCCTGGTAGAGTTAGTGTGTAATATTTGGAAGATGGATTCAAATTCAACTGTTGCTGTGTCCTCTAGTCAACATCTGATATGTCTCCTTAAATTTCTAAGCAGAAAAGCCTTAGCTTTCTCTTAATGTGTTGTCTCATTGGATAAAATTTAATGGCTTGGATGGACATCCTTACATGGCATCCTCTGTGCCAATAACAGTCTTTTATTCATCTTAGTCTCTCATTTGCTGGTCATCAGGAGGACATAGACCCATTTATTTGAACCTCTTCCTGAAGATCATCTATTGAATGTACATGCATTCAGGAAAACCTGCACTCAATCATTAAACACACTCAAAACCTGATAAACATGCCCATAAATGCACAAGGAATCAGAGGAGCACATACATATGTGTTTCAATGATTTGCATGTGTTTGATGTGTCATTTAACTAATTTGTTCCCTTGAATGTTACAAAAACTTCACTGGACAGGGTAAGTAGCTTCTGAACTAATCAAAGTCAGGAGGGAATTGAGACTTGTCTTTTCTGTGGCCTTGCCTCAGAGTGAGTGAGTTGAAACGAATAACATTTTGCAGAACGGTTTGGATTTCAAGCTTGCTGTACTTTCAAAATGAAGTCTCCAATGATGTGTTAATAATGAATCAGATTTCTTATGTGCAGAGCCCTCAATTTCAACAGAAGGATGACTTGACTGTACCATCAGGAGTCCTTTATCTGCATTGATGCAGGGGCAATACTAGTATGTAGACTGAATGTTGTTGTATAAGCAGATCATCTGTTCAGTGAATGAATAAGCCTTTTAAAATGTTGTGCTGGTGGGTCTCTGAGTATTGTAGTGAATAGTGTTGAGTTGTGAACCCAACAAATGATGTAAATGCCATGAAGGCAGTGATAACAGAATCTGTTGCTGTTGTGTTTTCCAGATTCCCAAAGATGAACATATTTTGCGTTTCCTGCGGGCTCGGGATTTCAATATTGAAAAGGCACGAGAGATCTTGTGTCAATCACTTACCTGGCGCAAACAATACCAGGTGGATTACATTCTCCAGGTGTGGAGACCACCACAAGTACTGGTTGACTATTATACAGGAGGCTGGCATTATCATGACAGAGGTAATCCTTCAGGCTATTTACTCTTTACTAGGAGCCAAGCTTTAGCTCAATGGGAGTGGTCCAACGGCCGCCTCTTACATTGAAGTCCCAGTGTGACTCCACTCTCATGGAATGTGGGAGGATTCAGGTTAATACTGGAACATAGATTCAAAATATTAGTGGCTCCTCCCTTGTTCTTTTCCTGTTAATTGAACATTTGCCTTTTTAGACATTGCTTGTAGACTGGGGTTTATGTTGCCTCCATGTCAAACAGCAAGATTTTGTGAGGGTCTGTATGCAAGTGGTGTCATTGTCATTGTCATTGTTCAGTATTTTGTTTGACAATTCTGTGTGCTGTGGATTTAAATGAAAGGTACAGCCTTCATTACATGAAAGTATGAGAATAATAGGATTGAGAAGTATGGTTTGTCAAACCTGTCCCAGGTTCAGCCTATTTATACCCATTTCATTACCAGACTCCCGCGTTTTGCCTTGAAGACAAAGGCAAAATTCCTTTGACCAATGGGCAATTCCTCTTCAATGGTCACAGAAAATCGAGTAAAAACCCCACAAAATCATTGATAATACTGGTACTTGTTAACCCATTATTATGATCCCAGCTGATGGTACCATGGAACAAGTCAAATCCCAGAATGAACTTTGACTTGATGGATCAAGTAATTAATTTCCTTTTAGTTAACATGGTGGTTACTTGTTGAGACATTTTCATGTGAGACTACAGATGTTCCTTAACAGCAGAACATAAGTTTATTACACAAAAGAGAGATAAAAACACAAACAAACCAATTTTTATAGATAAAGCAGACAGATTAGAAAGACGCTAACACAAAAAGCAAAATAAAATCTCAACCTGTTTCCTAACACTTTTCCGGGGAATGAAATCCACAGAAATTACAACCTTATCTCAACTCCTTAAGTTTCAACTTAACTGACTCCTTTCAGGTTCTTTTCCATTGACTGTGGAGATAATTTTACAATTTATTTCTGAGTCTCGGGTGTGAACCCTTCACAATTCTGAGAGCCTAAACTTTCTCAGTTCTAACAACTTTAAGACTTTTATACTAGTTCTTCTGCCTTGGAAACTACACAGACTTTTGTTGAGGTGACTGGTTCCTCTGAACTGGAAAAAACCTGGTTGCCCTGCTCGAAGAAATTCTTCCACCCTCTGAAATGAACTTCAGGCTCTTCTAAACTGAACTGAAAATCTTGATTCTTCTGATCAGAAATCAAAATGGCCAGCATCAACATCTTATCAAGTAATACTATAGGGTTCGTCCAAGCAGTCATATGATTTTTTAGCAGTGATATATTTAGGTTACTGTTCTAGAATTACTTTCAGGCCTTTTAAAATACCTTCGTGGAACTGAACAAAATTCCTCTTGCCTCTAATTTAATAGTCAGCTTTCAAAAGTTATAGTATATACGTATTATAAACATTTCAACACAACACTCATATTCCTTAAGGTGGTGCCAAGCAGCTACCTGTCTACTTCTGGAGGGTTACTAGTAGCCAATCAGTGACAAGCTGATCATTTTTGGGGATCTTGTGCTGGGGCTGCAGCTTTGCACACAAACCTTGATTTCCTTCTTTTTCCATGACCAAGATGGCCGGCCATTGTATATCCTGCGGCTGGGACAGATGGACACAAAGGGGCTGCTGAAAGCCGTGGGGGAGGAGGCCATTCTACGACATGTAAGTGAGTCAGTGATATTTAGTCAAGAGTGCTTAGTAATCCTTGGCCAGTGTTATTCACTGAAACATAAAAAATGAGGAGGCCATTCAGCCCCTCGGGTTTATTTTGTCATTCAATTAGGTATCAACTTTATTTAGTTTTAATATCTTATAAAACCCATTAATCTGAGTTCTGAAATTTGCACTGACACCTAACAGCTTTTTGACAGAAACATGTCCATATTTACACTACCCTTTGTGGGAGGAAGTATTCCTGGCATCAATACTGAAAGGCCTGGCTCTAATTTTAAAATTATACCCCCTTGTTCTGTACTTCTTCATTGAAGGAAATAGCCTCTCTCTATTTGCACAATCTTGGGATGATTTGAACTAATTAAATTAGATCATCCCTTAATCTTCTATACTTTAGAAAATACAAGACCAGTCTATGAAATCTGTCCACAGAATATAACCATATTAATTTCAATATAATTTTGGTTAATCTGCCATGTATGGTTCTCTAAGGCTGGTTTAAAACACTGACTAGAACAGATTTATTTTTTAAACAGGAAGAAGGTTTATGATAGGATGTGAACTCTCATTGTCTGGATTATTAATCTGATGATACCTTACTACAGCAACAGAGCCAATTTACTGCAAAGATTTTTTTCTCCTTTATCCAAATGTTCAGCATCTCTCTGCATTTCTGTTCAGAATTCAAAATTCATTGTGTATGGTTTTAGGATCCTGGAGCAACTTTACAATTATGTCACAGAGGTATTCTCATAGTGCATAACGTGGGTGGAGTTATTTGGGTAGGAAGAGAGAAACATACACAGAAAAGCATTTTCCTGATGAAGACCTTTTGCCCAAAATGTCGATTTGCCTGCTCCTCGGATGCTGCCTGACCTGCTGTGCTTTTCCAGCACCGCACTCTTGACTAGTATTAGCCACGACTCTTTCCATAATAAAGCATTAAGATGGTACGTCTCTGGTTACCATGTATTGTAATTTTTAGTCTTAATGTGTAATAAGTATAGACAGGATAGATCAAGTGAATCCTCAGAGGATTATTAAGACAGTAGGAGTATACTTAAGAGGGAAATCAGGAGGGCAAAAAGGGGACATGAGATAGCTTTGGCAAATAGAATTAAGGAGCATCCAAAGAGTTTTTACAAATACACTAAGGACAAAAGGGTAACTAGGGAGAGAATAGGGCCCCTCAAAGATCAGCAAGGTGACCTTTGTGTGAAACTGCAGAAAATGGGGGAGATACTAAACTAGTATTTTGCATCAGTATTTACTGTGGAAAAGGATATGGAAGATATAGAATGTAGGGAAATTGATGGTCACATCTTGAAAAAATGTCCATATTACAGAGGAGGAAGTGCTGGATGTCTTGAAACTCATAAAAGTGGATAAATCCCCAGGACCTGATCAGGTGTACCCTAGAACTCTGTGGGAAGCTAGGCAAGTGATTTCTGGGCCCCTTGCTGATATATTTGTATCATCGATAGTCACAGATGAGGTGCCAGAAGACTGGAGGTTGGCTAACGTGGTGCCACTATTTAAGAAGGGCGGTAAAGACAAGCCAGGGAACTATAGGCCAGTGAGCCTGACGTCGATGGTGGGCAAGTTGTTGGAGGGAATCCCAAGAGACAGGATATACATGTATTTGGAAAGGCAAGGACTGATTAGGGATAGTTAACTTGGCTTTGTTCATGGGAAATCATGTCTCAAAAAATTGATTGAGATTTTTGAAGAAGTAACAAAGAGGATTGATGAGGGCAGAGCAGTAGATGAGATCTAAATAGAACATAGAGAACATAGAAAAGTACAGTCGCACCTCGACATAACGAACGACCCCGTTCACGTACAAATCGGTTTATGAACAGGATTGTACGTTAAAGTTTGCTTCAATGTACGTACGAAATTCAAGGTACGAATGAAGGTATGAATGCAAAACGCCCGTGTGCGACCACGTGGTTTCGTTGTTCTGCTTTGCTACGCGCTTGTTGAACGCAAAAGCTCTTGGGCCCCGCGTGATCTCATTCAGTTCGTCTTTGGTGCGCGCGCTGTGAACAGCCGTCCAAGCATTCTTACGCTATCTGAACAATGGGAAAAATTGATTCAGTTCGCCAACTTTTCGGTTCGCGAATCGGGTCCCGGAACGGATTAAGTTCGTAAGTTGAGGCGCTACTGTACAGCACAGAGCAGGCCCTTAGGCCCACAATGTTATGCCAAGGTTTAATCCTAATGTAAAATATAATAATAACCTACGCGCCCCTCAACTCACTGCTATCCATGTGCATGTCCAGCAGTTGCATAAATGTCCCTAATGACTCTGTTTCCATCACCACTGCAGGCAACGCATTCCATGCATTCACAGCTCTCTGCGTAAAGAACCTACCTCTGACGTCTCCTTTATACCTTCCTCCTAATATCTTCAAACCATGACTCCTCATACCAGTCAATCCTGCCCTGAGGAAAAATCTCTGGCTATTGACTCTATCCATTCCTCTCATTATCCTGTACACCTCGATCAGGTCTCCTCTCTTCCTCCTTCTCACCAGAGAGAAAGGTCCGAGCTTATTCAACCTTTTTTCATAAGGCAAGCCCTCCAATCCAGGCAGCATCCTGGTAAACCTTCTTTGCACACCTCTCCAAAGCTTCTATATCTTTCCTATAGTAGGGCAACCAGAACTGGACACAATATTCCAAGTGTGGTCTCACCAGGACTTGTAGAGCTATAGCAAAACTTTGCGGCTTTTAAACTCAATCCCCATGTTAATGAAAGCCAAAACATCATATGCTTTCTTAACAACCCTATCCACTTGGGTAGCAGCTTTGAGGGCTCTATGTACTTGCACACACAGATCCTCTGTTCCTCCACACTGCCAATATGGACTTCAGTAAGGCGTTCAACAAGGTTCCTCATGGTAGATTGTTTAGCAAGGTTAGATCTCATGGAATACAGGGAGAACTAGTCAGAACTGGCTCAAAGGTAGAAGACAGGGTGGTGGTGGAGGGTCATTTTTCAGACTGGAGGCCTGTGACCAGTGGAGTGCCACAAGGATCAATGCTGGGATCACTACTTTTTGTCAGTTATGTAAATGATTTGGATGTGAGCATAAGAGGTACAGCTAGTAAGTTTGCAGATGGCACCAAAATTGGATTTATAGGATCTTGATCAGATGGGCCAATGGGCTGAGGAATGGCAGGTGGAATTTAGATAAATGCAAGGTACTGCAATTTGGGAAAGCAAATCTTAGCAGGACTTATACTCTTAATGGTAAGATCCTAGGGAGTGTTGCTGAACAAAGAGACCTTGGAGTGCAGATTCATAGCTCCTTGAAAGTAGAGTTGTAGGTAGATAGGATAGTGAAGAAGGTGTTTGGTGTACTTTCTTTTATTGGTCAGAGTATTGAGTACAAGATTTGGGTGGTCATGTTGCAGCTATACAAGATACTGCTTAGGCCTCTGTTGGAATATTGCGTGCAATTCTGATCTCCTTCCTATTGGAAGAATGTTGTGAAACTTGAAACAGTTCAGAAAAAATTTACAAGAATGTTGCCAGCATTGGAGTATTTGAGCTATAGGGAGAGGTTGAACAGGGCTATTTTCCCTGTAGCGTCGGAGGCTGAGGGACTTGTAGAGCTGTAGCAAAACTTTGCGGCTCTTAAACTCGATCCCCCTGTTAATGAAAGCCTTACTGAAGTCCATATTGGCAGTGTGGAGGAACAGAGGATCTGTGTGTGCAAGTACATAGATCCCTCAAAGCTGCTACCCAAGTGGATAGGGTTGTTAAGAAAGCATAAACCTTATAGAGGTTTATAAAATCATGAGAGGCATGGATAGGATAAATAGACAAGGTCTTTTCCCTGGGGTGGGGGAGTCCAGAACTAGAGGGCAAAGGGTGAGAGGAAGATATAAAAGAGACCTAAGGGGCAACATTTAAAAGGCATCTGGATGGGTATATGAATAGGAAGGGTTTGGAGGGATATGGGCCGAGTGCTGGCAGGTGAGACTAGATTGGCTTGGGATATCTGGTCGGCATGGATGAGTTGGACTGAAGGGTTTGTTTCCGTGCTGCACATCTCTCTGACACCCTGACTAAGTAGTGTTACATAGAAGCCTGAGCCTGAAGGAAGGTCTTGATCTGGTTTCCTTCTTGACCAGTATGTCCTCAACCCAAATTATGACCTCTTTACCACATAGCGATCATAATTGCTCTGCTATTGGTGGCTACACATAGGGAATTCCCTCCCCAACCTCTTCAATTCTACCAATTTCCTCCTTTTAAGATGATCTTTAAAAATTACCTCTGTCACTACCTGTCTTAATTGGTCTTCAAGATTGATAATTACACCAGTGAAGTTCTTTGGACTGTTTCACTGCACTGAAGTTGCTATAGAAACATAATTTGTTGTTGTCAATTAGTGAGGAGGAGAGAATTTGCATTACAATAATGATGATGAGTTACGGCTTTGGCTTCTCTGATATCCATGATAATAAGTAGCTGATAAGCGAATACTTCCACACTGGTTTTTTGGTGTCATTAGACAACTTAATGCCAATGGGTTGGATTCACAAAGGAGCCATAGACAACAGGTTCAGTTACAAGCAAGCAATGCCTGGGATCAGGCTGTGCCCTAAAGCCTCAGCACTTGCCCAGTACTGTTGGCAATCTTCAATAAAATATATTCCTCTCTTTCCAGGTTCTATCAATTAATGAAGATGGGCAGAAGAGGTGTGAAGAGAATACCAAAGTCTTTGGTCGCCCAATCACGTTAGTATTCCTTCCGTTTTGTATCCCCTCAATTTCCCGTCCCCACCTCTTTCATTGTTCCTGAAATTGCTGCCATTTTCTCTGATGCAGGTCCTCAAGCATTTTCACTCTTGCCTCCTCATTCACTCTCCCTTTTCCTTATTTTCAACTCTCAGTGTATAACTATCAGATTATGATATAAAGTTTTGAGTTAATTGCACAGGACATCAGGATGTGGGTGCTAGGTGGGTGAAAATCTAGGAGAGTGGTTGCAGTTTGTTAGCAACTGATTGTGGAGTTAATTCACAAGACTAGAGAACCAGGGATTTTCCAAGCTGGGAGAGGACAATGGAGTCAAAGGTGGCATAGCTGACAGAAGAAAGGTACAGGAGTGATAGACTGGGATATTGAGGAAGAGAAGGGAGCTGAGACAATATGGGATGGCAGGGGATAATGTAGAGCCTAGCTATAAGAGCTAGGAGATGCTGAGAGAATGGATAAGAGAGGAGGAGAGTCAAACCTCAGTGATGAAGCCGAGCCATGAAGATCCAACCACGACATCTGGAATTGGCATATTCTTTACTGGTCAGCTTCCTAATTGTTGATATTCAATCAATGTTGGGGCAGTGAGTAACTCGGGTGTTTGATTGAATGAGCAGATCGTGGACCTGCCTGGTTGACCTGGAAGGACTGAACATGAGGCACCTGTGGCGGCCGGGAGTGAAAGCATTGCTGAGGATCATTGAGGTGGTGGAAGCAAACTACCCGGAGACACTAGGCCGGCTGCTGATTCTCCGAGCACCTCGGGTCTTTCCTGTCCTCTGGACACTGGTGAGTCACAAACTGATGCTGCTCCTGCCCTTTTACATCCAACAAGTGTCCATTCATTAAAGCTCAGATGGTGTCAACAGGACTGTGGAGGTATTACAGACAAGCCCTTTCTTATTCATTATCCAAACATACTCAATCACCTCCAAACGTCATTCAGCAGCAGCAGTAGTGCCTTTAGCTGATTTTTCCCTCCCTCTAGGCCAGCTAACTTTACAAGGACCAGGACAAACCTGAAAACTTCTGTCTAGAAAACTGGGCTACTTTTATGCTGTTTTAAATACTGTGTCACTGTCACAGCATCTGACATGTGATATGGACACCGTAACAAAATGATTCAGTTTCACCAGACCCAGTAAACTAGAGAATGTGAAATCACATTCCAGCATGTCACTTTGATTTTAATGCATTCAATTCTATAAATCTATCAAAAAGAAAGGCTGCTGTCTATTAGATTGTTGTAAAAGCAAAGCTAATTCAAAATGTCCATTCGGGAAGGAAATCTGCTGGGTTTACCTGATTTAAGCTTATATGTGACTCTCATCTCATATTTGAGTTAAAGTATGGTGCTGGAAAAGCACAGCAGGTCATGCAGCATCCAAGGAGCAGGAGAGTTGACTGTTTTGGGCATAAGCCCATCATCACTTATGCCCAAAACGTCGACTTTACTGCTCGTCAGATGCTGCCTGACCTGCTGTGCTTTTCCAGTGCCACACTTTCCAACTCTGACTCTCCAGCATCTGCAGTCCTCACTTTCTCTCATCTCATATTGACATGGTTGATTCTTAATTGCCTCTGAAATGTCCAAGCAAATCAGTTCATTATATCAAGCTCCATATGAATAAGGGAAAAGGCAGTAAATGCCAACTAGCCCAGTGATCCCCACATTTCAAGAATGAGTAGAGGGACAGAGATAGCACCTTCCAAGCTCACAACCATTTAGAAGGTCAAGGGCAGCAAATACATGGGAAAACCACCATCTTCAAGATCCCCTCCAAGCCACACACCATCCTGACCTGGACATATACTGCTGTTCTTTCAGTCAAAATTCTGGAGCTCTCTGCCTAATGTCCATGTGGGTGTATCTACACCAAACAGACTGCAGCAATTCAAGAAGGTAGCTCACCATCGCCTTCTCAAGGGCAACAAGGGATGAGTTGACAACCAGTGACACCCACTTGCCATGAACAAATGAGGGGAAAAACTGTCTGGATTACCTTGAATTCTGCAAGTTTGATTGGATATCCTGTTATTAGACAGAGAACCTGATGCGCCTCATTGATTCTTTCTGTTCTTTAGGTCAATCCATTCATCAATGAAAACACACGTCAGAAATTCCTCATCTACAGTGGCAACAACTATCAGGGTACAGGAGGGCTTATCGATTACATCGACAAAGAAATTGTTCCTGACTTCCTGGGTGGAGACTGCCTGGTATGAAGTGTTGTTGTGGAGGGTCAGTTAAAGCAGTGTGAAGATGATATTGGGTTGGGGACATTGAGGTTCGTGAGGTGGCACTGGGTTGGGGATATTGACATTAGTGAGGGTGGAGAGGAAGGCAGAGAAGTGCGGTTCAATCTGTTAAGGGATAATATTATCACTGTGGTAATAATGTGATAACTGTGGAAAGCTCTCGGCAACGATCACCTTTCAAATCAAAACAGCTGCAAAATGTCTGGGTAGGGTCTATGATAGAGGTCAGTTTATGTTAACTGTGGAAACTGAGTAAATTATACCAAGACTCACTGAAGTAGCATGCTGGAAAGGAAGCCACGCTATTTCCAGGATCATTTCAAAGGTCATAGATTTTATAAAACTTTGCAAAAGTTTCCAATTTACCTGGCTTTTAGATCCAGGTTGATAGAGAGCATTGACCAGGTTTCTGGACTTAACAAAAAATGTCTATTACAAATAAATAGAATCTAGGTACAGACAAACAATTATAGAATAGAATAAAATCCTTGCAGTGTGGAAGTAGGCCATTCAGCCCATCAAGCCCACACCGACCCTCTGAAGAGCATCCCATCCAGACTCACAGCTCTGCCCTATTCTTGTAACCCTAATTATGAACTATCAATATGTAATTCTATCACTTAAAATTCTAACCCTCTTATAAACTCTCGCGCTATACACATATAGAGACAAAATCAAGCAGGAAACAAAACATGGGTTTTTAGGAAAGCAATTCAGTAATCCCCATCAACAATGTTTGCTGATATGATCCTTGTGCTGATCAGAGCCCCTTCTCCATATTCATTCACTTGTTTGGAAGAGGCACAGGGTGACTGGTTTCCACTTAAAAAATCTTTGACTTATCAATTAAAAGTCACAGCAACTGGAAATCAGCTATCTTCAGACTTGAGATGCTTTTTACAACTCCTTCTCCTCCAGAGGTTTTTTTTACATTACATTCATTACATTCCTTACAGTGTGGAAACAGACCCTTCGGCCCAACTAGTCCACACCGACCCTCCGAAGAGTAACCCATCCAGACCTATTTCCCATGCACCTAACACTACGGGCAATTTAGTATGGCCAATTCACCTGACCTGCACATCTTTGGACTGTGAGAGGAAACCAGAGCACCCAGAGGAAACCCACACAGACATGGGGAGAATGTGCAAACTCCACACAGACAGTCACCTGAGGCTGGAATCGAACCTGGGACCCTGGTGCTGTGAGGCAGCAGTGCTATCCACTGAGCGACTGTGCCACCCTAATGGTTTCTGCCAAGCATTTACATCCTCAGGCACAATCAAAAAAATAAGCTGTTATAAAATCTTAGCAGGTCTGGCAGCATCACATGCCTAAGCTGTTCAGTTACCTGGGAGTCAATCACATTATTGCTATCAGACAGAAGGTCTTTGTAATTGCTAACTAGTCACTAGTTCACAGACCAATCAGTTATATGTTGCCAGCCTGAGCTCCATTTGCTCACACCTCTTAGTTTCGGCTTAGCTTCAAACTAGGCTTTTGCTGCGGCTTGAACAAGTAGCTCTGTAAATAGTAGTTACAACGATTGTCAGATTATTTGCTTTTAAAACATGCACCAATCTCCCAGTAATCATTGGTTTTGAAAGCTGTTCTTTTTCCATTTCAATCCATGAACAAAAATACTGAAAATTAAAAAGATATGGACTTTACAATTGGCAGATAGAATGTATAAAGATTATAGGAAGGGTGTGTTTGATTGTGATATTTTGTCACTCATTATTATCCCAATGCTTCTTACAGTGTAATATCCCAGAAGGAGGAATGGTTCCCAAGTCTTTGTACCAAACAGAGGAAATGTTAGAAAATGCAGATCAAATCAAACTCTGGACTGAAACTATTTATCAGTCAGCCACTGTTGTCAAAGGAGGCCCACATGAGGTAATAAATTGCCATAAACAGTACACAGCTTGTCATTGTGTCTTGCAATTAGCTTGTTGAATAAACAGTACCTCAACTGTTACACTGAAAAGTCCTTAGACAGTCAAATGAAGAGTTAGTGTGTGAATTATACAGCAAATTATCCTTATTCTTCTAAATAAGCAGTAATTTCATGACTACACAGTGATTAATATTTATATTGTAGAACAATTAGGAACATCAATATTTGAATTCTATATGCCATGAAGTTTTCACCTATGTTATGTGAGTTAGCTTCTTTACTGCGATTATGTGCTCCTCTTTCAGCCTGGCTTTCAATCTAGTTTGCTTTATTTTTGCAGAAGTTGATTGAAATACTTGAGGCCTCATCTGTCATCACCTGGGACTTTGACATTCTCAAGGGTGATGTGGTTTTTAACATCTTTCATTCCAAGCGGGCACCTCAAATCAGTCGCAAGGATTCAGCAAGCCCACTGGTTCCCCTCCCCATTGGGAATAATGTGCAACTAATAGAGAAGAACTGGGTTCTGGGTGTGGACTATAGCCCGGTGGAAACACCACTCATCTGCCGAGAAGGAGAGAGTGTTCAGGTCTGTACATCAGCTCTTTTACAGTCCCATAATACCAGTTAACATAATATTTAATAGTGTAGACCAAAATACTTCTGCATTCTAATATTGTCTGCAGTACCTTCTCTCCAAGGATATTGATGCTGGGTAACTGTTGGAGACTATGCTTTTTCTCTATCATTAATGTCTGTCAGCTTGATGCACAACATTTGATGCACTTTCATTTCTGTTTTTCAAACTACAGATCAGAAATAGTTGATGATTGTGACTGCTTGGAACTTAAACTATTTTCCATTCTCCTCATACGATACCCCAGGAATTGGTGAACTGGAAAATTCCATTCACGACTCCAATTACTTTTCTAATTTCTTTAAGTATCGGATGAATTCCCACTGACCTTCCTGACATTAATATTTAAACTCTTTTGGTTTCAGTGACTCAGAGGAGCTTAGTTTCCCTTCAGTTCAAACACTGCTATATCAACAGCAACAACTTCTAATAACATAACACTTTTAAGATGAAAAAAAAACCCAAGGCATAACTGAGAAAAGGATACCAAACCAAAAAGGATACGTAAGGAGGAGACACTATGAAGCTACTGTTTTACATGAGATGGACAGAATTCTAGATTATGTGGCTGCTCTTTACCTGTTCCCCCATCCCTTCTCTTACAATTGCCTCTCACTACCCTTCTCTTTTCCACTTGCCTCACTACCTTTCTCTTACCCTTGTCTCTTCCTTTGCTTTTCTTGCCTCATCAAACTCTGTCTGGATTCTATCTCAATATTGCACGGAGAGGTCTTGTGACTGAGTGAGCAACATCCTGCCCCTGAAATACCTGCTAATTCTTTTAATGTGTTCATAACCAATGATAAGAATGGAAGAGATTCCTCATCAACCATGACATGCAGGTTAGTGCCTCTCAAGCCATAACCTCTTGTGTCTCTTAAACAAATAGAGAGGTGCCTACATCCTTAACAGATTATGGCTAATTGCAAACAGATAGTCTGCACTGGGGCTGTCAGACATGGGGGCTCAAATTTCTGGAGCAGACTTTGAACCTACAAACTCTTGTCAGGTGACAGTAATGCTGTTGAGCCATGGCTGACCCACAGGCAGAATGGAAAACATATTTTAAAACAAGTTTATTTTTATTGTGATTATAATCTTTCGGTGGTCTGATGGCTTTGGCAATTGTGCTGACTTTGGGATTAAATGATTTCTACCTTCAGGGTTCCCACGTGACACGCTGGCCCGGATTCTACATCTTGCAGTGGAAGATGCACAGCCCCTGGTCGGGCTCCTCAAACCTCCCTCGTGTGGATGATGTATTGGCCTCTTTACAAGTCTCCTCTCACAAATGCAAAATCATGTTTTACACTGAGGTGCTGGCATCAGAAGATTTCAGGTGGGTGAATATGCTCATGCACATTCCTTGCCTCAACTGGCTCCCTGGCCTTCACAACTCTCCTGCTTCAATCTGGAATAGGAAAGGTTTGGAGGGATATGGGCCAGGAGCAAGCAGGTGGGACTAGTTTAGTTTGGGATATGTTTGGCATAGACTAGTTGGACTGAATGGTCTGTTTCTGTGCTGTATGATTCTATGACTCTATGTGCTGACAGGGAACAGAAAGAAGCAACATGGTGGAAAAGGATCCTGAGTTTGTAAAACCTGTTGAGTGATCAGTTCCTCAGTAATATGCCTAGATGAGGCTTCACCTTCCAGGTGTAAGGATGTGTGTTCCCACTGACATCTGCTCAGAAGTGTCCTTTAGGGGAGAGTGTTTCAAGGCAGAAAACTACATTGAGGTGATCTCTGAGCCACAGTCTGCGCAGGAGACCACAGCAGTTGCAGCAATCAGCTGAGATTCCTATTGGTCTTTGTCAGGACTGTAATACTTCTGAGCTCAAATAACCTCCTGAGGCCTAGGTTAGTGCAGCAGTCAAGTCAATTCAACTCCCACACTTGGTCCCTTTAGCACTGTAACTTTATTTACTGCAAGTGTCCATTCAATTTATTTTGAAATCATTAAATATTGAAAATTCTGTGAGGGTCTAAAAGGATACAGAACCAAGGGAAATAATTTGAGTTAAATGCAGATTAGTTGGGAACTTGTTGAGATGCAGAAAAAGCCTGAGAAACTGAATGGCAGCGTCCTGCACTTATGATCTGGATCTGTTATTGGAGGAGCTGTGGAAGAGAGGCAATAATAAGCGTGATGTAACAGATGGCCTTTCTCTTTACAGGGGATCCATGACTAGCCTGGAGTCCTGTCACAGTGGATTCTCGCAGCTCAGTGCTGGCACCACCACCTCCAGCCAGTCTCAGAGCAGCTCACATATTTCCAGATAGGAAGTTCTTGGTCTGCAATGATTTGTCAAAAATCACCGAACCAGAAAACTTCAGCTGCCTCAGGACCAAGTGCAATGATCGCTGGTCACATAATCTTGGGTGCTGGTTACCCCAGGGTATCACTCATCTCACTTTAGTGCAATATTAGCACTGAGGACAATGCAACATTTCAAAGTTCAATGTGCAGAGAAGACATGTTTCACTAGTTTGGTCTCCTTAGGCTGTGTATTGAATGCATAGCTTTGAACATTGTCTTCCAGATAGAAGGGACAATAGGGAAAGGTGCCTTTATGCTTTGTCTTCCTTGGCCTTTTTTGTCTGAGTCCAATTTAGCTCCTTGAGCAAAACCACAAAATATCTAATCATACCCTTTAATTTTGTATGTTGTCCAAAACAGAAGCTATTTACATTCACTCCTGCAGGTTGGGAATCACAATGTACTTGATTGTCTACATCAACACTGAGCAATCATTCCTATCCTAATTATAGGTGGCTCAGTGGTTAGCACTGCTGCCTCATGGGACCTGAGTTCGATTATAGCCTCAGGTGACTGTCTGTGTGGAGTTTGCACATTCTTCCCGTGTCTGTGTGGGTTTCCTACCATAATCCAAAGATGTGCAGGTTAGATGAATTGGCCACACTAAATTGCCCACAGTGTTCAGGGGTACATTTATAGTAGGTTGGTGAGTTACTCTTTGGAGGGTTGGTGTAGACTTGGGCCAAATGGTCTGTTTCCACACTGTAGGAGTTCTATGTTAAATATTCACTTAGTTCTTTAACTGCTTTCATTGTAGGATTTTTCTTCTAATTCAAAGACTAACTGGAAATTCATTTTATCATGAAACTTCTGAGTTCACTGTTTACATTAGATTAAATTCCAGTGTAGAAACAGACCCTTTGGCCCAACAAATCCACACCGACCCTCCAAAGAGTAACCCACCCGGACTCATTTCCCTCTGACTAATGCACCTAACATTATGTTCATACTGAACAACCTGCATACATCCCTATTACCCACTACTTCCAATATCTTAGACATGACTCATGAGGTCTCATCCCACCTAACTTAATTCCCTGGTGAAACCTGCTGAATTCCAAAATCCAGAGGTTGTCCAGATTTCTCTTCCCTGAATCTTCCCCAGCCTATCAAAACAGGTCATGTCTATCATATACTTGATAGGTATTTTCTGAAATGGTGTAAAGTTAAGATAATACATTTCCAAGTGCCTGGAGATGCCTTTACATGATTAGTAATATCAACTGGGAGTACTGTGTACAATTTTGGTTTTCTTCTATAAGTGGGGAATATATTTGCATTGAAAGCAGTTCTGAAAACCTTCACTAAACTGATTCTTGGGAATGACAGGGTTTTCTTGCAGAGAGAGGTTGACCCTATATTCATTGTAATTTAAAGGAATGAGAGATCTTATTGAAACATAGAAGATTCTGAAGAAAAGTGAGGATAAAGCTAAGAGCTTGTTTTGCCCTCATCAGGGAATCTACAACCAGAGTTTAAAATGGAGATGAGGTGGGTTTTTTTTTGTCCATTCTCAGGTCATTAATATTTTGAATTCTTTTCAACAGAAAGTTGAATTAGGTAGTCTATTATTGTGATGTCTTATGCAGAGTGGGGGGCCAGGAAGGAAAATGGAGAAAAGGCCACAGATAAAATAAATCATAATCTTATTAAATGGTGGAGCAGGCTTGATGCATAGAATGGTCTACTCCTGCTTCCATTTCCTTATGATCTTATTTTACTTTGTAGAGAGGGAGCTGATGATGCTTGGACACATCATGCCCTCATGTCTGATTTACAAATAGATAGCTTTTAAAATCCACAAATGGATTCTGAAGTCTAAACATAGATCACATTGAACTGTTTAGGTGAAGACAGTCCCGCCAATAACAATCACACTTGCAGAGTATTCTACTTTGAGAGAAATTATGTTTGATTGAAGTCACATGTTGGCAGGAGCACCACTGAAGGAAGGTGGTTGGTATGGAAGAGGTGAATTCCTTTAGTTTTTTCAACCCTTGAGTTTAGATCTCCATTAAAGACTTCTGAATCTTGACCATCCTCCTCCAGCCATCGCTGGTTGGCCTCTTACTTCAGGGATACTTGGTTACACGTCAGCTGCTGTAGCACTTGGTACAATCCCACCAAAGTTTCTCTGTTTTAAACACTTAGTTGCCTCACCTTTATGATGACACGTCCAAGACCAAGCTCTGCAGCAACGATTATTCAGCAAGTTAATGATCACGGCCCCTATCATTCTCCAGTCAGGTCTGATCGTCATAAATTTATCATGTGAATTCTCATAAAAATGAGAAGTGATACTACTGTGATAACTTTTGACTGCTTTAATGTCTTCTCCCGGTTTACTGATCTATCTCCATTAAAGGGCTTTCAATGGTAGAAACGAGCAGTAATTCCTGCTCAACCTTTACCAGTGTTAATAAGTGCATATTTCAGCCTGCCTTACAGAGGAGGGGGTGTCCAACCAGGGATCCTTGAACCCAGGGTTGTACCTGAGTTATTGGGGTGGAATTTTCTGGGTAAATGGTGCCCTTGAGTGGGTTTGTATTTCAATGACCCAGATGTGAATGGGCTGACATTAGCTCGATTGAATCAATGGATTCATCCAAAATCAAAACAGCGAGATCTGACCAACTTATCAGCAAACTGAAAACTCAGCAAATGATTAAGAATGGTGGTTCGAACTTCAGGTGACTCCCAGATTCCTGCATAAGATTCTTTGGACTCTTCTGAGATGGAATGATATTTGGTCCTTGCCTTCATCAAATGTAAGTCTGGTGTATATACTGGAACAGAAGTCTCTTGCAAAGTATATTTTTATGGGCATGTTTTTCTATGTAGCTACCTGATGTTAGAATTAACAAATTTAAATTTTGGGGGCTAATGCTTGAAACTTCAATTGTAAAATAACTAAAGGTTTTAGTCATGAAAATCAGTTTAATTGAAATAAAATACAACTTTAATACAAGTGTTACATTTTTGAGGAGTTAGATTGTATGAATGTGTTGATATCTTTGCAAAGTTCATTATTTCCTCTTCATTTTGTCTGACAGGCAAAGGGATACTAGAAGTAAAAGACTATTTTGTTGAGTGTTTTCCAACTCTGGAATCCCCATAGAACTCAACATTGACGAGGCATAAATCTGAAGGAACATACTCCCTTTGTTATAAAATAAAGGAATGGCATCTGTTTCTGTCAGCTGCAGCATTGTGACCTATTAAAAGCCGTTGCTCATCTGGGACCTTCATTTATAAAAAAGTTATTTTGTATCATCGACTCTTCCCAATCAGTGGAGTATGTTTGAGGGTGTTGTGCTGGTCACTGATGCGGCTTGCAATTTCAGTCCCTATTACACCTTGTGTCAATATCAAAGTGACTCATCTTTTAAATCTCCTGCCTAAGAGACCGAATGCCATTATGATTAGACATTAACCATTACTTTGGTTAGACGCTTGTGCTGTAAGCTACTGAGACTGCTGCCTGTTATAGGGTTTTGTGAAAAATGCTTAGCCAAAACTCCTGGTAGCTGATAGCACAGTATGTAACAGTATATATTATTCGAAGAGGGTGGAGGAGGCTTGGCACTGTATCGACCTGTACTGAACCTGCCCTGAGAGTGTTAAAGGCAACAGTGTGGTGGGAGATTTACTCTGTATCTAAGCTGATCTATATTTGCTCTTCAACTCTTTCATCTTAGCATAAGGTTATGTATATGGAAAGGGTTCTTGTCATCCTGAAATTACAAAATTTAGAAATAAATAAATCTCTGATTCCTCTCCATATTTTTTATGAATTGGTATTTGCAGCCTCTACAGCTATAGAGCCATAGGGTGAAATGCAAACAGTTTCAGTTTCTGGGCAAGTAAGAGTTAAACGTTCTGACAGCCTGGACAGCTCTGTCTGTAAGGCAATAGGTCTTGTAACAAACAACTCTTGTAACTGGTGACATTGGATCCAAGCGGCATAGGCTCATATTTCCTGCTAATTTGAATACCGCCACCTTACCTTGAGAACTAATTGGAAGGAGAAAGGAGATTATTTACTTTATAAGTCCTTACGTATGCCAAGTACTGTTACTTCTGCTAAATGGAATGGAGTCTTTTTGTTTGGGAACACTCTGCTCTTTGTTTTAAATGAAAGGGAGAAAGAGAAACTAGAAAGGGTTCAGAAAAAAGTTACAAGGATGTTGACAAGGTTGGAGGATTTGAGCTACAGGGAGAGGTTGATAGGATAGGGCTGTTTTCTCTGGAGTGTCGGAGGCTGAGGGATGACCTTATAGAGGTTTATAAAATCATGAGAGGCATGGATAGGATAAATAGTCAAAGTCTTTTCCCTGGGTTGGGGGAGGCCAGATATAGAATAAAAGAGACCTAAGGGGCAACATTTTCATACAGAGGGTGGTACGTGTATGGAATGAGCTGCCAGAGGAAGTAGTGGAGGCTGGTACAATTGCAACATTTAAAAGGAACCTGGATGGGTATATGAATAGGAAGGGTTTCTAGTGATATGGGCCAGGTGCTGGCAGGTGGGACTAGATTGGGTTGGGATATCTGGTCAGCATGGACGGGTTGGACTGAAGGGTCTGTTTCAGAAGCAATAAGTTACACTATTCAAAAAACACAGGACAGAGAATATAGCTGCTAAATGTGGTAAACATTGATTACCATCCCAGGATCGTGCCTAGGTTGTGTTGATGTCAGTCGGGGTGGAGGAAGAGACTGGACTCAGCATGACCAAATTAAGTGTAATGCCAAGGATGGAACAGGTCAAGATGTGGCTACTTCCTGCCTACATTTACACATGAAAGGGTGGGTACAGGGTACAGGTTTGCTTAACAGACAAACAGAGGAGACAGTAGCTGGAGGAGAAACAAAGTAAAGGCCATAAAAGGACAAAGCCCAACATTGCAATAGGCAGTTCCACAGATTTAGTGTAAAGCAGGCATTGCATTTCTCAACATGTCAAAAGATGTAAACTGTGCTATTAAACTCTAGCATGGTAAAAGGAGAATAAAATCATTTATTTTGAAAATAATGAAAATCTAGAGTGTGTCAGTCAGATCAAAAGACAATTTCCCAACTTTGAAAGCAGACTGGTTCTCGACATCTGCTTGCAGCTAATTTGTGAGAAATTTTTAAAAAATTTTCCCAGCGTTAGCACTGAAGCCGGCTATGCCCCCTCCCTAGCAGATAAATGCTGTAAAGGTGAGAGAGAAAAAGCCAAGTGGGACAATGATCAAAGTTAAGTAGATGTTCACTACTGTAATGGATTAATAATACCATATGATGTGATTCTCATCTACACAAACCTGGAATTCACATGATTTGGAGATGCCGGTGTTGGACTGGAGTATACAAAGTTAAAAATCACACAACACCAGGTTATAGTCCAACAGGTTTAACTGGAAGCACTAGCTTTCGGAACGGTGTTCCTTCATCAGGAACCACCTGATGAAGGAGCAGCGCTCCAAAAGCTAGTGCTTTCAATTAAACCTGTTGGACTGTAACCTGGTGTTGTGTGAATTTTAACTCTGCAATTCACAGGTCAACGCAGTGTTGCATTAGTTGTGCTAGGATTTAAGTTGTTGTCTCTTGGTTTAGGGTAGGTTTAGACAGTTTTCTCTTTCCTTGTTGCTCAGTTCCTCCCTGAAGTACAGATGCGGTCATCAGAATCAGGAACTGCCGAGAGAGAGCGAGAGAGAGATGTGCACCAGTGAAAACGGCACCTTCTCGCAAAACAAATAAATATGTGTTCTCAGACTCAATGATTACAGATGAATGCATCTCCAGGTCAGAAAAGTAACAATTTCCCAACATACAAGACTGCAGACCTTGACTGTCTTTTCCGTTGTCAGATTAACATTCCACTGAGCCCTTCAAGTCAATAATTCTGTAACTACCAGTGAACAAGGAAGACAAAATGTTCTTGGTTCAGATTTCTCACTGAGGTCACTCTCTAAGGACACTGAGTTATTGGTATTTTCTCCTTCTGACTCTGACACAAACCCTGCAATTTGTAGGTATGTGTTCTGTTCAAGGCCAGACTCATGGAGTGCTTTCCACTTCAGCAGTGTCTCATACTCCAGCTTATAGTGACCCGATTACAGGGAGGTATCCCTGATACAGTTTCAAGAAATGTTAATTTGATGGACCTGAGCCTGAGTTTTAAGATTATTCTGTGAAAACACCAAGTTTCTTCTTGAAGTTTTCCATTAAAAGCAAGCTCTGCAGGGCTGACCTGCGGCAACCTTCATCTGCATCATTCTCAGCAACATCTGGAAAGAAAGTAACATCATTAGGTAAATTTGCAACACTGGAAGTCAGGCACTACAACATTCAGGACTCAGATCATACCTCACAATCCAGAAGTACTTTGGGCTTTCAATGGGGTATGGCAGACAGGGGAATTCCAATTATTCCAGCCAAAGCTCATTTAATTGCACATTTCTGATGTAGCACTGATATCACTTATTATACTTTCTACACTTCTTTACGCACTATTGTTGGATCCTCCACCAAAGGGGAACCAAGACCCAATCCCAAACAGTTGGCCTTTGTACCTGCAGAGAGGTGTGTTTAGAATCGCCCCAACTTAGGAGAATTCTATTCTTTAGAACATGATTATGGAAATATACTGCATGTCTATTACAAATAGATCATTGGACTAAAGTTGCATTAAAAAAAGTGCAGTGCTCCCTCACTGCTAACGCTCTAACAATTTGATGCTCCCTCATTAGTGAAGTGTATTTTGTGATCAATTGTCTGTTGTCGGACTGTAACCTTCTGACTGTGAATGCTACCTTCTAAGCCACATTTGACCAGCTGCAGAATGTGTGCATAGTTTGAAGGACCAATGGCTCTCTAATGCTTCATGTAAAAGTGTAGTTTGAATGTTTCAACGTTAATTCATAAACTGATCTCTGTCTCATTACTTGGCAGCAGCTGAGGTCCAGTTCTGAAGAAGAGTTATAGTGGACTCAAAATCTGTTCCTCCCTCCCACAAATGCTGTTCAACTTGTGGAATTTCTCCTGCATTCTGTGTATTTAGGACATTGATGAGAAAACTCAGTTCATCTACATCCAGAGAATTTAGCCTGGGAACGACCCATGTCCTTGAGCAGGATTGTTAATATTGGACTTGCTGCATTACCCGGGTGGAATTTGGAACTTTATAGAAGACTAGATTAATTTAGGATATCTGGTTGGCATGAACGAGTTGGATCGAAGGGTCTGTTTCTATGCTGAACATCTCTGTGACTCACCTGCAAGCCAGCATCTAATTTCTAGGAGTTCATCTGGAACTTCAGTCAGGAGGATGTTGTTGGGAACACTCAATAACACAGAGGAGACAGCAAACAGTGTGCCCTGCCGCACATACCTAAGAGATTAACAATAGAGACCTCAGAGTTGGCTAACTATCCTCCCCAAAACTGGGCTCTAATCAGAGGCCTTACAGCACAAAACCAGCAGGGCAATGTTACAATACCCCACCCACTCCTTCCATAACCACTGCCTGTCCCAAGTGTAATAGAGCCTGTGGTAGCCATAGAGGTCTGCACAGCCACCTACGGCCTGACAGTGGAAGAGAGTCAACCTCACCTACGAGGAACTGCCAATGCTACAATAGCCCAACTGATGCAGTCCACACACTAAAACAGTAGTCTTCCAACCAAACGCTGTTCAAAATACTCTCAGCTCTGAATATACATGGGCTGGAGATATAGAGGCTCAAGAAGATATGAGCAAGACATCAGATACCATTTATGGAAGCAGGAACGTCTGTCCCTTCCCATCCCACCTCTTGACACCATTATTGCCTGGATCGCCACTTGGATCATGCACCCTTGATCCCAAAATTGCTAGGTTCCATCAGTGAGTATCATTAGCCAAATGACTGTCCTGACTAGACAACCTGCAAATGATCACTGGAGAAGGGTAATCCAAGGTGGAGGATGGGAAAAATTGTGGCTGTAATAGCTGTTCCTTTTTTGATGCATTTTAGGTCTTGGAGGTAATTTCCTTGAATTCCAAGAGCAGCAACTATTTTCTAAGTTTTGCATTGTTTTGGAATTTTCTCAAACCACAGCACTTCAAAAAGGAGGAAGACAGACAAAGGCAGAAACTACATGGTCAGTGAAAGAAACCTACTCTGCTATCTGACACAGCACTGAAACTGCATTGTTTCTGCCTTGCTATTTTGAGTTCAGGTATCTCTGGATATCAGAGTGCATCTAGGAAAAATGAACAAACAGCTGACCTTGGAAGAACTTGTGTGGGAGAGCTCACAGCACAGGAATAGATAAGTGCATAGTTTTTTTAAGTGTAATCTTGCTATAAATCTACAATAGTGAGTAGAGTGGGTTCTTTTCTGATTACATGTTTTGTGGAGAACGGTCTCTTGATTAAACTTTCAAAATATAAGACACAGGTTCTAAGTTAGTATGGAGGCAGTTTTGTTTTAGAGCAATAAGATGGTGCTACTTTCTGGGTCTGTAGAATGTGAAGAAGCAAAGGTGGCCTTTATTAGAGTGATGTGCTCTTCCTGTCAGATGTGGGAATTTAGGGAGAGTTTCCATGTTACTGATGATTTTGCTTGCAGAAAGTGCCATTGGTTGCGAATCCTATCAATCGCATGGATCAGTTGGAGAGGCAGTTAGAGGCAATGAGGAATTAACAGGAGCTAAGGGGTGTGATGAATGGCAGTTATAGAGAGAGAGAAAAACCACAGATACAGTCAGGTAAACAGGTTATCCGCAGGAAAGGTAGGAGAGGGAGGCAGTACAGGAGTCTCCTGTGGCTATTCCCATCTCAAAAAAGTACGCTGTTTTGGAAAATGTAGGGGGTGATGGACTCTCAGGGGAATGTGGCACGAACAGCCAAGTTTCTGGTATTGTAACTGGCTCTAATTTAATGAGAGGTATATCAGGTTGCAGAGGATGGTATTGGTATGGAATAAGTTGCCAGAGGATGTGGCACATAATCGATTCTATTTAGGGACTCTCTAGTCAGAGGCACAGATAGACATTTCTGTGGCCGGCAGCAAAAAATCAAAATGGTGTGTTGCCTACTTGGTTCCAGGATCAAGTCTATCTCGGAGAGGATTAGAATATTCTCAAAGGGGAGAGGGACTAGCAGGAGGTTGTTGTACACATTGGAACTAACCACACAGGAAGAGAAAAGGATGAGATTCTGAAGGGAGAATATAGAAAGTCATAGAGATGTACAGCATGGAAAGGGACCCTTCGGTCCAACCCGTCCATTCCGACCAGATATCCCAACCCAATCTAGTACCACCTGCCAGCACCCAGCCCATATCTCTCCAACCCCTTCCTGTTCATATACCCATCCAAATGCCTCTTAAATGTTGCAATTGTACCAGCCTCCACCACATCCTCTGGCAACTTATTCCATACCCATACCATCCTCTGCGTGAAAAAGTTGCCTCTTAGGTCTCTTTTATATCTTTCCCCTCTCACCCTAAACCTATGCCCTCTAGTTCTGGACTCCCCGACCCCAGGGAAATGACTTTGCCTATTTATCCTATCCATGCCCCTCATGATTTTGTAAACCTCTATAAGGTCACCCCTCAGCCTCAGACGCTCCACGGAAAACAGCCCCAGCCTGTTAAGCCTCTCCCTGTAACTCAAATCCACCAACTCTGGCAACATCCTTGTAAATCGTTTCTGAATCCTTTCAAGTTTCACAACATCTTTCCAACAGGAAAGAGACCAGAATTGCACGTAATATTCCAACAGTGGCCTAACCAATGTCCTGTACAGCCGCAACATGACCTCGCAACTCCTGTACTCAATACTCTGACCAATAAAAGAAAGCATACCAAATGCCTTCTCCACTTTCAAGGAGCTATGAACCTGCACTCCAAGGTCTCTTTGTTCAGCAACACTCCCTAGGACATTACCATTAAGTGTATAAGTCTTTTGGGGTAGAAGTGACCTGTACCAGAAGGACGGATTGCACCTAAATTGTAAGGGGACTAATATACTGGCAGGGAAATTTGCTAGAACTGCTTGGGAAGATTTGAACTAGTAAGGTGGGGGGGTGGGACCCAGGGAGATAGTGAGGAAAGTGATCGATCTGAGACGGGTACAGCAGAGAACAGAAATGAGTCAAACAGTCAGGATAGTCAGGGACAAGGTAGAACTAATAAATTAAACTGCATTTATTTCAATGCAAGGGGCCTAACAGGCAAGGCAGATGAACTCAGG
>NC_057730.1:22229225-22250246 GCF_004010195.1 Chiloscyllium plagiosum
GGAAAGATGTTGTGAAATTTGAAAGGGTTCAGAAAAGATTTACAAGGATGTTGCCAGGGTTGGAGGATCTGAGCTACAGGGAGAGGCTTAACAGGCTGGGGCTGTTTTACCTGGAGCGTCGGAGGCTGAGGGGTGACCTTATAGAGGTTTACAAAATCATGAGGGGCATGGATAGGATAAATAGACAAAGTCTTTTCCCTGGGGTCAGGGAGTCCAGAACTAGAGGCCATAGGTTTAGGATGAGAGGGGAAAGATATAAAAGAGACCTAAGGGGCAATGGTTTCACGCAGAGGGTGGTACGTGTATGGAATGAGCTGCCAGAGGTTATGGTGGACGCTGGTACAATTGCAACATTTAAGAGGCATTTGGATGGGTATATGAATAGGAAGGGTTTGGAGGGATATGGGCCGGGTGCTGGCATGTGGCACTAGATTGGGTTGGGATATCTGGTTGGCATGGACGGGTTGGACCGAAGGATCCCTTTCCATGCTGTACATCTCTATGACTCTAAGTTCTGCTAAGATTTGCTTTCCCTAAATGCAGCACCTCGCATTTATCTGAATTAATCTCCAACTGCCACATCTCAGCCCATTGGCCCATCTGATCAAGATCCTGTTGTAATCTGAGGTAACCCTCTTTGCTGTCCACTACACCTCCAATTTTGGTGTCATCTGCGAACTTACTAACTGTATCTCTTATGCTCACATCCAAATAATTTATGTAAATGACAAAAAGTAGAGGACCCAGCACTGATCCTTGTGGCACTCCACTGGTCACAGGCCTCCAGTCTGAAAAACAAACCTCCACCACCACCCTCTGTCTTCTACCTTTGAGCCAGTTCTGTATCCAAATGGCTAGTTCTCCCTTTATTCCGTGAGATCTAACATTGCTAACCAGTCTCCCATGGGGAACCTTGTTGAACGCCTTACTGAAGTTCATATGGATCACAAGTCCTCAAGGGTGGTAATATCTGGATTACTCCCGGTGCTACGAGCTAGTGAGGGCAGGAATAGGAGGATAAAGCAGATGAGTACGTGGCTGAGGAGCTGGTGTATGGGAGAAGGATTCACATTATTGGATCATTGTAATCTATTCTGGGGTAAAAGTGACCTGTACAAGAAGGATGGATTGCAGCTGAATTGGAAGGGGACTAATATACTGGCAGGGAGATTTGCTAGAGCTGCTCAGGAGGATTTAAACTAGTAAAGTGGGGGATGGGACCCAGGGAGATACTGAGGAAAGAGATCAATCTGAGACATACAGTTTGGAAAAGGAGTGAGTCAAACAGTTAGAGCAGACAGGAACAAAGCAGAGAACGAGGTAGGACTGATAAATTAAACTTAATTTATTTCAATGCAAGAGGCCCTAACAGGGAAGGCAGATGAACTCAGGGCATGGTTAGGAACATGGGACTGGGATATTATAGCTATTACAGAAACATGGCTCAGGGATGGACAGGACTGGCAGCTTAATATTCCAGGATACAAATGTTTATAGGAAGGATAGAAAGGGAGGCAAGAGAGGAGGGGGAGTGGCGTTTTTGATAATGGATAGCATTACGGCTATACTTAGGGACGATATTCCTGGGAATACATCCAGGGAAGTTATTTGGGTGGAACTAAGAAATAAGAAAGGGATGATCATCTTATTAGGATTGTACTGTAGACATCCCCCCTCAATAGTCAGCAGGAAATTGAGAAACAAATTTGTAAGGAGATCTCAGTTATCTGTAAGAATAATAGGGTGGTAATGGCAGGGGACTTTAACTTTCCAAACATAGACTGGAACTGCCATAGTGTTAAGAGTTTAGATGGAGAGGAATTTGTTAAGAAAATTTTCTGATTCAGTATGTGGATGTACCGACTAGAAAAGGTGTAAAACGTGACCTGCTCTTGGGAAATAAGGCAGGGCAGGTGACTGAGGTGTCAGGAGCATTTTGGAGCCAGCGACCATAATTCTCTTAGTTTTAAAATAGGAAAAGGATAGACTGGATCTAAACGTTGAAGTTCTAAATTGGAGGAAGGCAAATTTTGACGGTATTAGGCAAAAGCTTTCAAAGGCTGATTGGGGGCAGATGTTAACAGGTATAGGGATGGCTGGAAAATGAGAAACCTTCAAAAATGAGATAATGTGAGTCCAGAGACAGTATATTCCTGTTAGGGTGAAAGGCAAGGCTGGTAGGTGTAGGGAATGCTGGATGACTAAAGAAATTATGGTTTTGGTCAAGAAAAAAAGCTAGCATACGTCAGGTATAGACAGCAGAGATCAAGTAATCCTTAGAACAGTATAGATGCAGTAGGAGTATACTTAAGAGAGAAATCAGGAGGGCAAAAAGGGGACATGAGATAGTTTTGGCAAATAGAGTTAAGGAGAATCCAAAGGGATTCTATAAATACAATAAGGACAAAAGGGTAACTAGGGAGAGAATAGGGCTCCTCAAAAGATCAGCAAGGCAGCATATGTGTGGAACTGCAGGAGATGGGGAGATACTAAACAAGTATTTTGCATCAGTATTTACTGTGGAGAAGAACATGAAAGATATAGAATGTGGGGAAATAGATGGTGACATCTTGAAAAATGTCCATATTACAGAGGAGGAAGTGCTGGATGTCTTAAAACCGCATAAAGGTAAATAAATCCCCAGGACCTGATCAGGTATACCCTAGAACTCTGTGGGAGGCTGGGGAAGTGATTACTGGGACTCATGTTGAGATATTTGTATCATCGATAGTCACGGGTGAGGTGCTGGAAGACTGGAAGTTGGCTAACGTGGTGCCATTATTTAAGAAAGTTGGTTAGGACAAGCCAGGGAATTATAGACCAATGAACCGGACGTCGGTGTTGGACAAGTTGTTGGAGAGAATCCTGAGGCACAGGACGTACACGTATTTGGAAAGGCAAGGAGTGATTAAGGATAGTTGTCATGGTTTTATGCATGGGAAATCATGTCTCACTAAGTTGATAGAGTTTTTTGAAGAAGTAACAATGAGCATTGATGAGGGCCGAGCAGTGGACATGATCTATATGGACTTAAGTAAAGTGTTTGAAAAGGTTCCTCATGGTCGAGTGATTAGCAAGGTGAGATCACATGGAATACAAGGTGAACGAGCCACGTGGATACAGAACTGGCTCAAATGTAAAAGACAGGGGGTGGTGGTGGAGGCTTGCCTTTCAGACTGAAGGCTTGTGATCAATGGTGTGGCACAGGATTGGTGTGCCACAAGGATCGGTGCTGGGTCCACTGCTTTTCGTCATTTATATAAATGATTTGGATATGAACATAGGAGGTGTAGTTAGTAAGTTTGCAGATGACACCAAAATTGGAGGTGTAGTGGACGGCAAAGAAAGTTACCTCAGATTACAATGGGATCTTGATCAGATGGGCCAATGAGCGGGAGATGGAGTTTAATTTAGATAAATGTGAGATGCTGCATTTTTGAAAGGCAAATCAGGGCAGGACTTATACACTTAATGGGAAGGTCCTGAGGAGCGTTGCTGAATAAAGAGACCTTGGAGTGCAAGTTCATATTTCCTTGAAAGTGGAGTTACAGGTAGATAGGATAGTGAAGGCGGCGTTTGGTATGCTTTCCTTTATTGGTCATAGCACTGAGTACAGGAGTTGGGAGGTCATGTTGTAACTGTACAGGACATTGGTGAGGCCAAGTCTGGTCTCCGTCCTATTGGAAGCATGTTATGAAACTTGAAAGGGTTCAGAAAAGATTTACAAGGATGTTGCCAGGGTTGGAGGATTTGAGCTACAGGGAGAGGGTGAATAAGCTGGGGCTGTTTTCCTCGTGTGTAAGAGGCTGAGTGGTAAGCTTATAGAGGTTTATAAAATCATGAGGGGCATGGATAGGGTAAATAAACATGATCTTTTCCCTAGGTTGGGGGAGTCCAGAACTAGAGGGCATAGATTTAGGGTCATAAGGGGCAACCTTTTCACACAGAAGGTGGTGCATGTATTGAATGAGCTGCCAGAGGAAGTGGTGGAGGTTGGCACAATTACAACAGTTATAAGGCATCTGGATGGCTATATGAATAGGAAGAGTTTAGAGGGATATGGGCCAAGTGGGGGCAAATGGGACTAGATTAAGTTAGGATATCTGATCAGCATGGACGAGTTGGACCGAAGAATCTGTTTCCGTGTTGTAATCTCTATGACTCTAAGTGGTCATCCAGTGTAACAGTATGTCTGAATTCAACATGTGATTACTTATGAACAGTGATGCGAGACAGAAGACAACATGGACTTGAGACAAGTCAAGTGGGGAAAAAAAAATCACAAAGTGTAATTGAAGAGAGATGGCAGTAATGACAAAGAATCAACGGTAAAAGCACAGATAGGACATATAGAGCTAACACCAAAGAAGTTACTTACGCATCTGTGTGATATCGAACAGCCCAGATGAAATCCAGCAGAGCTTTCCCCATGTGAATGGCAACCTAGGGGAGGAGAAAATCACCGATTACTCTCTCGCAGCTCACTCTCCAACGATACCTCTCAACATTAATACTCAAAGCACCTGTGTTTCTGTTTGAATGGCTGGACACTGTCTTATTAATCCTACATCAGAAACAGTCCAAAATTATGCCTTAAGGTCCCCAATGAATGATTGCGAACACTTGTTCTTTGTGGTCCACCACCATTCCCAGGTCCATTACTCACCAGGGCATTCACTGAAAAGTACATTATAATCGCCAATGTGTGAATTAAACGTCCCATAATCAAAGGTTCTTCAGCTAGGAAATCAAATGGTGTCTGTGGCCTGGAATGAATAAAACAGTGGTCAGTGTATTCTAGTGAGTAGAACAGCAGTCAATGCAACGGCAGGAATAAAGCAGTGGTACAGAGTGAATTGGAACTGAAAAAGTTATCTACGTAGCTTGGGGACCATAGCGAAACCTAAAAATTTCAGACGAAGAGGCTTTCTTGCGCCACAAGTACTGAGTAAAGCTCAAAATTGCAGGCCCTGACTGTGGAATAATTACCTTGACCTGTAATAAGTCTACAACTGCTATTTGGGTTCACAAGGAGCTTGGCTTGCTCCTGGGGCTGGAGCACTGACCAATCAGGGCTGACAGAGAGTCCTCTCCTCAACCTCATAATCTGCAATTTTCTTCCTCAGAACCTACTTCCATTCAGGCTTCTCGCTCTTTCTCTTGATTTTTTTTTGATATCCAGAAATATTTCCAGACACAGCTGAACTGTTTTTTATTGCATCACCCTCGTTACTTGTTTTTTCTCCTACATCTTTCACCACTAAATCACCAGTGTTTCAAATTATTATCAATTTACTTGCAAAGCTCCTCAGGGGGAGTACAGGTCGCTCTGGTATAACGCACATTTTATCAACGCAAATTGGCTGTAACAGGATTGATGAATTGTGAACGATGTTTGAACAGTGTGACTTTCTGGTGAATGGGTACAACAATTTTGTATAGCACGTGTTTGCACAGTAACGCAATTGTCGTGTTATAGCAGAATGACCTGCATAATATCACCAAAGGTGAGGAAGAAAGGCAAAGGATTAAATCAAATGGAGTTGAAAGGGGAAATAAGGCACTCCATCTCTATAGTGCCCACCTCTCTCTAAAGATATTTAGACTATTAATGGATACCACATGCTCCTTTTCCAGGGACATCCAAGCACGAAGGTAGCCGTGGAAAAGGGAAAGCCAGTCGGGAATTATGACCCCTCCAGCCTGCTGTCTGGAACTGCTGCTTTTCAGAGATGTTACGATGCACCTCTAGAGGAGGTGAGACTTGAACATGGGCATCCTGGTCCAAAGGTGGGGACACTACTGCTGTGCCACAAGAATGGCAGATTGACGCCACTTTTGTAGTTTGGCATAAAATACTTGCAGGTGTCATTTGTTTTAAATACTTGAGGAATTAAACTTATTATTGTCCTTTTGTGGAGGCTGCAACAAACTGATTTTGGAAAGGCTGGTCAATTTGGGTTTTCCATGATTAATCGAAGGAGAGACAAATTCTTGTAAAGCTTCACAGACTGAGATATATTACCTGTCATAGTTCCTGATCAGAGGGAAGAAGAAATATCCGGCTACTGGACTCAGCCTATTGGGAACAGCCTCGGGTTCTGGTCTTGATGCTCCCTGAGAAAATGAACAATTATCTCACCAATCATACAAGAGCAGGAAATCCCATTTAAATTGGTGTCAGAGCAGAAGGGATAGGGAGAGAAGGGAAGGGAGGGAGAAGGGGAAAGACAGAGAGAGAGAGAGAGAGAGAGAGACACACACACACACACAGACAGACAATTAGGGAGGAAAGGATGGATTTGCCACTTGTCAGAGAGAGAGAGAGAGAGAGAGAGAGAGACAGGCTCTTGAACATCCTTTTATTTGCTCCAAGTTAGACAAAGGCTGAGTCAGACCTAATACTATGAGTTCTGTATGCCCTCTGATTTCAAAAGCCCTCCAGCCTTGTCCCACGCTTGTAACATTCCATTTTGCAGGCCCAGCAAACAGTCAAACAGTGAGCAGCGCTCTCAGGCCCTGCTCTCAATCCCTCAATGCACAGTCCCCGTCAGTCTTTACTCAGCCCAGCCCAACATCTACTCTAAATCCAGTCCAGCCCTGAGCTTACTCTGGTAAAGCGCCGGGTCTTATTTTCTATCCTTTTCTCAATGATTTTCTTCCATTGCTGGCTGGGGTTGTATGCACCAGAAGTTTCCGATTTCAAGAGCTGAATGGAGGGGCACTCATTGGTTGCTCTTTGGCTGCTGTCAGGCTGGGATAGCTCCTGGGCAGCCAGTGCTAAGACCTAAGGAAAGACAAAACACTCTTCGAAACGTTGTTGAACCAGGAGAAAATTCCCAACAATGCACGAAACTAATTTAAAGTACTAACTTGTGAAGGAGGAAGTTAAACACTCACATCTAGGATGTCCAGACGTTGAGTCAGGCTATAATTCACAGCATAGAATTCTGTGGTAAGATACTGAGTGACCTGCAATAGAGGTAAAAAAGATGAAATACTCATTCCATACGGGGAAGGTCTGACTCTGAACAAACTGCCTATCAAGCTGGGAGGGAGTGGGTAGGAGACAGATCCAGAATGATGATGGTGGTATTGCTTGGAGCAGGGAGACAGCAGGAAGATTGAGGCCCATAGTAAATGGTGGACTCCAGCGAGTGGGATGGGACTAGGGTATTGGGGTAGGGCTCATGGTCGTTAGGAGGGCTGGAGTCCAGGTAGATGAAGACTCTCCTGGTTACACAATGGGAGGAAATACAGTGTCAGAATCCCGAACCAAAAAGGTTACATGTAGGTCAAGCAGTGGAAAATGTAAAGAAAAGTTTAAGGTCAATGAGAATGAAGCGACGCAAAGCAATGGAATAGTAGACCAATTTTAGCTCAGGTGGGGTCTAAGTAGAGTGAGAACACTGAGTAATTGATTATAATACATGTTAATTATATGTTTAGTGCAGTAACTTCCCTGGACCCCTGGAATGAACAGACTGTGCTTCTTCTCCAGCAGCTTCCTCTGTACTTACAGGAATTGTGTCAGTGACAGTGATTGCCACCAACCCTCCCTGTCGCAATCCCATGAACCCAGAGATGTTAAACTTGTCCTCAAGGTGGAGAAGAACCTTTGTTAACTGCACACTGATCTGCGGAAAAGAATAACAAATAGTACTGACAAACTGAGTCGAATGAGTTTTTCCAAACTATCTTAGGCAGAAAAATCCCGAATACTGCATAAACAGATGGATGTACAATGTTGACTGTGACACCAGATTTTCCTGCTTTTCAAACAGTGCTATTTAAAATCCATACCAACTATCGGAACAGACAAACAGGGCCACAGCTTAATGCACCTCCAATACAGCAGCATTTCCTCAGTACTGATCTCCAAAGGGTGGTGTTCCCTCAGTACTGACCCCCAAATGTATAGCATTCCTTAATATTGGCTCTCCACATTAAAGTTCTCCTTTCTGACAATGTGGCAGTTCCTCAGAAATGACTGTCCAAAAGACAGCAATCCTGTTGTACTGAACCTTGGGCTGTGAATGACTTCTGCAGCGCTGACCCTGCGATAGTACATTTCTTCTATTATTAGACTGGTTTTGTGTTCAAGTGTTTGGTGTGAAGCCCAATTTCACAGCTTCTGATCAAGGTGTCCATCAGTGTAAGGTACCACCCCCACATTTCATAATCAGAAGCTTTCATAATTTTGGTATCAAATCCTATCATCACCACTCCCCTTCTTTCTCCCCGACACCAAACTCTTCCTCACCTCTCTACTCGCAGTTGGATTTTTTCTAATCAAGTTTTCCACAACCTTCAAAGTTATTTCAATTTGTTCTGGATCTGCAGATGTCATCAGGACTGCAAAATAATCAGAAATCAGTGCGCAGGCTAAATAAATAAGACGTTAATGGAGAAAACATACAGTAATCTGACAATACCATTTAATTGGTGGAAAAGCAGCATCAAGAATCTGTTGTCAAAAATGGAAGGGGGGATCAAACCCATCAGATTGGTCACTCAGTGACCCTTTACACACAGGCACTCAGTGTGCCCAACGACAGACACAGTACGTCACTCAGTAACCTCCTTCTCTGGGTATCAGGTTACCTTCTACACTGTCACTGATGTAGACTGGGGCCCGATTCCTTTGCAGCTCAGTGTCAATCGATAGGTCATACGGAATCAGTTCATCATCACTGCAAATAAAGAGTCAGACGTGAGCAGTTGGAGTAATGGTGGGGTGAGATGGGAAGGAGGAGATAGGCCAGGAAACGGACAGAAGGAGAGGTGGATAGAGATAGCCATTCACTTTAATAACAGTACAGAGCTCCTTTAAGCACTTTACTCCTTCTAGGATGAAGTTTAAAAATTAAAATGTCCAGCCTGAGGAGGCAAGAATGTAACCTTCTTTAGTTAAGATAAGAAAAAGACAATGGCTGAGTCTGGAAAGAGATGAAAACTGGATTTACTGACCTGTCAAGTTCAGACGCCGACTCAGAGTCCGGTACCTCCTGCGAGTTCTGTCTGCTCTCCACCGGATTCAGACTGCTCTCCGCCAAGCTCTGTCCACTCTCTAGCTGTGAGCTTTCATCTCTAGAAATAAATGAAAATTCATTTAGGTCCTGCTACCCTTGAATCTGCCCACTGAATTGAGTTTCTTACTCATGAGTAGGTGCCTTAGGTGAAAGTGTAAGAACTTGGCTTCAAAATTGTGGAGGAAATGGGTAAATTCTCACCAGAGGATTCAAAGACTGTGACTGCCAAAAAAATGGTAAGAGTGTGCGGAGTAACAAGCAAAATTTAATGGATTGTTTCCACTTTGAATAATCAAGTTCTGGACTAGTTTACATCTGCACCCCTCCTCTCATTTAACATTTAATACTCAGGGTGTTAAATGATCACTGATTGCAGAAACACTGCACTTCAGAGACAACAACAACTCAAACAGAACGTCAACAGACAGGCAGGTTTATCAGCAGCCTGAGGAAATGTTACACAGCTAACGTTAACTGGAGATGCAGTGAATGAGAAGCTGTACATTTGCAGTACTTTTGTTTGTATTTTGTAGGGTGAATATGTTTTGAACATCGACAGTTCACTTACTTGTGCTGCTGCGGAGGGGCCTCCCAGCTTGAAAGCTGCTTCGGGTTGGACAGTGACTTTAGCTCCCTCAACTCATCATCTTCTGCGTACTGAAGGACAGAATAAAACTATCATGCACCACTATAGAGACAAAGGTGTGATGATTAAAATTCATGCTAGAGCTTAGTTAGTGATTATGAGCTTGATCAGTGTCAAAAACCAAAACAACGGTGGATGCTGGAAATTTGAAACAAAAACAGAAATTGCTGGAGAATCTCAGCAGGTCCGGCAGCATCTGTGGAAAAATCAGAGTTAACATTTCAGGTCCAGTTACTATTCTTCCGAATGATCAATGTCAGGTGTACACACACACTCAAGAGAAGTATACCAATCTCCTGGTATTTAGATGAGAGCTAAGTGACCTTGTAATTAACCTGGATCAATTGCCAGTGTGCAGTGATCCAATTTCTCAGTCTCTGCAATGTGGCAGAAGTCCCACTGTCTGTATGGAGTTTGTAAGTTAGCTGTTGAATCAGAGGAGAAAGTGAGGTCTGCAGATGCTGGAGATCAAAGTTGAAACTTTATTGCTGGAACAGCACAGCAGGTCAGGCAGCATCCAGGGAACAGGAGATTCGACGTTTCGGGCACAGGCCCTTCTTCAGGAATGAGCAGAGAGTGTTCAGCAGGAGAAGATAAAAGGTAGGGAGGAGGGACTTGGAGGAGGGGAGTTGGAAATGTGATAGGTGGAAAGAGGTACCTGGGGTGTGCAGTGAGAGAGGGACTCACTGAAATCTTTGTAGAGAGAGGCAGAGAGCTTAGGACAATGGATTTGAGCATTATCTCAGAATAATCCAGGCTGACACCTCACTGCTGCACCGCAAGGAGTGCTGCTTCTTTGATGACGTGTTACTTATATTCAAATATGGTGACAGAATCCTTCACCAGAACTGTTAGCCTTTTGCTCTTTGCCCACCTCTCTTGAATTATTAAAATGAGGAGCATTCACTGATAAGGCATTTTATAAATTCTACACAGTTTTCCTTTAGCAGAATGTACTGTGTAGGTTCAAATTCAGAAACTTCATTTCTGAAACTCCTCTGATCGCTCACTCTCTCAATATAGCCTAAGTGAGGCAAATGGGTCAAGTGCAAGGTACGTTGGTTTTAGTCTTACAGTGTGGAGAGATTATGGGGCAATATGTTAAACCTCACCAACCCTGTAGCACAAGTTCTCCACATACACGGCCCGCTCTATGTATCCACAGCTTTGAGAGACCTACCTCGAACTTGAGCCTGTGATCCCCAGAGTTCACCCTTGCACTGAGGCATTCCGCAACAGCCATCCCCAGCTGCCGAACACGGGCTATATTGCTGTCCAGATGACACTCCACCCCAGCCATCATCCCAGAGAGAAGCTCTACAAACACACAGCACCAGAGAACATGATACACTGATTAATACATCACCTGCTCACACTGCCCCATCCGTCCCCTCTGTCACGTCAACCTCTCACATGACCAACCTCAACACTTAACTCCCACAATCCAAATACCACCATAAAATCTCATCCCTAGTAACAGTCTGATGAAGTATACAAAGACATTAACACGCAAATATACACCAAGACACCCATGCACACTCCTGTGGGCTAACATGCACTCAAGGCTGACACGCTCAGCCACACCACCGGGGGCCGACATGCTCAGCCACGCTCCCGTGAGCCGACACGCTCAGCCACGCTCCCGTACGCCGACACGCTCCCGTGGGCCGACATGCTCAGCCACGCTCCCGCGGGCCGACACGCTCAGCCACGCTCCCGCGGGCCGACACGCTCAGCCACGCTCCCGTAGGCCAACACGCTCCCGCGGGCCGACATGCTAAGCCACGCTCCCGCGGGCCGACACGCTCCCGTGGGCCGACATGCTCAGCCACGCTCCCGCGGGCCGACACACTCAGCCACGCTCCCGCGGGCCGACACGCTCAGCCACGCTCCCGTAGACCGACACGCTCCCGTGGGCCAACATGCTCAGCCACGCTCCCGCGGGCCGACACGCTCAGCCACGCTCCCGTGGGCCGACACGCTCCCGTGGGCCAACATGCTCCTGCGGGCCGACACGCTCAGCCACGCTCCAGCGGGCCGACACGCTCCCTTAGGCCGACGCGGGCCGACACGCTCAGCCAGGCTCCCGCGGGCCGACACGCTCAGCCAGGCTCCCGCGGGCCGACACGCTCAGCCAGGCTTCCGCGGGCCGACACGCTCAGCCACGCTTCCGCGGGCCGACACGCTCAGCCACGCTGCCGCGGGCCGACACGCTCAGCCACGCTCCCGCGGGCCGACATGCTACCATAGGCCGACACGCTCCGACACGCTCCCTTAGGCCGACGCGGGCCGACACGCTCAGCCAGGCTCCCGCGGGCCGACACGCTCAGCCACGCTCCAGCGGGCCGACACGCTCCCTTAGGCCGACGCGGGCCGACACGCTCAGCCAGGCTCCCGCGGGCCGACACGCTCAGCCACGCTCCAGCGGGCCGACACGCTCCCTTAGGCCGACGCGGGCCGACACGCTCAGCCAGGCTCCCGCGGGCCGACACGCTCAGCCACGCTCCAGCGGGCCGACACGCTCCCTTAGGCCGACGCGGGCCGACACGCTCAGCCAGGCTCCCGCGGGCCGACACGCTCAGCCACGCTCCCGTAGACCGACACGCTCCCGTGGGCCAACATGCTCAGCCACGCTCCCGCGGGCCGACACGCTCAGCCACGCTCCAGCGGGCCGACACGCTCCCTTAGGCCGACGCGGGCCGACACGCTCAGCCAGGCTCCCGCGGGCCGACACGCTCAGCCACGCTCCAGCGGGCCGACACGCTCCCTTAGGCCGACGCGGGCCGACACGCTCAGCCAGGCTCCCGCGGGCCGACACGCTCAGCCACGCTCCAGCGGGCCGACACGCTCCCTTAGGCCGACGCGGGCCGACACGCTCAGCCAGGCTCCCGCGGGCCGACACGCTCAGCCACGCTCCAGCGGGCCGACACGCTCCCTTAGGCCGACGCGGGCCGACACGCTCAGCCAGGCTCCCGCGGGCCGACACGCTCAGCCACGCTCCAGCGGGCCGACACGCTCCCTTAGGCCGACGCGGGCCGACACGCTCAGCCAGGCTCCCGCGGGCCGACACGCTCAGCCACGCTCCAGCGGGCCGACACGCTCCCTTAGGCCGACGCGGGCCGACACGCTCAGCCAGGCTCCCGCGGGCCGACACGCTCAGCCACGCTCCAGCGGGCCGACACGCTCCCTTAGGCCGACGCGGGCCGACACGCTCAGCCAGGCTCCCGCGGGCCGACACGCTCAGCCACGCTCCCGTAGACCGACACGCTCCCGTGGGCCAACATGCTCAGCCACGCTCCCGCGGGCCGACACGCTCAGCCACGCTCCAGCGGGCCGACACGCTCCCTTAGGCCGACGCGGGCCGACACGCTCAGCCAGGCTCCCGCGGGCCGACACGCTCAGCCACGCTCCAGCGGGCCGACACGCTCCCTTAGGCCGACGCGGGCCGACACGCTCAGCCAGGCTCCCGCGGGCCGACACGCTCAGCCACGCTCCAGCGGGCCGACACGCTCCCTTAGGCCGACGCGGGCCGACACGCTCAGCCAGGCTCCCGCGGGCCGACACGCTCAGCCACGCTCCAGCGGGCCGACACGCTCCCTTAGGCCGACGCGGGCCGACACGCTCAGCCAGGCTCCCGCGGGCCGACACGCTCAGCCACGCTCCAGCGGGCCGACACGCTCCCTTAGGCCGACGCGGGCCGACACGCTCAGCCAGGCTCCCGCGGGCCGACACGCTCAGCCACGCTCCAGCGGGCCGACACGCTCCCTTAGGCCGACGCGGGCCGACACGCTCAGCCAGGCTCCCGCGGGCCGACACGCTCAGCCACGCTCCAGCGGGCCGACACGCTCCCTTAGGCCGACGCGGGCCGACACGCTCAGCCAGGCTCCCGCGGGCCGACACGCTCAGCCACGCTCCCGTAGACCGACACGCTCCCGTGGGCCAACATGCTCAGCCACGCTCCCGCGGGCCGACACGCTCAGCCACGCTCCAGCGGGCCGACACGCTCCCTTAGGCCGACGCGGGCCGACACGCTCAGCCAGGCTCCCGCGGGCCGACACGCTCAGCCACGCTCCAGCGGGCCGACACGCTCCCTTAGGCCGACGCGGGCCGACACGCTCAGCCAGGCTCCCGCGGGCCGACACGCTCAGCCACGCTCCAGCGGGCCGACACGCTCCCTTAGGCCGACGCGGGCCGACACGCTCAGCCAGGCTCCCGCGGGCCGACACGCTCAGCCACGCTCCAGCGGGCCGACACGCTCCCTTAGGCCGACGCGGGCCGACACGCTCAGCCAGGCTCCCGCGGGCCGACACGCTCAGCCACGCTCCAGCGGGCCGACACGCTCCCTTAGGCCGACGCGGGCCGACACGCTCAGCCAGGCTCCCGCGGGCCGACACGCTCAGCCACGCTCCAGCGGGCCGACACGCTCCCTTAGGCCGACGCGGGCCGACACGCTCAGCCAGGCTCCCGCGGGCCGACACGCTCAGCCACGCTCCAGCGGGCCGACACGCTCCCTTAGGCCGACGCGGGCCGACACGCTCAGCCAGGCTCCCGCGGGCCGACACGCTCAGCCACGCTCCCGTAGACCGACACGCTCCCGTGGGCCAACATGCTCAGCCACGCTCCCGCGGGCCGACACGCTCAGCCACGCTCCAGCGGGCCGACACGCTCCCTTAGGCCGACGCGGGCCGACACGCTCAGCCAGGCTCCCGCGGGCCGACACGCTCAGCCACGCTCCAGCGGGCCGACACGCTCCCTTAGGCCGACGCGGGCCGACACGCTCAGCCAGGCTCCCGCGGGCCGACACGCTCAGCCACGCTCCAGCGGGCCGACACGCTCCCTTAGGCCGACGCGGGCCGACACGCTCAGCCAGGCTCCCGCGGGCCGACACGCTCAGCCACGCTCCAGCGGGCCGACACGCTCCCTTAGGCCGACGCGGGCCGACACGCTCAGCCAGGCTCCCGCGGGCCGACACGCTCAGCCACGCTCCAGCGGGCCGACACGCTCCCTTAGGCCGACGCGGGCCGACACGCTCAGCCAGGCTCCCGCGGGCCGACACGCTCAGCCACGCTCCAGCGGGCCGACACGCTCCCTTAGGCCGACGCGGGCCGACACGCTCAGCCAGGCTCCCGCGGGCCGACACGCTCAGCCACGCTCCAGCGGGCCGACACGCTCCCTTAGGCCGACGCGGGCCGACACGCTCAGCAGCCAACGTCCCGCGGGCCAACACGCTCCCACGGGCCAACACGCTCAGCCACGCTCCCGCGGGCCGACACGGTCAGCCATGCTCCCGCGGGCCGACACACTCCCGTAGGCCGAAACGCTCAGCCTCGCTCCTGTAGGCCGACACGCTCCCGTGGGCCGACACGCTCAGCCACGCTCCCGTAGGCCGACACGCTCCCGCGGGCCGACACGCTCAGCCATGCTCCCGTAGGCCGACATGCTCCCGTGGACCGACACGCTCAGCCACGCTCCCGTAGGCCGACACGCTCCCGCAGGCCGACACGCTCCCGCAGGCCGACACGCTCCCGCAGGCCGACACGCTCTGCCATGCTCCCGTAGGCCGACACGCTCCAGTGGGCAGACACGCTCAGCCATGCTCCCGCGGGCCGACACGCTCCCGTGGGCCGACACGCTCAGCCATGCTCCCGTAGGCCGACACGCACCCGTGGGCCAACACGCTCAGCCACGCTCCCGCGGGCCAACACGCTCCCACGGGCCAACACGCTCAGCCACGCTCCCGCGGGCCGACACGCTCAGCCACGCTCCCGTGGGCCGACACGCTCCCGTGGGCCGACATGCACCCACAGATTGTCTCACTCCTACTGCTGTCCCTCGTCCACACAAACCTGTTTTGTGTTCCTGTATCTCCGAGTCTGAGAGTTCTGCAATGATGATGACAATGGCTTTGCTGATGTAGAGCTGTTGTTCTATAGGGGTGTGTCTCAGAGCACTGCTGTTACTCCAAGTCTCCAACAACTTCTTAAGCACCTGGCAAAGACATAAAACCCAAGGCCAGTTCAAGGAGCTTATGTAATTCCTATGCTTCATTATAATGTTGGGACTTAGGAGCTACTGTCTCAGCTCCAGAATGTACATCAAACAGGGGAGCTGCTGCTGCGAATACGAACTACACTCCATGCTTCTCTCTCCACCTCACCAATGGCTAAAGATTCAAGATGACAGGATTACCACTGTTTTGATCCAGAGATTCTCCATGATGCCCCAAGATACTGCAACCATCCCAACAATCAGAAACCCACTACCCAGAAAGGCTGTGTAATACCTTTGCCTCCACTCACCTCAATCAATAAGCAGCCTCGAGACTTCTCACCGGCCAGATATCCCAGCAAGTTTTGTAACACAGATGTCTGCACCAATCACAGAGATAATATCAGACATGCTCCGAGACAGTAACAGTAAACACTGCCCCTGCAGAAACTCCTCCGTCCATCCTCCACCCTATAAATTTCAATGTCTTCAATACAAACCAACTTCCCTCACACCGAAACGAAAAATGTCATGGTGTGGACGTATAAAGTTTCAATCCCTGTTATCACCTGACATATTACCCCCCAAACTCTCTCCTCTCATACACATTATGTTGATGCTCTCCTTTGTTCCCGAGTCAGTACACACCTTGAGCTGATACTGCAAGAGTAGGAATTTGTGAGTTAGAACAAAATTGGCCTTCTTGTTCTTCAGCACGATGTTGCCTAGCAACCTTGAGAGCACATTCGGCCTACCAGACAAAAAGTAGAAGTTTAAAAACAAATTACAAGTGTGCATTCCCATTAAGGAGGAGAAAGTGAGGACTGCAGATGCTGGAGATCAGGGCTGAAAAATGTGTTGCTGGAAAAGCGCAGCAGGTCAGGCAGCATCCAAGGAGCAGGAGAATCGATGTTTCGGGCATAAGCTCTTCTTCAGGCTTATGCCCGAAACGTTGATTCGCCTGCTCCTTGGATGCTGCCTGAACTGCTGCGTTTTCAGCTCTGCAGTCCCATTAAGCAATGTATAATGACCAGTTGTATAGGATCTTGTGTATCTAACTTAGAAGGAAGATGGGACCTTGGATCAACAGCTCACCCAACGTTCAGCCCCTCCGACAGTACGGCACCACCCCAGTACCACCCCTCCGACAGTGTGGCGCGCCCCAGTACCACCCCTCCGACAATGTGGCGCGCCCAAGTACCGCCCCCCCTACGCTGTGGCCCCGGCCCAGTACCTCCCCTCTGACAGTGCGACCCCGCCCCAGTACCTCTCCTCCAACAGTGCGGCACCGCCCCAGTACCACCCCTCCGAGAGTGTGGCACCATCCCAGTACTGCCCCTCTGACAGTGTGGTACCGTCCCAGTACCGCCCCTCTGACAGTGTGGCACCGCCCCAGTACTGCCCCTCTGACAGTGTGGTACCGTCCCAGTACCGCCCCTCCGACAGTGTGGCACCGCCCCAGTACTGCCCCTCTGACAGTGCGGTACCGTCCCAGTACCTCTCCTCCAACAGTGCGGCACCGCCCCCGTACCACCCCTCCGACAGTGTGGCACCGCCCAAGTACCGCCCCCCCCACGCTGTGGCCCCGCCCCAGTACCTCCCCTCCGACAGTGTGGCACCACCCCAGTACTGCCCCTCCGACAGTGTGGTGCCACCCCAGTACTGCCCCTCTGACAGTGTGGCGCCACCCCAGTACTGCCCCTCTGACAGTGCGGTACCGTCCCAGTACTGCCCCTCTGACTGTGGCGCCACCCCAGTACTGCCCCTCTGACAGTGTGGTACCGTCCCAGTATCGCCCCTCCGACAGTGCGGCACCGCCCCAGTACTGCCCCTCCGACAGTGCGGTACCGTCCCAGTACTGCCCCTCCGACAGTGTGGCACCGCCCCAGTACTGCCCCTCCGACAGTGCGGTACCATCCCCGTACAGCCCCTCTGACAGTGCGGTACCATCCCCGTACTGCCCCTCCGACAGTGTGGCACCGTCTCAGTACCGCCCCTCCGACAGTGCGGCCCCGCCCCAGTACCGCTCCTCCGACAGTGTGGCACCACCCCAGTACTTCCCCTCTGACAGTGTGGCACCACCCCAGTACTTCCCCTGTGACAGTGCGGCGCCACCCCAGGACTGCCCCTCTGACAGTGCGGTACCGTCCCAGTACTACCCCTCTGACAGTGTAGCACCGCCTCAGTACTGTCCCTCTGACAGTGATTTGCCACTCCCCACCCCACCCCCACCATATTGCCCCGCCGACATTGCGGTGCTGCCCCAGTACCGCTCCTCTGACAGTGTGGTGCTGCCCCAATACCGCTCCTCCAACAGTGCGGCGCCGCCCCAGTACTGCCCCTCCGACAGTGTAGCACTATCTTTGTACTACAGTGAGCATTTCAGGCTGAATTCTCCACAATGGCTCTTGTAACCATGTGGTGTCAATGATGTCAGAGTTGCCACTGAGCCATGGCTGAAAGTTGGTTTGTAGCAAACTGCTTGTAATTGTTGTATTTAAGTTGGGAAAGCTAGTTCAGTTGGTCTACTCTCAGGATCTCTGATCAATGTTCTATGAAGTCCACATTTACCCTGCTGATAACCGGACAAAACCCGAAACTACGTTCTCCATCCAACGTTCAGGCACATTCTCCACTAATCGCCAACTGATTCGCTGCCAAATACAATCCGATTGCGTAAGAATAGTGAGTCTTGGCACTAATACACGTAGAACCGCATCTGAAAGAGTCAATTAAACCAGTAAGTAAGCAAATGATAGTAAAGGATAAGATGAATAGACTAAATTGTCTGTGTTAATTCAAGTTAGAGTTTTATAATCACACAATTCAAATACAGACATCACCAAGGACTGCTGTACTTCCCTTCACTAGACAACACTTCAAAAATCAAACCTCCATCACGGCTTTAAAGAGACAAGTTCCAGATATCCATTAGTGAAAACAACTTTGTGATTTCACAGCCCAGCAACTTGCTGAACTTTAAGATGACATGTTCCTAATTCTGGACTCCCCTCAGAGGAAACAGTTTCTATCTGCTCCTTTGTAATTGTATACAACTCCATCAAATCACTCTTCAAATTTTCTCATGTTCCTGGGTTTCTGTGAAAAATATTATGATCTAACTTCTGCCAATACATTCTTTTGTAATGTATTAACCAGCCCTAGCCATCACTACCTGCCTATTTACATGAATTAAACTTAATTCTTGGATAACCTAAAAGACCTTAATCAAACCTTCCCTGAGCTGATTCTTTTGGAAAGTCAATGGCCCAACTGTCCTCACCCACTGCAAAACCCAAAAATTGCTAAACAGGGAAGTGATCTGATATTCCTCCCCAGTGCTTCTGTCTTAGGTGTTATAGAGTCATAGAGATGTACAGCATGGAAACAGACCCTTCGGTCCAACCCGTTTATGCCGACCAGATATCCCAACCCAATCTAGTCCCACCTGCCAGCACCTGGCCCATATCCCTCCAAACCCTTCCTATTCATACACCCATCCAAATGCCTCTTAAATGTTGCAATTGTACTAGCCTCCACCACTTCCTCTGGCAGCTCATTCCATACACGTACCACTCTCTGCGTGAAAACATTGTCCCGTAGGTCTCTTTTATATCTTTGCCCTCTCACCCTAAACCTATGCCCTCTAGTTCTGGAATCCCCGACCCCAGGGAAAAGACTTTGCCTATTTACCCTACCCATGCCCCTCATAATTTTGTAAACCTGTTTAAGGTCACTCCTCAGCCTCCGATGCTCCAGGGAAAACAGCACTAACCTATTCAATCTCTCCCCATAGCTCAAATCCTCCAACCCTGGCAACATCCTTATAAATCTTTTCTGAACTCTTTCACATTTAACACTCCCTAGGACCTTACCATTAAGTGTATAAGTCCTGCTTAGATTTGCTCTCCCAAAATGCAGCACCTCGCATTTATTAGATTAGATTAGATTAGATTAGATTACTTACACTGTGGAAACAGGCCCTTCGGCCCAACAAGTCCACACCAACCCGTCGAAGAGCACCCACCCAGACCCATTCCCCTACATTTACCCCTGCACCTAACACTACGGGCAAATTATCATGGCCAATTCACCTAACCTGCTCATTTTTGGACTGTGGGAGGAAACTGGAGCACCCGGAGGAAACCCACGCAGACACGATGAGAATGTGTGGAGCTTGCACAGTCAGTCGCCTGAATTAAACTCTCCATCTGCCTCTTCTCAGCCCATTGGCCCATCTGGTCAAGATCCTGTTGTAATTTGAGGTAACCCTCTTCGCTGTCCACTACACCTCCAATTTTGGTGTCATCTGCAAACTGTACCTCTTATGCTCGCATCCAAATCATTTATGTAAATGACAAAAAGTAGAGGACCCAGCACCGACCCTTGTGGCACACCACTGGTCACAGGCCTCCAGTCTGAAAAACAAACCTCCACCTGTATCCAAATGGCTAGTTCTCCCTGTATTCCATGAGGTCTAACCTTGCTAATCAGTTTCCCATGGGGAACCTTGTCGAACGCTTTACTGAAGTCCATACAGATCACATCTACTGCTCTGCCCTCATCAATCCTCTTTGTTACTTCCTCAAAAAACTCAATCAAGTTTGTGAGACATGATTCCCTATGCACAAAGCCAAGTTGACTACCCCATGTCAGTCCTTGCCTTTCTAAATACATGTACATCTTGTCCCTCAGGATTCCCTCCAACAACTTGCCCATCACCAACGTCACTGGTCTATAGTTCCCTGGCTTGTCTTTACTGCCCTTCTTAAACAGTGGCACCACATTAGCCAACCTCCAATCTCCCGGCACCTCACCTGTGACTATCGATGATACAAATATCTCAGCAAAAGGCCCAGCAATTACTTCTCTAGCTTCCCACAGAGTTCAAGGGTACACCTGATCAGGTCCTGGAGATTTATCCACCTTTACCCGTTTCAAGACATCCAGTAATTTCTCCTCTGTAATATGGACATTTTTCAAGATGTCACCATCTATTTCCCTACAGTCTATATCTTCCATATCCTTTTCCACAGTAAATACTGATGCAAAATACTCATTTAGTATCTCCCCCATTTTCTGTGGCTCCACACAAAGGCTGCCTTGCTGACCTTTGAGAGACCCTATTTTCTCCCTAGTTACCCTTTTGTCATAGAACATAGAACAATACAGCACAGAACAGGCCCTTCGGCCCACGATGTTGTGCCGAACATTTGTCCTAGCTTAAACACCTATCCATGTACCTATCCAATTGCCACTTAAAGGTCGCCAATGATTCTGACTCTGCCACTCCCACAGGCAGCGCATTCCATGCCCCCACCACTCTCTGGGTAAAGAACCTACCCCTGACATCCC
>NC_057730.1:22251088-22252661 GCF_004010195.1 Chiloscyllium plagiosum
TTATTCCTCTCTAGATGATTGTAAATCCTATCTCTTATAACCCTTTCCAACACTTTACCCACAACCGAAGTGAGGCTCACTGTTCTATAATTACCAGGGTTGTCTCTACTCCCCTTCTTGAACAAGGGGACAACATTTGTTATCCTCCAGTGTTCTGGTACTATACCTTTGGACAATGACAACATAAAGATCATTGCCAACGGTTCTGCAATTTCCTCTCTTGCTTCCCACATAATCCTAGGATATATCCCGTCAGGCCCGGGGGACTTGTCTATCCTCAAGTTTTTCAAAATGCCCAACACATCTTCCTTCCTAACAAGTATCGCCTCTAGCTTATCAGTCCGTTTGATACCCTCCTCTTCAACAATACAGTCCCTCTCATTTGTAAATACTGAAGAAAAGTATTCATTCAAGACCTCTCCTATCTCTTCCGACTCAGTACACAATCTCCCACTACTGTCCTTGATCGGACCTACCCTCGTTCTTGTCATTCTCATGTTTCTCACATACGCAGAAAAGGCCTTGGGGTTATCCTTGATCCTACCTGCCAAAGATTTTTCATGCTCTCTCTTTGCTCTCCTAATCCCTTTCTTCAGCTCCCTCCTGGCTATCCTGTATCCCTCCAACTCTCTGTCTGAACCTGGTTTCCTCAACCTTACGTAAGCCTCCTTCTTCCTCTTTACAAGACATTCAACCTCCCTCGTCAACCAAGGTTCCCTCACATGACCATCTCTTTCCTGCCTGACAGGTACATACATATCAAGGACACGTCATATCTGTTCCTTGAAAAAGTTCCACATTTCAATGACATCCTTCCTTGACAGCCTATGCTCCCAACTTATGCTCCTCAGATCTTGTCTTTTATGTATTTGTCCTTTATGTATTTGTAAAAACACTTTGGATTCTCCTTAATTCTATTTACCAATGCTATCTCATGTCCCCTTTTTGTCCTCCTGATTTCCCTCTTAAGTATGCACCTACTTCCTTTATACTCTAAGGATTCACTTGATCTATCCTGTCTATACCTGACATATGCTTCCTTCTTTTTCTTAACGAAACCCCCAATTTCTTTAGTCATCCAGCATTCCCTATAACTACCAGCCTTTCCTTTCACCCTAACAGGAATATACTTTCTCTGGATTCTTGTTATCTCATTTCTGAAGGCATCCCATTTTCCTACCGTCCCTTTACCTGCGAACATCTGTCCCCAATCAGCTTTCAAACGTTCTTGCCTAATACCGTCAAAATTGGCCTTTCTCCAATTTAGAACTTCAACTTTTCGATCTGGTCTATCCTTATCCATCACGATTTTAAATCTAATAGAATTATGGTCACTGGCCCCAAAGTGCTCCCCCACTGACACCTCAGTCACCTGTGCTGCCTTATTTCCCAAGAGTAGGTCAAGTTTTGCACCTTCTCTAGTAGGTACATCCACATACTGAATCAGAAAATTGTCTTGTACACACTTCAGAAATTCCTCTCCATCTAAACCTTTAACACTATGGCAGTCCCAGTCAATGTTTGGAAAGTTAAAATCCCCTACCATAACCACCCTATTATTCTTATAGATAGC
>NC_057730.1:22252839-22285485 GCF_004010195.1 Chiloscyllium plagiosum
CTGTACCAGTCTCAGATTGATCTCTTTCCTCACTATCTCCCTGGGTCCCACCCTACCCCCCACCTTACTAGTTTAAATCCTCCCGAGCAGCCCTAGCAAATCTCCCTGCCAGTATATTAGTCCCCTTCCAATTTAGGTGCAATCAGTCCTTCTTGTACAGATCACTTCTACCCCAAAAGAGATTCCAATGATCCAAATGTGAATCCTTCTCCCATACACCAGCTCCTCAACCATGCATTCATCTGCTCTATCCTCCTATTCCTGCCCTCACTAGCTCGTAGCACCGGGAGTAATCCAGATATTATTATTCTCGAGGACCTCCTTTTTAAATTTCTGCCTAACTCCCTGTAATCTCCCTTCAGAATCTCAACCTTTTCCATCCTATATCATTGGTTCCAATGTGGACAATGATCTCTTGCTGGCCCCTCTCCCCCGTGAGAATATTCTGCACCATCTCTGAGACATCCTTGATCCTGGCACGAGGGAGGCAACACCATTCTGATTTTTCGCTGCTGGCCACAGAAACGTCTGTCTGTACCTCAGACTAGAGAATCCCCTAACACAATTGATCTCTTGGAACCCAATATACCCCTTGTTGCATTAGAGCCAGTCTCAGTACCAGAAACTTGGCTGCTCATGCTACGTTCCCCTGAGAATCCATCACTCCCTACATTTTCCAAAACAGCATACCTGTTTGAAATGGGTATATCCACAAAAGACTCCTGCACTAGCTGCCTACCTCTCTTACCTTTCCTGGAGTTAACCCATCTATGTGACTGTATCTGAGACTTTCCCCCCTTCCTATAACTGCCATCCATCACATACTGTTGCTGTTGCAAATTCCTCATTGCTTCTAACTGTCTCTCCAACCGATCCATTCAATCTGATAAGATTCGCAGCCTACAGCATTTATGATAGATACAATCCACAGGAACCGTTAAATTCTCTTTAAACTCCCACATCTGACAAGAAGTACATATCACTTTATTAAAGGGCATTTTTGCTCCTTCACAATCTACAGACCCAGAAAATAACACTGTCTTATTCCTCTACAAACACTACCCCAGGTTAAATTAAAAGTTATGGCTTATATTTTAAGTTTAATCAAGAGACATGTCTCCAAAAAACATATAATCAAGAAAGAACCCACTCTACTCCCTACTGCAGATTCTCTGTGGGCCACACTTACAAACAATTAACTTATCTGACTCTGTGCTGTGAACTTCGCCCAACAGTTCCTCCAAGATCAGTTGTGAATTTCAGTGTTTGATAATTTTTCCACATGCACTCCGATGGTGTTGTGTGAAAGTTCTTATCCAAATCCTGTGCTGAAAGTATTGCCAGCTTTTACTACCGCAGTTGCTTTGTATTATTGCCTGTTGTTCTCTTGAAGGCTGTGCCTCTTTCTGAGGTACAGTATCCAGAAAATATTTTAATTTTTAGCCTCTGCTCATCATAAATAGCTTTGGAACACTGTCTGACTGTGAAAGATTTCACAGAAAGGACTGATTCTATCTTCATTTAATTACATACTTTCACCAAGGATCACAAGATAGCAATCATTTGTGTGAACTTTGACTAATCCAGGAGCACTGTAGCTCCCAAAGTGAACCTTGGCAGAGACCAGCCAGTCCAGGAACTAACCCAGGGCTGATGTTCAGAGTCACAGTATAAGGTATATATACTGGTCAAAAAAATATTGAATCATCAACACTGGGAGAGTTCCAGGTTTAAGTCCTCCTTTGGGGTATCCAGCACCTACTCTGGAATGGTTTCCATATATGGACTGGCTCCAATTGGGCTGCTACAGTAGTAAATACCAGCCAAACTGCTTCTCAAAATATTGACTTAATCATCCTGCCTTTTCAGGAGTCATTAACCAAATGTTGCGTTAAGTTTAGAGATCATACATTGTGAAGTAATGTTGAGGAGTCAAACACTTACCAGTGTGTCCTTGCATGCAGACCTTCCCCAGAAGTTGAGACACGAAGAAGAGAGAACTGTCCATTCCACCTGTAACAGAGTGGAGGATAGTTAGGGCATAACTCCAATTATTTACTCCTTTACTATATACAACTCAAAGCAAACTAAAGCCAATCTATTTGATGCTGTGTCTGAACTATTGCCACATCCAGTGTCCATCAGTACATTATGTAACACCACACTCTAAAGATTTCTTCAAACCACACGTTTGGGAGGCAGAATTTATTGCTGCGAGCTGATTGTAAGTAGTGCATGTTAAAACTCTCTGCAGCCCTGTCACATTTGAAAAACCTGTGGGTAACTCTCGGATCAGAGTCAGATGTTTGTGGGTTCAAGACCCCTTCTAGAGATGAGTACTAAATCACCATGCTGTAGCATGGGGTCAGGGTTGAGACAGCACCACACTGTCGGAGGGGGCAGGTGCTGAAAAAGGACTGCACTGTCAGAGGGGATAAGTGCTGAGAGAGACAGCGTGTCACCACCAGAGGAATTATACTGACAGGGTGCTGCATTGTATGAAGGACAGAAAGTGTTGCTCTTGCAGAGATGTGTATCCAATAAGAGGTATTATTTTTGGGATGACACATTAAATGGAGACCCTTTCTACCTTCTCATGTAAAACAGAAGATCCCAAGAATGTGAGAATTTTCTCGTAACCTGGGATGATACACCCTGTCAATTAACATCACCAGTGTTAGACTAATGGCATTTAGTAATTCAGAGATTAGAAGTAAAGCAATAACCACAACAACATTAGACTTATCTAGTCAGGGTGATGCCTAATTTTGAGGGGAACTTGCAGATGGTGGTGTTCCAATGTGTTTGGTGTTCTTATCCATCAACTTGGCAGAGAATTTGGAGGGTGCTGCTGAAGGAGCTGTGTGCTGTTGGGCATTTTGTACATCATCCACATTATGAAGTAAACATTTAAGGAGGTGGATGGCCTTTAAAGAGGCCTCTTATGGTTGCTAAAGATGATTTACTTTCCATAACATCACACCTTAGTTTTCTTACCTTTCAATTGCTCATAAATTCTTTCCAACACCAGTACCATCTCTTGTCCTAACAGCGGGTAATAGTTCTCAGGGTAGAATATTGCTCTGTTGTCCTTTTCCAATTTGTTTGCCATGTGATCTGGCAATGCAGAAACTTTATTCAACAGTGTCTCTTGCAGACTGGACATGTGAGGTGAGGTGTATTCGAGACAAATCTCCTCAATCAGCTGGGCCATCCGATCCTCCTGCAGGAACTGTTCCAGAATTGCCACACATCGCTCCTGTCGTAAGCTTGGTCTGTGACATGAGACCACACCACAACAGGTTCAAAACATCTATGTGACCCAGCCCCCATCCCATACACAAAACCAACTCAACAGAGAGCATCCTGGCACCAGCTCCCACATAGCAAACATTTCAGGAGTGGAAGCATATTTACAGATAGGACTGTGCCCGCATGGGCAGAGAGCATCAATATTTACAAGGGTTCCAGGAATTAGTTCATACTTACTGGACGTCCTTAACAGTATATTAGTATTTAGGAGAAGGTGGGGGCATAGTGTTACCGTCATTGGACTAGTAATCCAGAAAGTAAACAAGCTAATGTGCTGGGGACAAGTGTTCAAAACACACCCTGATGATAGTGAGCATGTAAACACTGTTGATTGTCATTACAAGAAAACTCATCTGGATCACCAACGTCGGTCCGGGAAGGCTATTTGCTGTCTTTATCCGGTGTGACTTACAATTCACAGATTCCCATATGGTTGATGATACCCTTCAGCACATCTCATCCACTTCCCGCACCTCCGCCCTTGAACCTCACCCCTCCAACTGCAACAAGGACTGAACCCCCTCCCCCCCCCCCAATCCTGACCTTACACCCCACCTACATAGCATTTCGTCTGCCATTTCCATCACCTACAAACAGACCCCACCACCAGAGATATATTTCCCTCCCACCCCTATCTGCGTTCCATAAAGACCATTCCCTCCGTGATTCCCTTGTTAGGTCCATGCCCCCCACCAACCCACCTCCCCTCTTAGCACCTTCCCCTGCAACCACAAGAATTGCAAAACCTGTGCCCACACCTCCCCCTTACCTCCGGCAAAGGCCCTAAAGGAGCCTTCCACATCTGTCAGAGATTTACCTGCACTTACAAACATATCATCTATTGTATCCAATGCTTTTGAGGTGGTTTCCTCTACAATGGGGAGACAGGACGCCTACTTGCAGAATGCTTCAGGGAACATCTCTGGGACACATGCACCAAACATCCCCGTAGCCCTGCGACCCGACCCGACCCGACCCCACCCCACCCCCAACTCTGCCCAGGCCATGCAGGTCATGGGCCTCCTCCACCACTAAACCTTTACCACCTGACACCTGGAGGAAGAACGCCTCATCTTCCACCTTGGGACCTTCCAACCATATGGGATCTATGTGGATTTCACCAGTTTTCTCATTTCTCCTCCCCCCACCTTATCCCACTTCCAACCTTCCAACTCGTCACTGCCCTCTTCCTTCCCAGCTATCTGCTCCAACCTCTTCTTCAACCTAGCACCTTCACCCCCAACTTTGTCTACCTATCGCATTCCCAGCTACCTTCCCCCAGCCCCACCCCCTCCCATTTATCTCTCAACCCCCTTGGGCCACCCCCTCATTCCTAATGAAGAGCTTACGCTCAAAATATCAATTCTCCTGCTCCTCAGATGCTGCCTGACCACTTGTGCTTTTCCAGCACAACACCCCTTAACTCACAGTGAGGGTGACTCTTAATTGCCCTCATTGCAATTAGGGTTGAGCAATAAAATGCAGACCTAGCCAGTGACAACCACATTCCATGAACAAATTTTTAAAAAGTCCTGAAAAATGTTTTTTTTTAGATTACATTACAGTGTGGAAACAGGCCCTTCGGTCCAACAAGTCCACAGCGACCCGCTGAAGCGCAACCCACCCATACCCCTACATTTACCCCTTACCTAACACTACGGGCAATTTAGCATGGCCAATTCACCTAAGCTGCACATCTTTGGACTGTGGGAGGAAACCAGAGCACCCGGAGGAAACCCACGCAGATACGGGGAGAATGTGCAAACTCCACACAGTCAGTCGCCTGAGGTGGGAATTGAACCCAGGTCTCTGGCGCTGTGAGGCAGCAGTGCTAATTGTTGTTCATTTGGGGAGACTGAAACTTTAAGTGTGGTCTTGTTTTACAATAGTATTTTACACCGCCACCACTGCCAGTGAAAATACTGCACAGAATGCATCACTGAAGATAATGTGTCCACCATGATGTGAAATTACCTTGTTGCCGTGATAGTGTCCAGCAGCACCAAGAATGCTTCATGGGGTGGGCCATTCAGAAAGAAGTCATCCAATAATTCTTTTTCCTGGTTAACAGGCAGCAACTGCAGCCAATCAACACTCAGATTATTAGTTAGGACTTGCAGGAAGTGAGAGTAGTGTGTTTTTAAAAATTCTTTCTTCTGTGGTGAGGGATTGGCAGTTTCAGGTCCCCTTAGGTTCTGCTTCACAGACTGTAAGGTGCGTATGATTTCTGCTCCGTCCCTGGAGGAAGATAGGGTACTGATTGCTTGTTTGATGAGGCAATGTACTTCAAGAATTTCGGGCTCCATGGCTGTGAAGATCCTGAGAAAATCAGGTACAAAATAAAAACAAGTTGCAAGTTTAGGTAAAACCTTGAACTCCTGAAATATCATCCTAATTTCCTGAACTCCAGAAATTCTGTCTGATAAACAACAACATTCAAAGTCACTACAAAGAGACAAGCCCTTGAATAGGACTGTCATTGTTACTCGGCATAATAACTAAGAAAAGCTGGCAAAAAAAAACACAAAACGAAAGCAGGTGTCGTGTTTGTTTTTCGCTTCAGGTCACAATTTGGTGGTGGTAAAACAACAAGTTTTGCCATGGTCTATAATTCCTTGTATAACGCTAAGAAGAATGAACCTAAACACAGGACGACAAGGCATGGTCTACTGGAAACATACAGAGCTGGATCAGGGTCAGAGCAGGTTCCAGGCTGTGTCTGTGACTCTCACCCTCCTGGATCAGACGTGAATCTGCAGCAAAGGCTCGAGAAAACAAACCGTTTAATTATAAATCCACGCTGTATAACAACATTAAAAACTCCAATTAGAAATTACCTCAAAACCTCTCAACTACGTCACGCCTTCCGTTCTCCAAGTTGAAACATATTTACCTAAAACCTCCAAAGATTCATCATATTCAATCTCAGCACATCCGGACCGTATATTTACCCACAACCGCCGATCTGTATCTCGCGCCCATACCTGAGGCTAGAACTGAAGGCACGATTTTGTTTATTTCATTTATTTCGGGGGAGACGTTCAAATTTGTGTCGAATCTGCTAGCTGGAACTAGACATCTCCGAATCATCTTACTTCTCGGTTGGCATCGATGACTGGGGAATAGCACGTGGGTATGGGACGCCATCTCTGTGCAGGAGACCCATAAGTGCAAACCCGGTGCCATCTTAGTACAGGAGACCGGGATCGCTGCCAGGCGCCACCTTGTGGAGCTCCTCAGTTGGACAAGGTCAAATAAAACATACGACACCCGTTTATAGTCCAACATGTTCATTCGAAAACACAAGCTTTTCGGAGCCTCGATCCTTCTTCGGGTGCCAACTTGGTATAGGGAAATTAATTGTGGTACTTCCTATAAAAGAAAAATACAGTGGATAAGAAAATAAAGAAAAATGCTCAATATGTTAGGAAAGTTTGATGAATCGCGGAGATCACAGAATTGTTACAGCGTACACGGAAACGAGGGAGAACTAGCCATATGGATACATAATTGGCTCAAAGGTGGAAGACTATAGGTGATGGAGGGTTGTTTTTCAGACTGGAGGCCTGTGACCAGTGATCTGCCACAAAGATCAGTGTTGGGTCCACTGCTTGTCATAATTTACACAAATAACCTTGGATGTGAACATAATTTGGACTGGGGTGTACAAAGTTACAAATTACTCAACACCAGGTTATAGTCCAACAGGTTTGTTGGAAGCACGAGCTTTCAGAGCGCTGCTTCTTCAAGCACCGTCTATGAGAAGGGTGTTGTGAAATTTGAAACGGTTCAGAAAAGATTTATAGAAGTTGCCAGGGTTGAGGTATAGGGAGAGGCTGAATAGGCTGGGGCTGTTTTCCCTGGGGCATCAGAGGCTAGTGGTGACCTTATAGGAGATTTATAAAATCATGAGGGGCATGGATAGGGTAACTAGACAAGGTTTTTATCTTGGGATGGGGGAGTCCAGAACTAGAGGGCATAGGTTTAGGGTGAGAAGAGAAACATTTAAAAGGGACCTAAGGGGCAACTCTTTCATGCAGAGGGTCGTGTGTGTATGGAATAAGTTGCCAGAGGAAGCAGTGGAGAATATGGTACAGTTACAACATTTAAAAGGCATCTGGATGGGTATATGAATAGGAAGGGTTTGGAGGAATATGGGCCACGTGCTGGTAAGTGGTACTGGCTTAATTTAGGATATCTGGCCGGCATGGACGAATTGGACCGAAGGCTCTTTTTCTGTGCTATACATCTCTATGATTTTCTAAGACAAACCCAAAAGGTTCAAGAAAGTGTGCTGGCCGCTGTCTAGTGGATGGTTATAGATTGATAAGCTTGGATAGTGACAATGTGAGGAAACTGGCTGAAACTGGGCATACAACACTTAAACAAAACATCGGAAATACCAGTATTGTCAAAGTTGCTTAGCACTTATTTTTGAATTTTTAGATGTGTTGTGCGAGTCCCTGGCTAGGCCAGTATTTATTACCCATACCAAATTGCCCTTGAGAAGGTGGTTAGTGACTTGCCTTCTTGAAGCACTGCAACCCTTCAGTGTAAGAACACCAAGTGCTTATAAGGATGGATTTCCAGAATTATGACTGAGTGACAATGAAGGAACAGTATCATTGTTCTAAATTAGGATGGGTGCATGGCTGGATGGGAGGTGGGGGGTGCTGGTGGTAGGTGGATAGGAAGGAAAAGAAAGGGGACTTGAAGATTTAATGAGTGGTTCCTTTTTTTGAATGATTATTTTAGTGAGGCACAAGTAATAAATGTCAGAGGCACTTTTTAAATATTATTTGGTTAATGACATGAGAGCAATTCAATTTATTTTCAACAATTTCAATGAAAAGTGTATAAAAGTAACCACCAACAATAACAGCCCTACAACCTACTCTCCCATTCCAAACTTTCTTGTGAATCCCTTTTTCTATTATTGGTGGTTTGACGCCTATAGCCTTTACATTCTGGAATTTCCTCCTTAAACCTCTCCACCTCCCTATTGTCTTTTAAAAGCCATCACTTTGATGAAGCTCTTGCTCAGCTTTAAAACAAATTTCTTTGCACCAATATCCTCTTATCCTTATGCTTCTGTGAAACCCAAAATATTTCCTATGCATGTGCTATATAAATTCAAGATAGGAAATTTCGAATCGGGTAACTCTTCCAAATGAGGGGCAACATTATTTACATTAATTTAATGCACTTACTTATCTAAATATACTTATCCTTCCCAATTAACAGATTTTTAAGCTGAAAAATAATCAAATCATAACTTCTCCAAAGTAATCTCAAGTCTCTCTGCCTCTGCAACCAACTCAAGTGGTATTGCTTTCATGCTTAGCACCAACACCATTTCTAGATTTTTTTGTTCAGAAAATCAACTACACATCTTATGACAGATTTTTTACCACCACCAAGCCATCCATATTACAAATTAAAAGAACAATTAACTAGCATTACACACCAGGAGCACTGCAACATTAACAAATAGGGGAGGGAACTAAACTGAAGTGGAGTTGGAAGAGGAAATAATACATTCTGACTCCTGCAGTGCTCACCTCACTTCCAAATACATAACAATTCTAATCCTCTTGACTCCAATCAGTCTCTTTTTTTTTCTATGATTAATGCAGGTTGTAAATATTTGGTGCCCTTACTCTGTTCCTCGTTACATTCCTATAGTTACAGCTGTTTATCTCTGATTTTGTTTTCTGATCATTAACCAATTTTCTATCCAGGGTAATGTATTCATTCCAACTCCATTAATCCTTAGTGTGCAAATTAATCTTTTGTGGTGTGCCTTACTGAATGCATTTTTGAAATCCAAGTAAACATAGAAACATAGAAGATAGGAGTTGGGGGAGGCCATTCAGCCCTTCGAGCCTGCTCTGCCATGAATCATGATCATAGCTGATCATCCAACTCAATAGCCAAATCCTGCTTTCTTCCCATAACCTTTGATTCCATTCGTCCCAAGTGCTATATCTAGCCACCTCTTGAATACATTCAATGTTTTGGCATCAACTACTTCTTGTTGTGGTAATGAATTCCACAGGCTCACCACTCTTTGGGTGAAGAAATGTCTCCTCATCGCCATCCTAAACAGTCTACCCTGAATCCTCAAAATGTGACCCCTGGTTCTGGACACACCCACTAGCACGAACACCCTCCCTGCATCTACCCTGTCTAGTCCTGTTAGAATTTTATAAGTGTAAATGATATCCCCCCCAGCCCCTATTCATCTGAACTCCAACAAAAACAACCCTAACCTAGACAATCTCTCCTCATACATCAGTCTGCCACCCCCAAAATCAGTCTAGTAAAAGGCTGCACTCCCTCGAGAGTAAGAGCATCCTTCCTCAGAAAAGAAGACCACAACTGCACACAGTATTCTAGGTGTGGCCTCACCAAGGGCCTGTGTAACTGCATCAACACATCCCTGTTCCTTCACTCAAAATGTCTTGCAATGAAGGCCAACATACCATTTGCCTTCTTTATTGCCTGCTGCACCTACATGCTTACCTTCAGCGACTGGTTGACAAGGACATCCAGATTCCACTACACACTCCCCTCTTCCAATTCAGGTACTAACCTGCCTCCTTCTTTCTGCTTCCAAAGTGAATAACCTCACTTCGTCTTTGAATAACTGGCTTCATCCAGAGGCTCACTGAAGATGTTACCTGGTGTGGTGACGAAACATCTGAAAATGAACCTTCCAGCTCAGTGAGCAAACCTACATCCTGAATAACCTCACTATTAGGAGAAAGTGAGGACTGCAGATGCTGGAGATCAGAGCTGAAAATGTGTTGCTGGAAAAGCGCAGCAGGTCAGGCAGCATCCAAGGAACAGGAGAATCGACGTTTTGGGCATAAGCCCTTCTTCAGGAATGAAGAAAGTCATTCCTGAAGAAGGGCTTATGCCCGAAACGTCGATTTTCCTGTTCCTTGGATGCTGCCTAACCTCACTATTATCCAATGCATTTGCCATTGATTTGCCCTCTCACCCAACCTGTCCAAGATCATGCCTGAAGGACCTCTGCATCCTTGTCACTGTTCACCCTCCCACCTAACTTGGGGGTATCATCTGCCAACTTTGAAATGGTATATTTCGTTCCCTCATCCAAATCATTAATATCTATTGTGAATAGCTGGGGTCTCAGCACTGATCCCTGCAGCACCCCTCTAGTTACTGCCTGTACATACATCGATAGCTTCTCTTTATTACCCTACTAGTTACATCTTCCAAAACACCAATAAACTTGTCAAATGTGATTTTCCCTTTTATAAAGCCCTGTTGACTCCAACTGCTCATGCTGTTGCTTTTGACAAATGCATTGTTAAGATATCCTCAATAATTAATTCACCATTTTTGTGACAACTGTTGTTAGGCTAACTAGCCTGTGAAATCGACATTTCGGGCAGGAGTCCTTCGGCGGGAAATTTCCTGATGAAGGGCTCCTGCCCGAAACGTCAATTTTCCTGCTCCTCAGATGCTGCCTGATATGCTGTCCATTTCCAGCACCACTCTAATCTTGATTGTAATCTCCAGCATCTGCAGTCCTCACTTTCGCCTAACTCGCACGTAGGTCTTGTTTTCCTTCTTCATCTGTTTTTGAATAGCAGTGTTACATTTACTAATTTGCAAACCACTGAGACTGTATGGAACCTACAGGATTGAAAAAAGCAAAATAGGGCATCTGTTGTCTCTGCAGCTACCTCAGAATCCTACAAATGTAGGCCTTCTGGTTCTGGGGATTCGTCAAGTTTTAGTCCCTTAAATTTCTCTATTAATTTCTGCTGCAAACATGAATTATTCAAAATGTCTCACTCTTATTAATTCCTTGGTTAATCTCTATCTTTGAGATGCAATTTGAGTCTACTGCTGGAAGTCAGATGAAATACTTGTTCATTCATTGAGGATGAATCTGCCTCATTGAGACTGTTACAAACTATACCTTTTCTCATTACAGTCATTTCGTCTTTAATGCAATGTTGCGTTTTTGTGCAACGCTGCACTCTAGAAAAATTGCGCTTTAGAAAGAGTTGGCGATATAATCGTGTTACAGCCAAATCATGCTGTAAAAGTTTGCGCTTTAGAAACAACATTCACAATTCTTCAATCATGTTGCAGCAAATTCAGGTTGACAAAATGCACGTTATAGCAGAACATCTTGTACTTTTTGGATCATTCTTTGCTGGTTTCCAAAACTCCCCCAATTCAGAGGCTTACTTGCATTTTTTCATGACAATATAAGCCTCTTCTTTAATACTATCCCTAATAAGGGTGGGTTCAAGCCCAACGTCTCGAGCATGTAATTTAGACTACAGTTCTAAACGTGGTGCTATATTTTTGGATGGAAGTTTAAACTGAGACTCGAAAACAAAAATTACTGGAAAAGTTCAATAGGTCTGGCAGTAAATGCGGAGAGAAACGCAGTTAACATTTCAGTTGCCCCTGAGGAAGGGTCACTCAACCCGAAACATTAACTCCAATTTTTCTCCACAGTTGCTGAGCTTTTGCAGCAATTTGTTTTTGTTTCTGACTTATAGCATCTGCAGTTCTTTAGGTTTTTATTTGAATTGAGAGCCTTGCTTTACCCTCTTGGGTGGATTGCATAAAATTCTTGAAAAAGGATCAGGAAATTCCTATCCAACATCCAAGACCTCCAGATTCACCACATAACCTAACCCAGGCCCTCCCGATAGTGCAACAGGCTCTCTCACTCCCTCAAGTGGTGCTTATCAGTATTGTGGGTGATTGCGTCATGACGCAGCGTGCGATGGGTGGCGCGGACTGAGCGGGACGGTTTGCGGCCTTGGGAGCGCCAAGCGAGAGCGGACCGAGAGCGGAATGTGAGTGGACGAGAATCCGTGTCCATCGGGGCCAAGGGGCGCCTGACTGCAGCGAGAATGGGCTCGCCGCTTTCGGGATGGGCCGCGTTCACTGCACTGTGACGATTTTAGAAGGATGAATAGTCCTTTGTACAGAATGGAATCTCGGTGTAGAACGGAGCCTGAGGCCTAGTTGAACGAATTTCATTGACCGGGAAACTCTGCTGTATCCTTGGGGCGCAGTGTCTGGGCCTGTGGTTGACACCTGACCCCGGGAATCCCCGCTAAGTAGCCCACTTGCCATGCTGGAGTCTTCCCCTCTTACTGAGTGGTCACTGGGGCAGCTTCCACACACCCCTGAACATTCCCAATACCTCTTCTTGAATGTGGTGAAATAAGAAATGAGGTGGGTCCTGTCAGTAGGGAATTATATAAGGCGTCAGTGAATATAGCGTCATAAATTTTAGATTAACGATGGAAAAGGACAAAGAACAAACCAAAAATAAGAAAAACTTAACGAGGAGGACGAGTTCTGCATTCAGTACTGTAATTAAACTCTGGACTGCCAGTCAAGGATGTACTTGAGGTACAGTTGGAAGTACATCCCCTAATGGGATTTTAGGATAAATAAATTACCTTACTAAACAATGAGATAGATAGAGAATGACAACTTGAGAAAGTGTCTTTTAACGTAACAAAGTCTGAAAGTGCTTCAAAGGAGTATTATAAAACAAAACATGACATAGTTACAGAAGGAAATATTAGGTCAAATTATCAAAATCTTGTTTAGAGAGGTTAAAAAGATAGAAGGGATGATGACCTGGAGGGATTTGAAAACCAAAAGTTTTTTTTATTAATTCATGGGATGACTGTGTTGCTGGTTAGGCCAGCATTTATTGCCCATCCCTAATTGCCCAGAGAGCTGTTAAACGTCAAATCACATGTAGGCCACGTGAGGTAAAGGCTGACTGTTTCCTTCCCTAAAGGATGTTAGTGAACCAGATGGGTTTTTCTGACAACCAAAAATGGATTCATAATTATCAATAGACTCCACAATGGAGGGATTTGAACCCGGTCTTTGGATTAACAGTCTAGCGATAATGCAAATAGGCCATCGACTTCCCCAGAAAATAAAAAGTTAAAAAATTTAAGATGTTGACAGGGAGCCACTGTATTTTATTGAGCACAGTAAAGGAATGGGCAGCATAGTTTTGGATGGCAAGTTTGTGAAGAATAAATTTGAAGGCCAGCCAAGAAGTGTTTTGGCATATTAAAGCCTGACAATTGATGAAGACATGAAATTGAAATAGTAGAAGGATGTGTGAGACAAATATCATGTTGATAATTCAAGCTGACGGGAAAGGTCAGAGAGGGAAATTAAAAAGGAAACAAAGAATGGGAAGAGACTGGCAGCTATCATTAAAGACAATCCAAAAGTATATGAATAGTGAAAGGATGATAAACAAGAGTATTCCCATTTTGAGACCAAAAAGAAGGATTTATGCATCCAGACTGAGATGCTATAATTTGCGCTGGTCATTACTAAGGAAGATTTCTTAGTAGGCAAAAGTTGTCAGTCATGCTGTCATAATGAATGGCAAAGTAGGTTCGAGGGCTGAATGGGAGCCTTCTATTTTGTATGTTTTTATGTTTCTATTTGGGAGCACATGAGATGATTTGTGGCCCAGAAATTGACAAAACTGGCTAAGTTGCCAAGACTGGAGGAGATGCACCTGAGGATACTGTGGGAAGTCAGGCCAAAACTTGTAGAAGCACAAGCCATAATCTTCCAAACCACTTTCTTAGGTGATGGCAGGGAATGAGAGTTGCCAGTGTTTGCACCTTTATTTAAAAAAAATCATGTCAGGATAAACCCAGCAATTCCAAGCCAGTCATTTTGACCTCCGTATTGGGAAAGCATTTTAAAAATGATAATCTTGGACAAAATTATGAATCACTTGGAAAAGTGAATTAATTAATTAAAGCCAGCAGGGATTTATTGAAGGCATATCCTGTTTAAATTGATTTGATCAGGTGGCGGATAGTTAATGAGAATAATGCATTTGCTATGGCATGCATGGACTTTCATATATTTGGTAAAGTGTTACAAAATAGACTTGCCAGCAGAGTTGAAGGCCACGGAGTATAATTAATAGCAGCAGCTTGGATACAAAACTGGTTTAGTTCGATGAAATCTTGAAATTGGAGCTTATATAGTGGGTTCTCTAGGAGAGTCGATGTTAGGGCAGTTGTTTTTCTTGGCTGTGTTAATAACAAATATACTTGGATGTACAGGGCATAATTTCAAAATATATGGTTACCACAAAATTGGACATTGGAATGAGCAGACTTATAACAAATGAAATTTATTGGCGGCAAGTGGAAAGTGATATGTTTTAGTAAGAAGAATAAGGATGGGCCACCGAAAATAAAAGAGTATACTTAAAAGAGAAAGCAGAATCAAAACTGCGGGTGTATATGTATAAGTTGAGAATGGCAGAGCAGGTTGAAAAAGTAGTTTAAAAAAACCATACAGGATCCTGCACTATATGGAGTCATAGAGTACGTAAGGGATGTTTTGATGAACTGTTAAAAACTCTGGTTTGCACTCAACTTGAATATTGTGTGTTCTGGGCACCACATTTTCGGAAGCATGTGAAGGCATTAAAGACAGTATTGAAAGGTCCATGAAAGTAGTTCCACTGAGGACCTTCAGTTATGTGGATAGATTGGGGCTGTTCTCCAAAGAGTAAGTTGAGAACCGATTCAGTAGTAATGTTCAAAATCAGGAAGGGAGCAAGTAGACAGAGCAGGTAGAAACTTTTTCATTGGTAGTGTGTGAGAGAATCAAGCCAATGATTAAAGATGAAAAGCGAGGCAGCATGAAAAACATTTTTATGCAGAGGCTGGTTAGGATCTGGAATGCTCTGCGTAAGAATGTGATAAAGGCAGGTGTAGTTATGGCTTTTAAAAATAACCAGTTAATTATCTGAAGATAAAACAATACAAAACTAGAGGCTGAGTGCTCCTACAGTGAGCTGAATGGTTTTCTTCTGTGTTGTAATGATCCTACAAATCTATGGCAGCACAGTGGCTCATTGGTTAGCACTGCTGTATCACAGTGCCAGAGATCCAGGTTCAGTTCCAGCCTTGGGCGACTGTCTGTATAGAGTTTCTGCATTCTCCCCATTTCTGCGTGGATTTCCTCTGGGTGCTCTGATTTCCCCCTGCACTCCAAAGATGTGCAGGTTAGGTGGATTGGCCATGCTAAATTGCCAATAGTGTTTGAGGATGTGTAGGTCAAGTGGATTTGCCACGGGAGCCGCGGAGTTGTAGGGATAGAATAGGATAGGGAGTGAGAATGAGTCGGATGCTCTTTGGAGAGTTGGTGTGGACCTGTTGGGCTGAATGGCCTGTTTCCACAGTGGGAATTCTATGGATGATTAGGAACTCTATGGATGATTAGGTGTGGATGATTTGACTGCCTAAACATGCTTTAGTATAGTATTTGCTCATATACTTTTGAGAATGTGAGAGTTATTGACATTAGTGGATTTATGGTATTGAATTTAATTTAAAACCACCTTCCATAATTTTAGCATGTTGCATATGCAGGCTGTGGAGTTCCATTTTTGAAGTGTATTTGCTGTTGTAGAAAACAACCAATTTACACACATCATGCTGTTACATATAACAATGATAAAGGGTCGATCATCTATTCTGCTGATACTGATTGGGGGATAAACACTGGATTGGACACCAAGTTCAACTCCTCCGACGTTCTTCAAAATAGTGCATGAAATCTTTTCGTGTCCACCTTTAATATATTAATAAAGTCAGTTCCTCTATAACACAATGGTTGTGTTCTTGTGCAACTCCGTGCAGTAGAAAAATCCCGCTTTAGAAACAGTGCTTAGTGTTGGTGCTGTGATTGCTTTATAGCCAACATACTTTTAAAAGTTCACGCTGTAGAAACATTTTCCCCAATTCATCAATCATGTTAAGATGAATTCACGTTGACGAAATGTGCATTATAAGAGAAAGGCCTGTACGTGTCTTGGTGTCACAATTGTTTGATGTAGTCCCAGTGAAATGCCTTGGGTTTTATAATTTTAAAAGTCCTACATAAATGCAAGTTGTTGCAACGTTCTTTATTGAAAATGCAGCGTTCCCACTTAGGATATTAGTTTCCTAATTTTTCATTGTATCGCCACTTGAGATAATCTGCTCGGGTCAGACTACGTGGACTGTTGTTGCTACTGACCTCATTCTCACCTACAAGATGCACACTAACAATTTACTGAGACTTGTTTGACAGTATCTTCCAAACCAGGGACATCTGATACTTGGGAACACCATTATCTGCAATTTTCCCTCCAAAATGAATATCATCCTCGCTTGGAGTTATGTTACTTTTTCCTTTACTGGAGTCGGTAAAAGGCTGACAGCTCTCTACCACCCCTTTCTCAAGAACAATTAGGGATGGATAGTAAATGTTAGCCTTGTCAGTAATGCACTCAAAAAAGGAACAATTTTTAGAAATTGTTGAAGTAACAGTGCAATTGTACTATTATCTAGAGCCTAAGAGCACAGTCATATTGGAACTTGAAAGAAATTTGTTCACTTATCAGACATTGCACTGATTAGGTGATTAGATTACTTACAGTGTGGAATGGAAGCATGTGTAAACTCTGATTAGCCTGTATCCACTCTCTTAACCCTTCTCGTCATTTCAATTTTGTGAAATACACAATGGTTATCAATTGGGTGGTTTTGCAGTAACAACAGGAACAGATTATGATGGACTGTACCATGTGAATGATGGAACAGGACACATTCACTCCATACTGGGAGAGCCTTGGCAGCTGATAGGTCAGAAACTACAAGAACTCAAAGATCAGCAAGGCAACGTATGTGTGGAACGTCAGGAGATGGGGGCGGTACTAAACAAGTATTCTGCATCAGTGCTTACTGTGAAGAAGGACATGGAAGTTATAGAATGTGGGGAAATAGATGGTGACATCTTGAAAAATGTCCATATTACAGAGGAAGTAGTGCTGGATGTATTAAAATGCTTAAAGGTTGATAAATCCTGCGGACCTGATCAGATGTACTCTACAACATTTTGTGAAGCTAGGGAAGTGATTGTTGGGCCCCTGTTGAGATATTTGTATCAATAGTCACAGGTGAGGTGCCTGAAGACTGGAGATTGGCTAACCTGGTGCCCATGTTTAAGAAAGGTGGTAAGGAAAAGCCAGGGACCTATAGACTGGTGAGCCAGACATCCGTGGTGGGCATGTTGTTAGAGGGATTCCTGAGGGCCAGGATTTACATGTATTTCAAAAGGCAAGGACTGATTATGGATAGTCAGCATGGTTTGTGCATGGGAGATCATGTCTGAAAAACTTGATTGAGATTTTTGATAAGGTAACAAAGATTGATCAGGACAGAGTGGTGGACCTGATCAATATGGACTTCAGTAAGGCTTTCGAAAATGTTCGTCATGGTAAACTGGTTGGCAATGTTAGATCACATAGAATACAAGGAGAACTAGCCATTTGGATACAGAACTGGCTCAAAGGTAGAAGACAGAGGGTGATGGTAGAGGGTTGACTTTCAGACTGGAGGCTTGTGACCAGTGGAGTGCCACAAGGATTGGTGCTAGGTCCACTGCTTTTCGTCAATTTATATAAAATGATTTGGATGTGAACATAGGAGGTATAGTTAGGAAGTTTGCAATTGACATCAAAATTGGAGGTGTAGTGCAAAGTGAAGAAGGTTACCTTAGAGTACACTGGGATCTTGATCAGATGGGCCAGTGGGCCGAGGAGTGGCAGATGAAGTTTAATTTAGAATAACGTGAGGTGCTGCATTTTGGAAAGGCAAATTGGGGCAGGATGTATACAGTTAATGGTAAGATTCTGGGGAGTGTTACTGAACAAAGAGACCTTGGTTCATAGTTCTTTGAAAGTGGAGTCGCAGGTAGATAGGATAGTGAAGGTGGGGTTTGATATGCTTTTGTTTATTGGTCGGTGCATTGAGTATAGGAGTTGGGAGGTTACGTTGTGGCTGTTCAGGCTATTGGTTAGGCCACTTTTGGAATACTGCATGCAATTCTAGTCTCTCTCCTTTCAGGTGGATATTGTGAAACTTAGGAGTTCAGAAAAGATTTACAAGGATGTTGCCAGGGTTTGAGCTATAGGGAGAGGCTGAATAGGCTTGTGCTGTTTTCCCTGGAGACTGAGGGGTGACCTTATAGAGGTTTATAAAGTCATGAGGGGCATTAATAGGGTAAATAGCCAGGGTCTTTCTTTTTAGGGTGGGGAAGTCCAGAACTAGAGGGCATAGGTTTAAGGTGAGATGGGAAAGATTTAAAGGGGACCCAAGGTGCAACTTTTTCATGCAGAGAGTGATGCATGTATGGAATGTGCTGCTAGAGGGCTTGGTGGAGGCTGATATGATTACAACATTTAAAAGACATCTGGATGGGTTTATGAATAAGAAGGGTTTAGAGGGATAGGGGCCAAGTGCTGGCAAATGGGACTAGATTAATTTAGGATATCTGGTCGGCATGGACGAGTTGGACCAAAGAGTCTGCTTCTGTGCTGTACATCTCTGTTACTCCAATAACTTGATCAGAATCAAATTGTTGGAAAAACTCAACAGGTCTGCTAGTTCTGAAGGATCACTGGACTCAAAACATTAATCTACTTTCTCTCCACAGATGCTGCCAGACCTGATGAGTTTTTCCATTAGTTTTTGATTTTGTTTCTGATTCACAGCATCCGCAGTATTTTGGTTTTTTTGAGAAGAACTCACTATGGATTCTGAATTAGTTTTATCATTGCAAATATTTACGTTAAGGTGAGCATTCTGTTTATTGATGAAATGATGGCAATGAATCACTTGATATCTCTTTGTTAAATAGATAATCTGCCAGTAAGCTGCCAAAAAATGAGATGTAAATACAGTATGGTTCTAGAGCAGTAAAGTTGACTGTAGAACTTAGATATAACCTTACTGAGTAGTGAAGCATGGCCTCAAGGCCAGACAAGCTTTTTGTACTTTTATTTGTTGTCAATTTTAAAGCATTTTCTGCTTCATTGAGGATGTCTCCTGGTTTTGTTCCCACTATTGTCTGATGTTAATTGTGCACTGGTGATATTGTGCAACACCATAAAAATCTCATTTCATCTGGCACAAATCTTACAGATTAAAGGAAATGTGAACAATGCTTTAGAGGTGCACTCATTGTCGTTCACAGGAGAGCTACTAGGATGCAAATGGTGAAATTGGTTTGGGATTTTCAAATACATAGAGCACAAGAAAAGATACAAGATTGGTGATGTGAGGAATTTTTCAATACAGTAAGGTGTATTGCTGTATATGCAATACAATCTCAGATTTACAGGGATGGTGAAAATCAGCTTGGGCCAAGTTTACAGGAGCCAGTTAAAATCAAAGTACTGGAAATAGCACATCTGTGCAGAAAGGGAAATCACTATTAATGTAACCTAAGTTTTTCCAGCACTTTCTTTTTGTTTGAAACTTCTAGCATCTGCAGTTTTTTTATATAGTTGAAGAAACCACTGTTGCTGTGTAACCAAATCAGGTTTGATATATCTGGCCGAATAAAAATAAATGGGCAGCAGATCCTATTATTAATCCTTCTTAATTATTCCATTCTTTGAGAGAAGTTCTGAAACATGTGTCTTTGGCCAGTACTTGGGCCTGCAGTGTACCTGCAGAGCATATCAGAATTGTTATCCTGACTCTGCAGGTGGTAGTTGTGCAAACAGAATGAAGCACAACCTGAAATCCGTGTTGGTAACACTTGGTTTGTTATGTGGTTATGTCTGATTGTAATTGTATCAGATTTCTGAGACCTGTGGGGCACCTTGTGAGCTCTCAGTATATGCAATTGTTGAATGCTGCGTTGTTGGGCTCTGAGTCATTTGATACTTTGTTGACATATGTTATTCCAACTTCCTGATTATTATTATAGTACATAAATAGTGTTGAGGTACAGACCAACTACAGTCAAATTAAGAACAAAGTTGAATGTCTGAGTGTACTTTTTATTCCTTTGTATTGCAAAGGTCAAAAATGCTCGACATTCATAGGTCAGTCAGCAACTAAAAAGCTTGCCTGAAATGTTAATTCCTCTTTGATTCTGAAGTTGTTGTTGTTTTTATCCAGCCTGGTCTAATTTCAAATCATATAAGGTCCTTTGCCCCTCTCCATGCAGGCTTATGGGTTGCTTTCTACCACAGACACCATTTGCTTGGGCTTAGTTGTTAGCGGTTCCTTACTTTCTTTTACTCAGTAACTTTTGATAATACCTTTCCAACAGGGCTCCGTCGCCGACCAAGCGTAAAGAACACACTCAAGAAAAATCCAAAGACAGGACCAAGGAAAAATCTAGTATCAAGGAGTCAAGTGAGAAAGAACGAGGTCGTGATAAGACCCGCAAAAGGAGAAGTGCCTCAACTGGGAGCAGCAGCACTAGGTACCGCGAGAGTAAATGGGCTGGGCAGCTATTCACATCACATAAGCCACCCGTACCAATTTGGAACCTATGTGATGAATTCCTTTTCTTATGGCAGTGTGGGAAATAGCATCAAGGTGCATGTCCACCAAAATGCTAAATTCTGGGTTTTTAATGAAAAAAATCTTTTAGTGGCTAAATGGTCTCTTGCAGAAAATAATGTTAATTAACAGTACTGAGAACTGGTTGTTCTAGCATGTTCGGTGTGGGAGCTGAGAATTCAGTGCATGCTCAATGACTTGAGTGAATAATCTACGCAGATGCTCCAGACTTGTGGTAATTGGGTGCTGCATTGTTGAAGGGCTCTGCTCATGGACTGCCTAGGTGGGCCACAAATATGAAAATTGTGATAAATGCATCTGACTGGCAAAAATTACTGTTGTGCTGAAGTTCATTCCTAGCAGAAAATATGTAACTAGAATACAAGATCTTGGTAAATACAGTGACAGTCTGTAAATTTCTTTGCAAATTAGTGCTTCTGATGACTACTAAATAGTCTGGTCTTTGTGCAGGCATAGTGTAAGTTCTTTGATAATTAAGCAGTCTTCCTTTGATGAAACCAGGGACTTTAGCAAGGAAATTTGGTGATAATTGTTGCTATGATTTGTTAATTCTTACAACTTTTAATGTTATCCTTAATACCCTGCCTTGTTAGCCCACCCCAAATGAATTATCTCTCACTTTTTCAGTTTGTATTAAGAAAAAAATAATTATTTTGTAATGCCCTCAATTTGTATGGAATGACATTACCTACCAAACAACAGTGACTACTAGTAGGAAGTTCATTGTATGCAGAGCTTTGGATTTTTGGTGTGATTTAAGTATAAATTCCTTTTTTCACACTGGTCAGATGAAAGTGCTAACAAAAATAAAAGTCAGTCCAAATCTATTATAGCTTTAGCCCAATTCTTATTGTGGAACACAGCCAAGGCAGTGTTTGAGGAATTATTGTTTGGGTTAGCACCACTGCCTTAAGGGGGGAAACATGTAAGAATTCTATTCCATCCTTTTTCAGCTGAAGTCAGCTAATGTAGTACACAGTCTGATAAACCTTTGGAGCTGGAGTTCTTCGGAGCTTCACCCACGTAATGTGTTGAAGCAGGAATGCTGTCATTGACAATAAAATTGTACCAAGATTGCTTCAGTGATGTTCTTTGTTTTCTAGTATGCAGCAGAGTGAAGTCACTATTTAAGTCTTGCTTTTAAATGTATGCTTGGAGCATTGAGTAGAGGACAGTGCATGTGGCTAGGATCTGAAAGTTGAGCTCTGCATCTGCAAAAGTAATACCCCTTTTGTGGTATTGTCAAGGACATAGATTAGCTTGAATCCTAACCTTGTCTGCTGTCTGTTGATACATCTCTCTTTTTCTCCCTTGGTAACTCTCTCACATTTCTAGCTCCAGCTCCAGTTCGGGATCCAGTTCTACCTCTGCCTCCAGCAGTGGATCGAGCTCATCCTCAGCCTCTAGTCGCTCTGGAAGTTCTAGCAGTTCTCGTAGCTCCAGTTCCAGTACTTCCTCTGGATCTCCAAGTCCGTCCCGACGCAGGCATACTAACAGGAGGCGCACTCGTTCAAAGTGAGTTCAGTAAAAACACTTGCAAATAAACTGTTGCAAACAATTCAGTGAAACTCTTTTATCAATAATTATCTTTGACTCAGAGAAGCAATTTTGATTAGATTTTGCGTTTCAACCTGTCCCTTGGTTAGGCAGGAACTAAACTTCTGAATCAATAAGGCAGTGATTGTCAGTTCAAATCTCACTCCTGTTTGAGAACTTGAGTTCAGTTTTTCAAAAAGATCTACCAGTAAAAAGCTGGTTTTAATAAGTGACTGTGTAGCTTGTTAGTTTGTTATAAAATCCCAGCTGTTCACTCGTAATAAAAGTAGAAAACATTTGAAATACTCAGGTCTGAAAACATCTGTGGTGTCAGGGTTATTACCCTAAATGATTAACTCTTTCTCTGCGTGTGCTGTCAGAGCAGCTGAGTATTTGTGGAATTCACCTTTTCCAGCATCTGCAGTATTTTGCTTTTGTATTACTGGTTCACTCATGTCCATGAAAGAAAAAACCCTGGTGTTATTTTGCAATGTGTGCCTCTGTTATTCTAGCTGTACACCAATAAGGTTTACTTTTAAAGCAAAATACTGCATGGTGCTGGATAGCTATAATAAGAAGAAAGTGCTGAAAATAGCAGTATCTCTGGAGAGAGACAAACACAATTAACATTTCACTTAGGTATGACTCTTCAAAACTCCTCAGAAGTGTCAAAATGTGAAGAGTATATGCTGTCTAAAGGACAAAGGTGAAAGAAGAAAAACAAAAGGGCTGAGATAAAGGTGGAAAATGGGAGAGATTGAAATGATAAAAAGGCAAAGCTGTAATACTGATTGCTGTAAAAAAACACAGCAATTGCCAAAGTGTATGTAAGTGCTTTGAAGGAGATTCTGAAGTGGTTTACTAGATTGACACCTGGAATGAGAAGTTGTCTTGTGAAGATAAATTGGACAGGCTAGGTTAGTTTTTGTTGGAATTTAGAAGAACAAGTCATAGAGATGTACAGCACAGAAACAAACCCTTCAGTCCAACCCATCCATGCTGACCAGATATCTCAACCCAATCTAGTCCCACCTGCCTGCACCTGGTCCATCTCCCTCCAAACCCTTTTAAATGTTCCCATTGTACTAGCCTCAACCACTTCCTCTGGCAGCTCATTCCATACATGTACCACCCTCTGAGTGAAAACATTGCCCCTTAGGTCTCTTTTACATCTTTCCCCTCTCATCCTAAACCAATGCCCTCTAGTTCTGGACTCCCCCACCCCAGGGAAAAGACTTTGTCTATTCATCCTATCCATACCCCTCATGATTTTATAAACATCTATCTCAACCTCTGTCGCTCCAGGGAAAACAGCCCTTGCCTATTCACTCCCTCCCTATAGCTCAAATCCTCCAACCCTGGCAACATCTTTGCTGAACCCTTTCAAGTTTTACAACATCTTTCCGATAGAAAGGAGACCAGAATTGAACACAATATTCCAACAGTGGCCTAACTAATGTCCTTTACAGCCGCCACGTGACCTCCCAACTCCTGTACTCAATACTCTGACCAATAAAGGAAAGCATACCAAACGCCACCTTCACCATCCTATCTACCTGTGACTCCACTTTCAAGGAGCTGTGCACCTGCACTCCAAAGTCTCTTTGTTCAGCATCACTCGCGAGGACCTTATCATTAGGTGTATAAGTCCTGCTAAGATTTGCTTTCCCAAAATGCAGCATCTCACATTTATCTAAATTAAACTCCACCTGTAACTCCTCAGCCCATTGGCCCATCTGATCAAGATCTCATTGTAATCTCAGGTAACCTTCGCTGTCCACTACACCTCCAATTTTGGTGTCATTAGCAAACTTACTAACTAAACCTCTTATGCTCACATCTAAATCATTTATATAAATGATGAAAAGTAGAGGACCCAGCACCAATCCTTGTGGCACTCCACTGGTCACAGGCCTCCAGTCTGAAAAACAACCCTCCACCACCATCTCTGTCTTCTAACTTGGAGCCAGTTCTGTATCCAAATGGCTAGTTCTCCCTGTATTCCATGAGACCTAACCTTGCTTACCAGTCTCCCATCGGGAGGGTTGAATGAAGTACATAAAATCCTGAATGGACTTGTCAAAGTGGATGCAGAAAGCATGTTTCCTTTGGTGGTTAAGTCTAAAACTGCATTAAAGTTAGGTGTTGTCTTATAACAAATATAAAACATATTTTCTCTGTTGGTGTGCAACTTTGGAATCTCTCAAGGCGGTTGTGGCAGAGTTGTTGAATGTTTTTGACCTGGTGGTAGATTTTTATGAGGCAAGGGGATCAAAGGTTATCCAGTGTAGATAGGAATAAGTAATTTGAAACACAAACAAATTAGCTGAAAAAATGTATTGATGGAAAAGCGCAGCAGGTCAGGCAGCATCCAAGGAGCAGGAGAATCGACGTTTCGGGCATAAGCCCTTGTTCAGGAAACAAACAAATTAGCCATGATCTAATTAAATGGTAAAATGGTCAACTTCTGCTTCTAGTTTACATTTTTGTAACTGTTACAAAATCTGTTACCAGCGATTCCTGTTTGAAAAACTGGGCCATTTAGCACTCTGGGAGTATTACTCAACATGATAGAGGGCATCCTTAATTTGAAGGTAGGACTTCATCTCCGCAAAGACTATACAGTGGTCACTCCTACAAATGCTTTCTTATGAAAGAGCGAAACTGGACGGATCACTGGCATTGACCCAGGCACTAGAAATAACAAAGGAGGGCCTACCCTTTTTACACTATTAAGTTCTCTCTACTAACCAGATTTGGAGGAAGTGTATCACAGATTAGACTATCAACAGCCTGACATAGTCATTCTCATGGAATCATACCTTACAGGCAATGTTGCAGACAGTGCCATTGTCACTTGGCATGTCCTGATAGTGGAAAACACCTTCTGTACCAAGTGGCATACAGGTGGGAATAATTGCTGGATTCCATCAACTCTCATAGCATTAGGTGAAATGTGGCTAAGGAAACCTGCTGATCACCACACAACTTCCTAACCAAAAGAAACCAAACAAGGTTAGTTCTCCTCCATGTTTAATACTTGGAGGAAGCATTGTCAGTGGCGGGACACAGAATATACTCTGCGTGAGAGACTGCATTGCCTGTCACTAAAGGTGACTCAGTACCAACATTACTGATTGGATTGGCTGAGTCAAAAAGGAAATAGCTGCTAGACTGAGTCTCTGTCAGCTGACAGAAGAATGTCCTTGACATCATCCTTACCATCTGCCTATAGCAGATACATCTGAGTGACCACTACACAGTCTTTGCGGAGATGAAGTCCTGTCTTCAAATTAAGGATGCCCTTTAACATGTTGAGTAATACTACCACTGTGCTAAATGGCAACCCAACCCTGACTGCAACTCCAATCTCACGCTCTTCTCTCGAAAGGCAGCAAAGATGAGAGCAATGTGAACCTATCATTGGAGAAAGTGGAGCATTGTATATGGAGTTTGTGCGAGACAGGATCTGAGATTGCAGGAACGGCTCTGATGTTCCCACATTGGCTGTTTCTCCAGTCATAGCTTTGCAGTTCCCACTCTTGCTGCAATGCTGAAATTTCAAAGAAAATCTTGGTAGGAATTTTAGAGTAAATATTTAAACTGGTGGATTTCAGAGATCTATGCAAGTTGCAAATCCCTAAATGACAGAAATATCTCATCTCTGGTAAACACTAACTCATTTTCATTGGATGGCATCTGCTGATGATTTTACTGTTCTCATTTTCACTGACTGTATACCCACCTTTTGTTTCTTCTCTTGACTCATTACCATCTATTTCTGCCTTTCAGTCTTTTCGTCCTTTGGTTTACTTGTTGATGAGATGTGAGCATTGCTGGCAACCCTATTTTTAATTGCCCTTGAAAGGCTGGTAGTGAGTCACTGCCTTAAGATGCTGCAAATGGTGGGCAGGCACCAGCTTGTTGCTGCTGTGATCTCTAGTAGCCCATATTTTGTTAGTGGTCAGCATGGGAGAGCTGTCAGGATTGCAGTCCTGACCCTGGACCTCATGATCACCTGGCAACTTTACAAACTTAATAGATTGAGGAATAGCCTGTCCATTGGGCAACTTGCAGGGAACTAAATGGCATTAGTGTGAAATATGGTTTCTTCAGTTTGTTATTGTGTTTATATATTTTCATATAGAGCGCTGTGTCACCCTAGTGGCTCTGTCTCTTTCACAGCTTCATTGAGTTGGATGCAAAGGTGATTACAATGGTTTTAGAAAATGGGTGAGGAGGGGGTTTATGAGATTTTGGGTGGTAGAGGAGGCAGACTTTGGATTGTTCAGTGTAAAAACAATACTGTAGTGCTGGAAATCTGAAATACGGGATGCTGGGGAAGCTGAACAGCTCTGGCAGTATCTGTGGAAAGAGAAATAGTTAACGTTTTGAGACTGGTGTGACTCCTCTTCAGCTCTGGGATTGGGCAGTATGGAAGTAATGTGAAATTCCATAGTAATAGATCAGAGCTTTGTGTTGCTTGACCCATCTAGGAAATATTCCATTTGGGACTCTTTTAGCTTGAAGTTGTAAATGTTCTTTGGTGAATTATTGGGAATTCTAATCAAATTTGCAACCAGGCATAGATCACTCCAAGATCCCTTCATTGCAGGTGGGATAATTTTTTTGAACTTTGAATACATTTTCTCCAACATCATTCACTCCCAGAGATGTGCAAATGCAATCTGTTTGTAGTAAGCAGTGATCTACTCCATATGTATAAACTGTTGTTTGTTGCATTGACAGATCTAAATCACCAAAACGAGATGACAAGGAAAGAAAGAAAAGAAGTCCAACTCCCAGGCCAACGAAAGTGCACATTGGCAGGCTGACAAAGAATGTGACCAAGGTAATGGTTTTACCTAAGTTTGAGGTGAGCTACAGCCCCAGATTAATGGAACTGTTGGGGTTTTTGGGCAGATGGCACCAGGACACTGTAGCTCTGGCCCACACACTGCAGGATGACTTGGGTGGAAATGCTTTTTCTGTCAAAATTTTCTGCTTGCATGGTTTTTGTTATTGGCATTGACAGTTTCAGGAATTAGTTTCTTCTTCTCCCAAACAGAAGGATTTTAACTAGTCACTGACTTCTGAAAGCTTTAACACTTGCCAAGAGATGTATAGCACGCAAACAGACCCTTCGGTCCAACCCGTCCATGCCGACCAGATATCCCAACCTGCCAGCAACCCAGACTGTAACCCTCCAAACCCTTCCTATTCATATACCCATTCAAATTCCTTTTAAATGTTGCAATTGTACTAGTCTCCACCACATCCTCTGGCAGCTCATTCCATACACTTACCACCCTCTGCGTGAAAATGTTGTCCTTTGGGTCTCTTTTATATCTTTCCCCTCTCATCCTAATCCTATGCCCTCTAGTTCTGGACTCTCCCACCCCAGGGAAAAGGCTTTGTCTATTTATCCTATCCATGCCCCTCATGATTTTGTAAACTTCTATAAGGTCACCCCTCAGCCTAGGACGCTCCAGGGAAAACAGCCCTAGCCTGTTCAGCCACTACCTATAGCTCAAATCTTCCCTCCCTACTTCTGTAATTTGCAATCCTGCAAGATATCTGCACTCTAATTCTGATTTTAATTATTCCATTTAATTTCTTAGCTTTAAACGTTGGCATTCTCTCTTTAAACCACCTCACCTCTATCTATACCCTTTAAAATGCTTCTTAAAATTGATAAAGCTTTTGCTCATTTGCCTTAACATTTCCATGTAATTTGGTGTCATGCTTCATTGTATATCATTTCTCTGAAATTCTTGGAATGTTTTAATACATTAAAACTGGAACTGTGTCACTGTCATTAGGTCAAAATCCTGGAGCTCCTTTCCTTACAGCCATGTGTGTCCTTACACCACAGGGACTTCAGTGGTTCACCAAGGTAGCTCAGGGTAACTGTCTGCAGGGTAATTGGGGATTATGATAAATGCTGGGTCAGCCAGTGATACCGACTTTGCACCTGTGAATTAAAAGAAGCTCCGATGTGTTTTGGAGTGGGCTGAATGAACGTTCTGTTCAGAACTTTTGTGTACTCTAACGCTGCAAACTGTGACTGATGCTCTTTCTTTGGCCACAGGAGCACATCATGGAGATCTTCTCTACATATGGGAAGATCTATGATAAATGCTGGGTCAGCCAGTGATACCCACTTTGCACCTGTGAATTAAAAGAAGCTCCGATGTGTTTTGGAGTGGGCTGAATGAACGTTCTGTACAGAACTTTTGTGTACTCTAACGCTGCAAACTGTGACTGATGCTCTTTCTTTGGCCACAGGAGCACATCATGGAGATCTTCTCTACATATGGGAAGATCAAACTGATTGATATGCCACTAGACCGCTTCCACCCTCACTTGTCCAAAGGTTATGCCTATGTGGAGTTTGAGAACCCAGATGATACAGAGAAGGCTCTGAAACATATGGATGGAGGTAACAGCTAATTTAGAGACAAAACTCCCATCGTGTGACTTTAATATGAGTGATAGACAGTCAGTCAACATTCAGCAGAATACAGACAGACCAAAATCATCAGTAAAATGGCTAATTACTATTATACTGTATTTCATGCTGTAAATTCTCTTGTACAGCAAAATGAGAGTATTTTTAATTGTCTTGTGCACATGGGGACAACATCCTTGGGAAGTGGTATTATGATGACAGTATTTATAGAGGATTTTAATTTTTGAATGATTATTCAGTTTCTTCGTCCCACAGCCTTCAAGATGAGAGCAGATGCATATTTTGCTTGCTGTCCTCACACAATTTGGTTTGACATGAGTTTGTTGGCTTTGCTGAGTGAATGGGAAACTGGCAGGTCAAGCCTGAATCCAGATCTTGAGCTGATTTTCCCAGCCTAGCAATGTTGTGTTGTTGGAAGTGGGGATATGCTGTACTGGAACCAAAGTCCTGATTGCCTGATAAGGTAGATACAAAAATCCTACAACACTATTCAGATAGGAACAGGAATTCTTGCCACTGCCCTGGCCATTGTTTTGCTCTTGTTTATTGTGAATGATTAGTAGATTTATTTTCTCACCTGATGTGGTGCTGTAGGCATACACCGTCTAAATTTTATTTTCCATTGAGCAGACCTCTGAGGTTGGAGTATATATTGACTTCCAAAACTAGAAATCAATGCATTGGCACACCTCTGGGCAGCTTAGAGGGAACTTTGATGTGTGGCATGTTTTGAAAATGCATTGGTTCTGCTGAAGACTCTTGTCTTCTTGCGTTTTACCCAGTTTGTTTTGTGTAGGTCAGATCGATGGTCAGGAAGTAACAGCGACTGCCGTGTTGGCTCCTCGGCCCAGACCATTGCCTCGACGAATGACGCCTCCACGTAGAATGCCACCACCTCCTCCCATGTGGCGTAGAACTCCCCCACGAATGAGGAGAAGGTTAGTTATAGGATTAGGTTTTCTCTGGTGTGTGTGGCTGTTTAATTTTTAAACATGTGGCCCATTGATGTCAAGCTTTAGAATGGTGCATAATTTTTTTGGCCTGGGGATGCATTGCCACATGGAGACACAGAGCTGACTTAATGCTTGTCTTGTGACACAGGTCCCGCTCGCCTCGCAGACGGTCACCAGTCCGCAGACGGTCTCGGTCACGATCACCAGGACGCCGGCGTCACCGTAGCAGATCCAGCTCCAACTCCTCCCGATAAAGACTGTAAATTTTCTGGGGCTTCTGTTCATAAGATAAATCTTGAAATGGAGGCTGAAATGTACTTTGGCAATTTAGTGAATTTTCCCCATCTCTTAACTCTGTTCAGGTTGTGTTTTACTTCAGTTCTGTAATTAAGTGGGTGGGTGGGAGGGCGTAGGGAGAAATTCTGTATTTTAAATGTTTGCACATAATATGTGCTCTGTTTGGGGTAGGATGGGGATGGAAAGGTACAACCCAGGACTGTGAGAATGTCCATGTATTAAATGAAGGCAAATACGGAACACTATCCAGTCATCAAATTATAATGGTCATCAAGACAGCACCTGGGGTCTTGGTTGCTATTGTTGATGGTAGAGCAGATTCCCTGTCAGATTGACCTCCAAACAAATGCAGTGTTGTTGAGATGAAGGAGGTGCTACTCATGATTTGCTCCAACATGGGACTGGTTAAGTTTTGCTTCATTCACACAATCCAAGTAGAAAATGAACAGAGAAATAATGTTTGGATTCAGATATGAGTTTTAATTCACACATGGGGACGTTCTGCAGGAGTTGAGTATCAAGAGTGACTCTGTCCAATTGTTTTGGATTTTTGTATTTTTTTTTTGGTTGGATCCTTTGCTGTATTTATACCATTTTTCTGTATAAGTTCTATACTTCAATAAACCAGGATCATTATCTGATGGTCAGTGAGGAATTTATTTGACAAACATAAGCCTGCAAACAGTCCAGCATGTCAAACACTGATGACATGATTGAAATGAAACTCAAGGCGCACTAAGCCTCTTAGTATCTGGATTAACTTTTCCATTGCAAGAAATCAGAATTATAAATTAATCTCACAGGACAACTCCTTGTTAGGGTACTTTTATTTACATTGCACAAGTTTGTAATTTAGAGAGAATGTTAAGTTTACACAAGGTACAACAAAGGCCTGACAACAGTTCAGTGGTCATACTGAAACATCAGAGTGAGCCTAGCTGCCCTGTACCTATGATTAATGGACCAATGATTTATCCACAAAATAACAGGCTAATGTAACAGAACTCCTGTCTAAATGGTAGAATGTCATGAAGTATTCTATTGGCTTAGACTTCTGCACTGAATAAGGAACCCAACTTTGTGCTCAAATCACAAACCAATAATCTCCGAGACGTCTCAGGCCGTGTCTTCAGAATCCTTAAGGGGGAGGGTGTGCAGCCAGAAGTCGTGGTGCACGTTGGCACCAATGACATAGGTAGGAAGAAGGGTGGGGAGGTCATTCAGGAGCTCAGGGAGTTCGGCTGGAAGCTAAAAGCTAGGACGGACAGAGTCGTCATCTCTGGGTTGTTGCCGGTGCCACGTGACAGTGAGGCAAGGAATAGGGAGAGAGTGCAGTTGAACACGTGGCTGCAAGGATGATGTAGGAGGGAGGGCTTCAGGTATTTGGACAATTGGACTGCATTCTGGGGAAGGTGGGACCTGTACAAGCAGGACGGGTTGCACCTGAACCAGAAGGGCACCAATATCCTGGGAGGTAGGTTTGCTAGCACTCTTCGGGGGGTTTTAAACTAATTTGGCAGGGGGGTGGGATTCGGACTTGTAGTCCAGCAAGTAGGTTAGCTGTTTGTCAGGACGTCCAAGAATGTAGGGAGGCTGTGGAGAAGGTAGCACTGACAGGGAATACTTGCGGACACAGAGATGGGTTCAAGTGTGTATACTTCAACGCAAGGAGTATCAGAAATAAGGTGGGTGAACTTAAGGCGTGGATCGGTACCTGGGACTATGATGTTGTGGCTATAACGGAAACGTGGATAGAAGAGGGACAGGAATGGTTGTTGGAGGTTCCAGACTACAGATGTTTCAGTAAGATTAGGGAGGGTGGTAAAAAAGGAGGGGGGGTGGCGTTGCCAATTAGAAATGGTATAATGGCTGCAGAAAGGCAGTTCGAGGGGGATCTGCCTTTGGAGGTAGTATGGGCTGAAGTCAGAAATAGGAAAGGAGCAGTCACCTTGTTGGGTGTTTACTATAGGCCCCACAGTAGCAGCAGAGATGTGGTGAAACAGATTGGGAAACAGATTTTGGAAAGGTGCAGAAGCCACAGGGTAGTAGTCATGGGCGATTTCAACTTCCCAAATATTGATTGGAAGCTCTTTAGATCAAGTAGATTGGATGGGGCGGTGTTTGTGCAGTGTGTCCAGGAAGCTTTTCTAACTCAGTATGTAGATTGTCCGACCAGAGGGGAGGCCATATTGGATTTGGTATTGGTAACGAACCGGGACATGTGATGGGCTTGTTAGTGGGTGAACATTTTGGTAATGGTGACCACAATTCTGTGACTTTCACCTTGGTTACGGAGAGAGATAGGTGCGTGCAACAGGGTAGGTTTTACAATTGGGGGAAGGGTAAATACGATGCTGTAAGACAGGATCTGAGGAGCATAAGTTGGGAGCATAGGCTGTCAGGGAAGGATTAGATTAGATTAGATTACAGAGTGGAAACAGGCCCTTCGGCCCAACAAGTCCACACCGCCCCCCCGAAGTGCAACCCATATCGTGGAAATGTGGAACTTTTTCAAGGAACAGATACGACGTGTCCTTGATATGTATGTACCTGTCAGGCAGGATAGAGATGGTCGTGTGAGGGAACCTTGGTTGGCGAGGGAGGTTGAACGTCTTGTAAAGAGGAAGAAGGA
>NC_057730.1:22286731-22286846 GCF_004010195.1 Chiloscyllium plagiosum
TGACTTGATAGAGGTTTATAAGATGATCAGAGGAATAGATAGAGTAGACAGTCAGAAACATTCCCCGGGTACAACAGAGTGTTACAGGGGGACATAAATTTAAGGTGAAGGGTGG
>NC_057730.1:22286986-22342487 GCF_004010195.1 Chiloscyllium plagiosum
AGGCATTGGATAGGTACATGGATGGGTGCTTAAGCTAGGACAAATGTTCGGCACAATATCGTGGGCCGAAGGGCCTGTTCTGTGCCATATTGTTCTATGTTCTATAATCTGACTGAAGTGAGAATCATAGAATCCTTGCTTGCTGTTCTTAACTGTCGGGGGGGGGGGGGTTGGAGGGAAAAACTTAATCTTATGAATTTCAGAATATTTTAAGTTCCAGACCATCAAATTCCAATTTTAAAATTCTTATTCTTGTTTTAAAATCTCTATGACTTTACCTGTCCTCTAGCCTTGTGCCCAGCTTCTCATCTGCTTCCCTGGTTCTGGCTATTTGTACACTTGCAATTTTAATCTCCCCACCACTAGCTTCAGGTGACTGGCTCAAAGCACAATTTTTCTTCACAAACCTCTGTCACCCTAACTTTCATTTTAAGTTATTGCTTAAGACCTATGGTGTAATCCAAGCATTTTTCTCACCTGTCTAATATTTATGTTTGGTGACACATTTTATTTGATAGAATTCCTGTGAAGCAGTTTGCTGCATTGTAATGAGAAAAATTTAACAAAATGATCCATTTGACTGGCTTGAAACCATTTTAATGCTGATCAGTAATTTACAGGAATTTTATTGCAGTTTACCAGCGCCTAGCATGAAGTCAGATTGGAGCACCATTGAAGGAATTTAAGAAAACTCTCAATAATGGAAATATGTTTCTAGCTTTAAAATGTGAAATGGAAACACTGTCACTGGAGGTAGTTATTGTTTTGGCTGATTCATCAGAAATATTTAAACATTGTACATGTTCTTGATAGTGCAACTTTCCCACTCCACCAGCTCATTGCGATGGAACCATAGGCTAATTTCCTTCTTTGCCACTTCAACCGAGTCACTGGCGTGGATGGCATTTCTGTGAGGAAGGACAGCAGAATCAGATTATTGCAAAGTAGTGTGTTGAGTCTTAGTGGCTGAAGTTATGCAAAGTTAGAAGACACATTGGAGAGATAAGAGTCATACAGCATGGAAATGGATCCTCTGGTCCAAGTAGTCCATGATGACCATACCCTTCCAAACATTTCTTATTCATGTGCTTATGCATCTTTTAAACATTGTAAATGTACCCCACATCCACCACTTCCTCGAAGTTCAATCACACACATGAACCACCCTATGTGTATAAAAATAATCTTTCTCCTCTCACCTTAAAAACATGCCCTGAGTCTTAAAATCTCCCATAAGACACGAGCAGAAATTAGGCCATTTGGCCCATTGAGTCTGCTCTGGCATTCCATCATGGTTGATAAGTTTCTCAACCTCATTCTCCTGCTTTCTCCCCTTAACCTTTGATCCCCATGACAATCAAGAACCTATTTCAATCTTAAACATAATCAACAACTTGGCCTTTACAGCCTTCTGTGGCAATGAATTCCATAGATCCACCATTCTCTGGCTGAAGAAGTTTCTCCTCATCTCTCTGTTCCAAAGGGTCTTCCATTAGGCTAAGGCGGTGCCCTCAGGTCTTAGTCTCTCTTGCTAATGGAAACATTTTCCCAATGTCTGCTGTATTCAGGCCTTTCAGTATTCTGTAAGTTTCAACTATATCCCCCCTCATCCTTCTAAACTCCATCAAGCATAGACACAGAGTCCTCAAACATTCCTCATATTAAGCCTAACATTCTTGTGAACTTCCTCTGGACCCATTCCAGGGCCAATACATCCTTCCTGAGGTGTGGGGCCCAAATTTCCTCTCACTATTCCCAATGTGGTATGACTAGAGTGGCAGAGCTACATCCCTGCACTTAACTACTGACTCAACCTGCAAGTTAAGAGAATCCTGCGACTTAAATCCCTTTATACTTGAGATTTCTGAATTTTCTCTCTATTTAGAAAATAGTCTCTGCCTCTATTCTTCCTACCAAAGTCCATGACCTCACACTTTGCCACATTATTATCCCATCTGCCAGTCTGCCCACTCATAACTTTTCTAAATCCAACTGCAGCCTCCTCAATACTACCTGTCCTTCCACCTAACTTTGTATGACCTTCAAACTTAGCCAGAATGCCTTGAGTTCCTTCATCTCAATCATTAATGCATAAAGTTAAAAGTTGTCCCAACACTGACCCTTGCGAAACACCATTGACTGAAAAGGATCCTTTTATCTCCACTTTCTGCCAGAAAGCCAATCTTCTATCCATACTAGTACCTTGTCTCGAACATTGTGGGGTCTTATCTTACTCAGCAGCCTCCTGTGCAGCATCTTGTCAAAGGCCTTCTGAAAGTCTAGGTAAGTAACATCCATTGGCTCTCCTTGGTCTAACCTGCTTGTTACCTCCTCGCAGATTTGTCAGGTATGACTCCCTTGATTAAACTATGCTGACTTTGCCCTATTTTACCATGCATTTCCAAGTATTCAGAAATCTCATCCTTCACAATGGATTCCAAAATCTTACAGGCAGCTAAGGTCAGGCTAATTGGCCTGTAATTTCCTGCCTTGCTTCACTCCCTTAAACAGGGAGGTTACTTTAGCAATTTTCCAGTCCTCGGAGGCCTTCCCTGACTCCAGTGATTCCTGAAAGATACCACTAATGCCTCAATTATCTCTTCAGCTATCTCCTTCAGAACCCATGGGTGTAGTCCATCTGGTCTAGGTGATTTATCCACTTTCAAACCTTTGTTTTTCTTGCACCTTCTCTGTGTTGCTGACAGCCACATTCACCTCTGGCCCCAACTCCAGAATGTTTGGGATATTACTCAGGTCTTCCACCATGAATACTAATGCAAAGTTCCTCTGCCATTTCTCTGTTCCCCATTACTACTCCAGCAGCCGAATGTCCCCTTTTGCCTTCTACATTGCAAAAATTTCTTTAGCTATCATCTTTTATCTTACAGCCCAATGTAATTTTCTCCCTCCCTTTTTTTTTAAGTTGTCCTCTGTTGGTCGTTGTAGGCTTCTCACTGCCCTTCACTACATTATGTGCTTTCTCTTTTGCACTGTCCCTGACTTCCCTGGTCAGCTGTGGTTGCCTCATGCTCCCTTTAATATGCTTTTTCCTGGGAATGCATTTTTGCTGTCTCCAAGATTACTCCCAGAAACTCCTGCTGTTGCTGTTCCTGTTCCACTATCTTTCCTGCTACGCTCCTCACCCAGTCACTTTTGGTCAGCTCCTCCCTCATGCCTCTGCAGTTGCTTTTATTCAACTGTAATACAGTTACATCTGATTCCAACTTCTCCCTCTCAAATTCACCCTTTATAGAGATTTATAAAATCATGATAAAGTCACCTTTCTACCTCTGCTCCAGTGAAAAAAAGTCCCAGCATCTCCTTATAACTCAAACCCTGTATTTCCAGAATCATCCTGGTAAATCTCTTCTGAACCCTTTCCAGGTCTATTAATATCCTTGCTACTCCAGAGGACACCTCACCAACATCATGTAAACTTAATGTTATGTCCCAACTCTGTTACTCAAGATCTGAGCAATGAAGGTAAGTGTGCTGAATGCCCTTCTTAAACGCCCTATCTAAATGCGATGTAAACTTCAAAGAGTTATTCCCTGTACCCCTCGGTGTCTCTGTTCTATAACACTACACAAAAGTCCTACTTTTAATTGTTCAAGTCTGGTCTTTGTTTGTTTTACCAAAATGCAATACCTCGCATTTATCCAAATTAAATCTCATCTGTTTTATATGCCATTGACCTAATTGATCAAGATTTCTCTGTAATCTTCGATAACCTTCTTCACTGTCTATTATACCACCAATCATCCACAAACTTACTAACCATATTCTTAACTAATTCATTTATATAAAATTACAAACAAAAATGCATCTGTGATCGCTGGTCACAGGCCTCCAGTTTTTTGATTTTGTTCTAATGTTGCTGATACTTAGTACTGAATAGTCGAGGAGCTTCACTTTAAAGGCAAGCCATAGAGTACAATTAATATTGTGTTTCTCAGGAAATGGAGGAGTTCGAGATTGCATCATACTCCTAGTGGAAATTCAGTCATCTGCCATCCACCAGCTATGACTTCCAACCAGAGACCCAAGACCTAGTTTTTATTAAAGGAGATTATAGGATTGGAAACTCAGATCAGGGACAATTGAGGTGTACAAGTAGCCTTATTCAACCAAAATATTTTTAGAAGAGCACAGGAATTATTGTGATGTGAATCTGATAAAGCCCTTTGACCCAATGGGCTACATTTTGGAATTATGGCCTTTATTGCTAGGAGCTTGGAGTTTTAAAATATAGGGAAGTCTTGTTACAACTGTCAAGCTGTTAGTCAATCAGCATCTTGAGTATTGTGTACAGTTCTGGTCCCAATTTCCATTAATGGGAAAGCTCAAATTTGGGGACAGTTTAAAATAAGACCTCTCATTTAAACTGAAAACAAAAAAATGCTGGAAATCGCAGCATTTGAAGAGTAAGAGTAAGCCAGACTCTATGTTAGCTTGCTGTCTTTCCACGGATGTTACCTGACCCACTGATTTCCATGACACATTTTTCGTAAGATCCCAGCATCTACAGTAATTTGCTCCTACCACACATTTAAAACTGAAAAGCAAATAAATTTCTTCTAAGAGTAGTGAATATCTAGAATTCTATACCTCAAGGAATTGTGGAGGTTAGATCACAAAGCATTTAAAGAGGAGGGAGACAGACTTTTGAAATATTAGGAGCTGGCAAAAGAGGCGTTGAGAGAGATCAGCTATGATTACAGAGAAATATGGGGTAGGATTGAGGGGTTGAATGGCCTGCTTATGTTCTTGTGCATTAGTTTTAATCTTTCAGAATTATAGATTCCAGAAAGGCCCTATATAATAGACATAGTCCTGCTGTTCAGCAAAGGAAACAGAAACAGGACAGTTAAATCAGATGTTGATTGTAGAAAAAATGCTGGAGTTTATTAATAACATTACAATATGTTTGCAAAATCACAATATGATTAGAAACAACAGTTAATGGAACGGTTACATTTGACAAATATATTAAGAATTGTTTGGGGTTGTTATTGAAGACACAATGGAGGATTTAGTATCCTTAGATGTTTTTTTTTGGAAGGCATTTAATAAAGTGCCGCACAACATGTATTACACAAGATAAGGGTTCATGGGAGTGACATGGACAGAATTAGTATGCCAAGGAAATGTGAGTAATGGTAAATGGATCATTTTTTAGGATATTATGCTGTAACTATTTTTATCAGTACATTTGATACCGGGGGCTCTTGTTATGCAATAATATCTTTATACCAGGAAGTCTGGGCTCAAGTCTCACCTGATCAGGAGGTGTGTGATAACATCTCTGAACAGATTGATTAGAAAATAGATTTTTTCCCCCCACAATTGACATCACTCATTAAGATGAGGGGATAGAGTAAAATGATCCAAGTTTTCTGAAGATATAAAGAAAGGATATGAAGTGAGCTGGGAGGAGGATATAAGGTGGTTGCAAAGGGAATACAGACTGGTTAACTGATTAGGTAGATGGTTGAAAATGGAAGTTCATTTGGGGAAAGTATTAAATTATGCACTTGGGCACGATTAATGGAGAAAGCTGGAAATCGTTTATCCTTGTAACCAATAAATGGTTGAATCGGTGTCCTTGTAAATGAACCACAGAAAATTAACAAGCAGGTAGAGCAAGGATTTAAGGTGGCAAAAGGTTCACTGATATTTTATTGCAGGAACAAGGAAAAGGAACTCTCCAATTTCATACAGCTAGAGTAATTTTGGTCTCCCTGCCATAACATACAAGACTATTGTAAGAGGGATGAACATGAGCAGATTATCCTGAAGAGTGATTGAGCTGAATGAATCTGTAATCTCTGGCATTTAGAAGGACAAGAAAATGACGCTTTTAAAAGACAAATAAAACATCTGTCAAGTTTTATTAAAGAGGAAGTGAGTATTGGCAGTAAAGCTGGTATGTGACATTATTCTTTTTTGCCCTCGGAGAAGTTAGAGGAGAGCTGTTGCCTTGGATACAATTAAAGAGACTTCCTCCTCAGATATTTATCTCAAAAATATTGCTCAAGTCACATGTATACCACAGTTTAAGGACAGCAAATTTCATTCTTTTACAAGAACATGAATGAAGCAGATGCAGTTTTATAATAGTTCAGAAGCTTATGATCACTGTTACTGATGTTCGTTTTGTTTCTTAAATCTGGAATAAAAAAATCAAACATCGCATTTGAAAAGGTGGGATATGAACTTCTGTTTTTGACTCAAGGTGAGATTTGATCCGATGTCCCCAGAACATTTGCTGGGGTTCTGGATTACTAGTCCAGTAGCAAACAGCATGCAACCCTACCTATAGACAGAATATAGCTGGGCTATTTTCCACTTTATACCATCAATATTTTTAAAAAAAATTGCTGGAAATACTCAAACTCTGGCAGCATATTGAAAATGTGGATGTTCATAATGTTATTTAGTTGTCCATTCCTTTCATCATTGGATGAGGCAGAACCACAGAGCTTCAATCCAATCTGCTGGTTGTGGATTGTTTCTTCTGTTCAGCATGCACATAATTCTGTAATCTGTATCTTCAGAAGCACACATTTATTAATATCTGGTGCAACACTTTCTACATTCCTCATTAAAATGAAGTCATCTGGATTGATAGTAATGATTAGAGTGAGAGATGAGGTTAAAGATCATAGTGGAATACAATTCTTTTGTGTTGAGAGAGGCTGCTTCCCCTGCTGTAAGGTCCAGAAATAGGGGTCGTGGTCTCAAAGCAGGGGTCAGTCATTTAGGACAGAGGGAAGGAGAATTTTCTCTGATTTTTTTTTGAAGAATTCTACACTCCAGAGAGACGTAGATTGTCAATTATATTCAAGATTAAGACTGATTGTGTTTCCCTTAGTTTTTGGGAACTGAGTTGAATTAGAGAATTAACCATGATTACTCTGAATGATGGAGCAGTCTCAAAACTGCTACTATTTAGATACTGATCACAGTGAGCGTGAATAATTTCCTCTATTCAGCTATTTCTACCAAAACAGCTTTAAACAGATTTCAATACCAATTAGTTGGATAATGAAATCAGTGTTCTTACTACATGTCCCTAATAGGAGATTTGTGGTGAGTGGGGTTCGCTGATTTTGTGAACATGGGTAATCCAGCTAAGATCAAACTCTTACTTTCATCTCTGGCACACTAATTCAGTGAAAGATTTTTACAGTGAGTGGTTTATCCAATCCGACCCTACCTGCTTATGTGTACACACAAGTCTCCTCTCACAGTTCCTGGTTGAGCCAAGGCAGGATCAGTATCACCCACCATCATACGGGATATACGCACTACATCACAACCTTCCCAAACCTGCAAGACAAGAGCATTATTAACTGCAGACAACAAGGCAGGAGGTTCAAGCTTCATTTACCATTTGGATGCACAGCTGATATGATGCTTCAACACTAAGGAACAGAAAAAGTGCAAGAGGTTTAGTAAAAGATGGAGAAATGGGCAAGATTTACTGTGCCACTTTCCTCCACATAGCAACAAACAAGAGTCCTCATATATCCAGTCAGAGAAGGTAGTTGAGGGGTTAGTTGGTTGGGGGAAGAACAGAGAGAGAGGGAGAGAGATAACAACGTACATGGTGGCATATCCATCACCTTTGCTGCCAAAGTTGAGAGAGGTGATAGAGATGCCACCGTGTACATTATCATCTCTCTCTCTCTCATATATTGTCCTTCTGCATTAGAATCTCAGATTCAGAAGTTAACTCCTTCAATAAAAGTAAACAATGCTGCATTACTGTTTCTTGCCATTTCTTACCATAAGAATGATGGGTCCCGAACTCATGTATTGAATCAATGCAGAATAAAAAGGCTTCTCCTGCAGATCATGATAATGCTTCAAAAGCACATCTCGAGAGGGCTGAAACAAAGTAATTGAATGTGTTAGTCAAACACACTAAGTCTACAGCAGCCCTGAACATGCATCTTCTAACTTGATATTTTACTTTTCCAGTGACTGAGTCTGTAGACCTACCAGAACAACAAAACGCCACATACACGCACAAATAAAGTGGCACCGGAATGAGGGGCTCAACCAGGGCACAGAGTGCACCATGTAGCCAGAGGCTGGCATCTGGACTCAATGTTAAACCAAAAAGATGATAAAAGATCCAACAACATAACCTGTAACAATATCAAAAATATTAGATGGCTGTAATCTCAGGGAAAGATTGCAATTTAATTCTTGCATGGGCTGTGGATATTTCTGGCAAGATCAGCTATTATTGCTTGCTCATCCCTAATTTTCATTGAGAAAGTGATGCCATGTTAACATCTTGGACACTGTCATTCACATGGTATAGCCACATACTTTAGGAAAAGAGTTTCTCCCGGATTTTGCTCTGACAACAATGCATGAGTGTTGATATAGTTCCAATGTTTGGCTGTTATGTGGCCTGCAGGAGAATGAAACCAATGATCCTGCTACACTTGTCATCGAGGTTAGCGAGCTCCAATTATTTTAAGCACACAGTTACTTTGAATTTAAGTGCAACGCTGTAATTATCCTACAGAAAATACAGAATGAACAGATTTTAGCGCTTTATGTGCAAAACCTTAATATTTCATTTTGTCCTCTACTCACCACGCCTCAGTGTGACACGTGTGACTAAAATGCACTGACAGATAATGTGATGTCTAGATTGTAATGAGACTGCCAGCCAATGGTGGGGCGACACGGTAGCTCAGTAGTTAGCACTGTTGCCTCAGAGCACCAGGGACCTGGGTTCGATTCCAGGCTCCGGCAATTGTCTGTGTGGAGTTTACACATTCTCCCCCCACAATCCAAAAGATGCTAAATTGTCCATAGTACTAGGTGCATTAGGCAGGGGTAAACATAGGGTCGGGGTGGGTTACTCTTCGGAGGGTCGGTGTGGACTTGTTGGACCAAAGGGCCTGTTTCCATACTGTAAGGAGTCTAATCTAAAATCCCTGTTTTGAGAGAGACAGGTCTGATACTTGGACTTGATTATCTTCATTTGGGAGAACACTGTCTCAAGATATGTGGAGTCAAAGAAAGCAAGCTTTCATTTTACACGCACAGGATGACAGAAGTGGGTATTTCCCCACTGTTTTGAGTCTCAAAAATTGGTGCCTCTTGATCTTTTGCAGATTAATAATCTTAATATCAACTCCACTGCTTTCTAAAGTCAAACATCTGATGGAATTTGGTAACCAATCCAATGTCAACTTAAACAAATGGATTTGAGACAAATATAATTTGTTCCATCACATCTAATTCCAGAAATTGAATCCGTCCAAATTTAAATGTGCATAGAAGTTCCCTGCACGGAACCATTTTTCTCTGACATTTTATCTAGACTTTGTGTCATTTACCACTGCACCAGAAAACATTATGGACTTTCCTCATGCAATGCAAATTAGGATCATAAACTCAATTTGAGAGAGAGCCCTTCAGCACTGCTTGTTTAAATCTTTACTTGAACACTTTCGTTCAAAGCATGCTGTCCAAAGGAAAACAATGTTTGAATTTACAGTGGATCAGTGTGTCGTTCCAAATTCCCCTTCTTACTCAGCAGTATAACTTGGTAACATTTCCAAGGCAAATGCTCTCATCTTCTATAGTTGTGAACAGAAATTCATTTTCTCATTCTATGTGGAAGGTGTACATTTTTAGTTTCTTTAGATGGTCCAGGTTTATCACTCATTATTATTACTTCACCTTGAGGTGTGTAACATCACACTGGTTATACTGCAATGGATCCCCGCATCTAGAACATCCAAAATGTTGCTGAGTGCTTTCAAGCTAAGAGGCACAGGAGATCACTTCTATGGTCGCAATTTTGTTTTCCCCCAGGACCCTTGGTTAGCTTGATATTAAATGTGGGACGTGGTTGCATTCCCCGTAATGTTTTTTGTCCTGAAAAGACCTATTAGACAAGCAATGAGGAAAGAAAAATGCAGATCTACAGCAAACAGGTGGAAGAGTGGGACTAGCCGAGCAGCTCTTGGACAGTGTCTACAAGAACACGAGCTGAAAAGTTTCCTATGTTTTCAATACCGTAAATATACTGGCTTCACACATCAGTTCCTAAGATACTTCTACTCACTTACTTATATTGCCATCACAAAAATGTAGTCCGTAATGATACCCCACTGGATCAAACTGAAACATGATGCAACAAGCTGGCAAAGCCTGTTAATAGCATTCATTCTCTCTAGCTGCATGACCCCCAGAAGCAAAAGTTACAGGGCAGCATGAGTGGAGATGCCCATGGTGAAAGAACGCAGGTATGTAGTAAAATTGACCGTCAGACCCTGATTGACAGTCAATAACGATCTATACATCAGAGACCATGGCTCTAGGTTAAAGTGTTCATGGGCTTTGGAAGGGGCTGTTGAATTAGTCTTGGCAAGTTCCTGCAGCACATTCTGTACATGCACACCCTGCTGCCACTGTGCTTGTGGTACAGGCAATGAATATTTAAGTTGGAGGAGTATCCACAAGTGCACTGCTTTGTCCTGGATAGTGTTGAGCTTCTTGGGTGTTGAGTCTGCACTCACTGAAACAATTGAAGAGTATTTCATCACACTCCTGACTTTTGTGGGTGGTGGACAGGATTTGAGGACTCAGGACAGGAATTACTCGTTACAGAATTTCCAACCTCTAATCAACTCTTGCAGTCACGGTATTTAAATTGTTTACATTTTCCACGTTGTTGGGTAGATGTTGGTGTTGCAGTTGTACTAGAACTACTTGACTATGCCAGTTCTAGAGCACAGGTTTTCGGTATTATTGCTGGGATATCTTCAATGTCCATAAATTCAGCAGTATCCAGTGTTTTCAGCTGTTTCTTGATATCACATGGAGTGTCCACTTGGCACTTCTGGATCAATATGATTGCAATTACATCTGCTTTGCAATTTGCATCAAAATGCTGGGCTCCACCATCAGTGAAGATGAGAATATCTACAGAGCCTTCTGCTGCAGTTAGTTTAATTGCCCACAAGATTACAGAGCATTGATATTATCCATTGGCATAAGACTATATTTGTATCCTTTAATACTGCTTCAGCTATTTGGTTTACAAAGTAGTTCCATGTTATAGCTTCACCAGTTTAACAACTCATTTTTAAGAATGCCTGGTGCTGCTCCTACCTAGCAGGCCCTCTTGCACACTTCATTGAACCAGGGTTAACCTCTTGGCTTGATAATGATGGAGAGTGAAAGATGTTCTGGGCCATGAGGTTACAGGTGTTGTTGAATTGAATTCTGCTGACAGTGCATTGCCACACATGCCTAGTTGCTACATTTGTTCTGAATATATCTTATTTAATATAATGGTAACATAATACAAAATTATGCTCAGTGTGGTGACAAGAACTGGTCTTCATAAATGATTCCTACCTTATTATGGACAAATGCACCTATTACAGATCGATTTGAGAGATCATGGTGTCATAGGATTTTCCCTTTGCTTGTTCCCTCATCACCTGCGGCAGACCACGCCTGGCAGATATGTCCTTAAGAACTCCATCAGCTCAGTCAGAATTGGTGTGATTGAGGTATTCTTGATGGACAGTGAAGACTCCCACTCAATATATTTTTGCCCTTGCCAACTCCAACATGAAAGAATACTGATTCAATAGCCAAGAAACAGTGATAGATGATAACCAGCAGAAAACTTAAGGGTCAGAGTCTGACCTGACACCACGGGACATAATGGTGCTGGGAGTCTATGCTGAGGACCTCATGACAACTCCAACCTAACTGTACACAATCATGCCACCAACTCTGGCAGACTTAATCTATTAGTCAGCCCTTATTGTACCTGCACAAGTTTTAGCCCCATAAGCTGGAATCCCCTCTTCTCAAACCGTTGGATGATTTCTCCAACAAGCCGCCTTTGGACTCCATCAGGTTTCACAGCCACCAGTGTTTGCTCATGAATCTCAATCCCTGTAAGAAGAGGAAAAAGATTAGAAATTGGTATGATTAGATTAGATTCCCTACAGTGTGGAAACAGGCCCTTCGGCCCAACCAGTCCACACCGACCCTCCGAAGAGAGACCCACCCAGACCCATTTCCCTCTGACTAATGCACCTAACACTACAGGCAATTTAGCATGGCCAATTCACCTGACCTGACATCTTTGGACTGTGGGAGGAAACCGGAGCACCCGGAGAAAACCCACGCAGACACGGGGAGAATATGCAAACTCCACACAGACAGTCACCCGAGGCTGGAATCAAACCTGGGACACTGGTGCTGTGAGGCAGCAATGCTAACTACTGAGCCACCATGCCACATTTATATCTAAGCCAAGTGCACTCCATTCCACCTTCCCTTTCCTCCCTATCCACCTCCCCATAATCCCCTTCACCTCTTTCCATCGTTCCCCACACCACCTTCCTCCTTTTTCTCCACCAACCCCAATTCCCTCAACCACCTTCTCCTCCCTCCCCTCAAAAACACACACACATTCTTAGGAGGGATGTATCGGTCAGTGAGAAGCTTGTTACTTAAAAGTTTGGGTTCTTTCATTATTATATTTAAAAAGATCTCATTGGAATTTCTTTTGAGTGTTAAAAGATCATGAAACCAAAGCAGCCGTGATAACAGAATGTCAGAAGAGTCTCATAGGCCTGAATCACTGCTTCTTGTATATTTATAGGCAACACACATTCTTTAATAACAGCTTAAACAGGGAATGCCAATGAATAAATATGGCTACTTTCAGTATGATGTATTTTAAAACAGCTGTATACATAGTAAAGTCACAAAAGAAACAACATTGATGAGGCTGGTCAGTGCACTTTATTGCTCAAAATCTCAGGTACAAAGCCTTTCAAGAAGTAGAAAGGTCCATTGTAAAGAGTATTACAGTGCTTTACAGAATTCCATCAGAACATATATACCACTAATACTGAACTCGCCCATTGGAAAGCACTGACTAGTACAGATGCTCTTATGACAACACTGCTTACATCGCAGGCACTAATTTGATTTGAAGATCTCTTACCATGTATAAAATGCACTTTTACATGCAGATGCTTAAACATCTATCAGCAGTAAGGGGTTAAAAAACTTGCAACTTTTCAAATTTACACTAACATTTGGAGGGGTTCAATTGCAAGAACAAAATATATTATCCATTCAAGCAACCATGAAACAGTGGCTTCCTTCACAACTACATCTGTATTTGTCTATTTATAAATCTGTCACAAGCCAGTAAGCTAGATTAAGTGCTGTTCAAATAAAGCAAGCAATTTATGCCGAGCCTCAATATGAATTGCTTGTACTGAAGGGCAATAGGTGTTATTTATTTAACAGATCAGATACAAAGTCAGCTCTGAATTTGAGTAGATTAGATAACTGATTTAAATTGCTAACAACAGCATTTAAAAAAGGTGTCTCTATCTCTGATCCAGAGACCTGCTCTAGAGATGTGTAATAATATCCCTAAACAGGTCAATTTAAAAAAGCCTTTAAAAAATAAATTTTCCAAATGCAGGCTTCACTGACATGACCAGCATTTATTGCCCGCCTCTAGGTGACCTTGAAAAGATGGTGGTGGCTTTCTTGAACCACTGCAGTCTGTATAGTGAAGGTGATCTCACAAAGTTATCAGGCTAAGTTCCAGGATTTTGAACACATGATCGCTAAGAGAGGAGGACAGTGTGCAACTTGGCACAGCAGTGTTTCATGCACCTGCTGTCCTTGCCCTTAGGTGACACAGAATGGATTTGGAAGGCTCTGCAAAAGGTTTTGTTCTGAAAGAGTGGTGTTTATGTTAGAGATTCATGTTGCCCTTTAGGCTATTCCTCCATGAAGATTGTGACAAATCTGGTTGTGGGATCACACACTTGCCTACCTCTGATTGACTTCCACGTAGCTCATAAGACTCGTCTGAAAGTCGAGATGTTGGAGCTACAGGCAGAACTCATCCATGCAAATAATGATAATAATACCAATGATATTATTTAGCCGTGGTGTTTACTGCATTGTAAAATGGGCTGGAAACCTGACTTGAAAGGAAGTAAACCATAAAAGGCCAGATGAAGGGTGACTTGAGCTCGGCTTTTGTTTGTACACACATCAATTCTAATCAATCGATTGGAATAGACAAATCACAATCAGAAGCTACCATTATATCGAACAGACTCTCCCAACCAGATCTAATGGAGTAGTTTTAGGTTGACAGTAATATTCTACAGCATTCAGACATGAACAGTTACAGTAATATCAACACTACACCAAGTTTAATTCATTTCAAAGAATGATAACATGGTGGGTCTCTTACTGAAAAGTAAAATTGACAATCTGGAAAGATTAGTTCAAACCCCACTACGACAATTTGAATTCAAAATACAATTGAATTAAATTAGTAATATTGTCTACGAAGCTACTTTTTATTTTTACAGGTCCTGTTCTTCAGGGAAGGAAACCTACTCTATTTGCCCAATTCTGGTCAATTACAAATGCCTCAGATAGCCTAACAAACCACTCAGCTGGAAGTTTACACTGCCTTCGCCATAAATGTGTATGAAGTGCTGACCTCATCAGCCACGTGCACATCCAATGAATGAACAAAAATTGAGAGAGAAGAAGAAGGGGCTATCATGATTCAATAGCTCAGTCTGTCAAGAGATTTTATTACACACCTTTGGAGCAGGTGGGACTTGAATCCAAGGCTCATGTCCCTACCTCCGAAGCAGAAGGCCCAGGTTCAAGTCTCACCTGCTCCAAAAGGTGTTTATTAACATCACTTGAACAGACTGACGAGAAAATATTTTTAGATTAATTTTGTTGACAGTTGTACATCATACGGTTAACTTGATGTAATTAACTTTGGCACCTTAATTTTTCATCCATGCTACTGAAGCTTATCAAATGTTGCAACTTCATTAAAACAATTCTCCTGATTAGTTAAACAAAAGAATTGTGTGTACTGGAGATCGGAAACATAAATTGCTGGAGAAACTCAGCAGGTCTGGCAGCATTAGTGGAGAGAAACAGTATCAACGTTTTGAGCCACGTGACTCTTTATCCGTTATCCAACAGTTTTCGCCCCTTGATTATTTGTACTCAAGTCTGGCTGTGTAGGGACATTATCGAGCGGTGGAGACCAACAGTACGTATCACCATTTCCCTCAAGGTAACCAGGTGTAGCAAGTTACAAATTAAACCAGGCTGGAGGTGCCACAATTCTTTGCAATGCAGCTAAAAGAACAGTTAGTTTAGACAGTAACAAACGAAAGCATTTGATATCCTATCGATAAATAAGATACTTTTTAGAAAATATTTGTTTCAATGCCAAGGGTTCACAATAATGAATCAGTTGTGTAAGCACGCAAATTTGAAATCTATTTAATTATATTTACTTGAATGAAGTTAAACTTTAATTGAAATAAATTCTGAAACGAAATCAAATCTGTTTGAACAGAAGGACGTGTTGCCATTAGGTTCAAGACAAATTACTGTAGTCACAGTCATGATACTGTTAGAACTCGTGAGCAATTTGCCCAAAAGAACGCAGCCACTCTGTGGACTGCTCTCCCATCAACCAGGAATTTTCAACTACAAATCAACTTAAAGACTTATTTTTTATCATCCCTAATGAACTAATTTCAATCACTCAACCCAAGGTCACACGAAAAGAAATAACTTTATGCAGGAATCATATTCTCGGACGTGCCTCGCTAGGAAACTCAAAAATCATCTCACCCGCGTCCTGCTGAGCTCAGAATAAATAAATAAACCCAGTAACTAACTGACTGACATACTTAGGAACTGGCACAGAAACAGATGCAAAATAACATTAAAATATTCTTATTGTCACAGCAACCTCCATACCAGTTGCACGAATATGAATCAACTTACCAACAATAATTTGGCCTCGACATTACAACGAGCGGTTACGGAGCCATAAGGTCTTTGTTTCCAAACTCGCGGCGGAAAGTTTGGCGCAAGGGCCCGGTACCTACCCGCTGAGTAGAAACGGATTCCAACGGCGGCCCAGGCCAGCCTGGGGGTCTCTACAAGCGGAGGAAAGCCGCGAACTATCCCCCCTTTTAGCCACCGCCTCAGTCCCCGCAGCAACATCACTCCGGGAGCCGGGAGCCGCTTCCTCCGCCTCAGTCCCACAGCCCGGACGCGGAACTCGGCATCTGTCTGTAACACACCCCTCCACCAATCCCAGCCCAGCAGAACAGCACCAATTAAAGCCCAGCATCAGTTCCCTCCACCAATAGCGTTCTGAATCTTCTGCACCTTAAACTATTGACTAAACTTGTCCTCATGAGATGGGACAAGCACTGCTCGGCTACAGGAAGGTTCAATGCTGTCAGGGGTAATATTGCAATATGGGACCATGTTTTAGATAAAAGTATTTTCTTCTCAGAAGCAAGACGCAATTAAAAGAGCACAACATTCTTCCTATAATTTGATCGTTGTACTTCCCTTACCCACCAAACCAGTTTATGTATTCACTCTCTCTTGCTTAGTTATCGAACTTTGAAGTGAACAATTTGGCCTCCATGCAGGAGATGGAAGAGCACAGCAAGCCTGGCAGCATCAGGAAGTAGACAAGTCAACGTTTCCAGGGTAACCCTTCTTCAGGACTAGGTGTAAGGAGAGCTGCAGCTAAAAGGGGAAGGGATGGTGAGGTAGGATAGGTGAGCACAGGTAGAGGGTTCGATCAGAGGAATGGGGAAGGGGGGCGGCGGTGTGGAAAACGTTTGGGGATGAGATGGAAGTTATGAAATTGGAGAACTGTACTTTGAGTCCTCTGGGCTGTAGGCTGCCCAGGTGGAAGATGAGGTGTAGTTCCTCCAAATTGCTGTTTGAATTGTTGCTGCAATGGAGGAGGCTGAGGATGGTCATGTCAGAAAAGAGTGGAAAGGGGAAATTTAAATGGATGGTGACTGGGAGGTCTGGTTATCCCCTGCGGGCATGGCTTGGTGAACCTTTCCCAAAGTTAGGTTCGGTCTCCCTGCTGTAGAGAAGACCACATTGGGAGCACCAGACACAGTAAATGACGGAGGAGAGACAGGTGTTGGGGCTCTGGATGGAGTATGGGGGGGGGGGGGGGGGGGGTTGCTGGCAGGTTTTGCATCTTCTACAATTGCAGGAGGAAGGTATCTGGGGGTTCAGGGGTGTTGATCAGGAGAGTGGCATAAATCAAAGATTGGTAAAGGGAATGGTTCCTGCATCTCAGCCAGGCCTGGATGGGCTAACTGGACTTCCCAGTCACCACCCATTTTAATTCCCATTCCCACTCCCTTTCTGACATGACCATCCTCTGCCTCTTCCATTTCCACAGCAATTCAGACAGCAAATTGGAAGTACACCACATCATCTTGCCTGGACCGCATACAACCCAGAGAACTCAACTTGAGTTTTCCCAATTTCATAACCTCCCTTCTCATTCCCAGACTTTTTCCACTCATCTCCATTCCTCCGATTAAACCTCCCTTCCAGACACCAACCAGATTCAATCCCCATCAACCAATCAGATTGTACCCTCTGTGCCCACCTCTCTCAACCTCACCCCACTGCACCACTCCCTATCCCCCCACCCCCTTTATCTGCAGCTCCCCATACACCCATCCCCAGTCCTGAAGGGTTACACCCAAAACGTTGACTTCACCTCCTGATGCTACCTGGCTTGCTATGTTCTTCCAGCCTCCTGTTTGTCCACCTTAGATTCCAGCACCTGCAGGTTTTTGTTTTCTCTTCCATATGTTGACGACAATGACTGCACTTCAAAAGTAATTTATTGGGGAATGCTTTAAGATGCATGTTAAGTTACTTGACAGGAACAGCAATACAAATCCTCCACATTGGAATCATTTCAACTTGTGATGTTTAAGCCATGTTATTTTATTCTCAATTTATATTGTAGAAATTGTCAAGCAGAACATAAAGATCTAATCCAATTTTTTTGTTTGAGAATTAATTGTGCAATGATGTTTTTATAACATAATATTAACAGGTTCCGTTAAATAACTATTTAGATACAGCGCAAAAGGATGTTCTGCTAGGATTATATGAATACAGGTTCCAGTTCCATGTGATCTGAAAGCACTATGGCAAAAGTCCTTTCACACAGACTTATACTTTTTATTCTAGGAAATAATTACTAAGTGATTATTTACTCTAATTTTATGCTGCTTTGTAGATAAGTATATTGTTAAAATGGATTGGTTGTGAATCATAGTCAGCAAATACCAGTACAAATGAAGACTTGGATTGGTCAGACACCCGAGAGATGTAGTTATAACAGGTTCAGTCTGACGGTATGAATTACTGCCAGATCACTATACACCACAGGAAATAATGTATTGACATTGATCTTTCCCTCAGTCATGCTTTGACAAGACAAAGCAACGGTACAATAAAGTAAATGCTTGCCTTACCTTAGCCGACTGTCTCCTTGTGCTGCTAAAAAAATAAAGACTATGCAGGAGTTCATATAGTAACTTCAGTAAGCCACAGTGTGGCCAAGGCTCCCTCTCCTTTCCCTAGAATCAGCAAGGCAAGATTAGTTTCACATTATTCAGCACAAAGTTTGCATCACTAATCCATCTTGTCTGACCCCCTAGCTCCAGACTGCTCATCTATTGCATTACCTGCATAATACAAGATATGCCAATCTCATTGTCATGAGATGTATTCCTGGAGATGCCAGCACAATTTGTTAGGATTGGCAATCTTGCATCAAAATCTGTGGAATATCCAGCAGGAGGCACTTGATTGGAGTCAGTAGATATGAAGCTGGATAAGCACAGATCAGACAGCATCTGAGCAGCAAGTTAAAAATCACATAACCCCAGGTTATAGTCCAATAGGTTTAATTGGAAGCACTAGCTTTCGGAGCGCTGCTCCTTCATCAGCTGGTTGTGGAGTACACAATTGTAAGACACAGAATTTACAGCAAATGTTTAGTGTGATGAAACTGAAATTATACATTGAAAAATACCTTTATTGTTTGTCAAGTCTCTCATCTGTTAGAATGACCATGTTAGTTTCACTTTCATATGCAAATCACAAAAAAGTTATATTCTCCAGTTAACTTTAACAATTGGTGTCAGCCCAGATAATGTGTTGAAGGTATTAGCCCCATGTGCTGCTGTCTGTGCCACAATGTTTTGACTGATGCTAATCTAAAAAAATGAATTAACAGAATCTTACATGGATTCTTGCAGTTTTTGAGCAAAGTACAGTGTAACTCTGCAAGTACAAATTCACCCCACAAACATGTGTGTGTGGGGGGGGGGGGGGGAAGGGGGTGATTGCGAGTGAGTGTATATGAGTGTGTAAAGGGGTCTAAGTCTGTGAGAGGGTGCACAGAGGAATGTGTATGGGTGCCTGTGTGTCAGAGTGCAATGGGGGTCACCTGTAGTGTGACATGAACCCAAGGTCCCGGTTGAGGCCCTCCCTATGGGTACTCCTATGGAGGGCCTCAACCGGGACCTTGGGTTCATGTCACACTACAGGTGACCCCATTGCACTACACACACAGACCTCTCTCACAGACTTCGACTCCTGTACACTCACGTACATGTATACACACACACTCTGACACAACTCTCTACTCTTTCCCCCCCTCCCCCAATACACAAACACATGTTTGTGGGGTGAATTTGTACTTGCAGAGTTACATTGTACTTTGCTTTAAAACCACATGAATCCATGTAAGATTCTATTAATTCATTTTTTATATTAAAATCAGGCAAAACATTATAGCAGACAGCAGCACACAGGGGGCTAAACTTTTGCTATAAATTGTGTGTCTCACTATTGTGTACTCCACAACCACCTGATGAAGGAGCTGTGCTCCAATTGCTAGTGCTTCTACATAAACCTGTTGGACTATAACCTAGTGTTGTGAGATTTTTAAACTTTGTACACCCCAGTCCAACACCAGCATCACCAAATCTGAGCAGGAAAGGAGAATCTGAGCTACAGGAAGAGGCTGAACAGGCTAGGGCTGTTTTCCAAAATTATGAGGAGTATGGATAGGATAAATAGACAAAGTCTTTTCCTTGGGGTCAGGGTGTCCAGAACTAGAGGGCATAGGTTTAGGGTGAGAGGGGAAAGATATAAAAGAGTCCTAAGGGGCAATGTTTTCATGCAGAGGGTGGTACATGTTTGGAATGAACTGCCAGAGGATGTGGTGGAGGCTGGTACAATTGCAACATTTAAGAGGCATTTGGATGGGTACATGAATAGGAAGGGTTTGGAAGGATATGGGCCGGGTGCTAGCAGGTGGGACTAGATTGGGTTGGGATATCTGGTCGGCATGGACGGGTTGGACCGAAGGGTCTGTTTCCATGCTGTACATCTGTCTCTAAATCCTTTGTCTGGATTGGGGAAGCCGCCCACAAGAGGAGGCAGAGAAAGGAAGGGTAGTTAGGATGGTGATAAGTGGATACAAGTAGGGGGTTTTGTGATTGGTCAGTAAAAAGGGTGGAGCCAATCACAATAACCAGGGAGAAAATGAGGACTGCAGATGCTGGAGGTCAGAGTCAACAGTGTGGGGCTGGATAAAGCACAGTAGGTCAGACAGCATCCGAGGAGCAGGCAAGTCAATGTTTTGGGCAAGAGTCCTGATGAAGGGCTCTTGACCGAAATATCTATTCTCCTGCGCCTTGGATGCTGTCTGACCTGCTGTGCTTTTCCCAGCACCACACACTACCCCAATCACAATAACCCCCTATCGGCATCCACTGATCACCAACCCACCTACCCTTCCACCAGCAGACTGCTCTATTCTGGGCTCCCCTCCCCAGTCCTGACAAAGGATTTCCACCTGAAACATTGACTTTCCTGCTCCTTGGATGCTGTCTGACTGGCTATGCTCTTCCAGCTTCACATCTATTGATTCTGACTTCCAGCATCTGCAGTCCTTACTGTCTCCTTGGCACTTGATTGGAATTGGTCATATGATGGGAACAAACAGTTGCCATCCATGCAGGGTTATTCCAGAAACTTCAGGAACCAAAACAAAACAAGAGCCGGACAGAAGAATAGGATTCCAAGGATGTCAGCCCAAATAGTAAAATTAGTCTGTAATTTTAATATACTTCACATTGGAAGTCCTCTGCATGTTACAAATAGGGACCCTAGAATCAGCTTAAAGATTTAAAAGAAAACTGAATTACCCTGAGGGCAACTCATAACATGCAGTATAACCAGAGGTCTTTGGGTTGGGGGGGGGAGAAAAGAGGGTTAGAGGGGGCAGAAGAATGCATTCCTTCAGTTCAAGAATGCACGTTCTGGCAATATTAACAGAAACCACCATTCCTCCCTATTCTCACTTTCGCCAGTTTAAATTTACTCTAGTCATTTTCCTTCACCTTTCTGGTCACTCCCTTGCAAATTCCTGCCTTCTGACTCCCCCTTCACCAAACAATTGCCTTCTTTCCCCTTTAAGCACAAAATGGAGGCTACTGCTGATGACTCAAATATCTAAGCCTCTTTGATATCTTGAAGGTCAGTCGGTATCAGCACTTCTCTCTTGTCTTTACATTAATGAAATCGAACATTAGATATGTAACATTCCTGTCGCTTGGACATGGAAAGTTAGCTGCCCATATTTTCTTTACAGTTCAACATTTGTTAAATATGAGTAAAATGTGGAAAATCCTTTTCAATGGAAGGGAGAAAGGAGGCTCATTTCATGCATTTCTATTGAACACAACTGAAAAAGAGGGATCGAAATAAGTTCTATTTAAGCATTCCTGCTTCTCCCACAGCCAAATTACACATTTGCTGTAAACCCCACAATGTAGAAATTCCAACTAAATGGGTCAACTAATCTCAATGTGCTGAGTTGGCCCCACAATGCAATTCTGTAAGTTTATGCAAATAATGTGTAAACTGTACAGTGCGAGGATCCATCAGATTTTTAAACCTTTGCTGTAATACAGATGCCCAGTGTTGCTTTTGTACTTGTGTGCTCAAGTAGTGGAGATTCTTGGAGATCCCAATAATTCCCAAATGCCTGCTGAAGCCAAACACTTATTAGGATCATCGTTTATTAAAAAAGTCATATCTACACAAAAGTTGAAAAATTGCAACTTATTAAAAGACTAAAGTTCTGCAATGGAATGTCACAAAATCAACCCAAACAGTAAAACCAGTGTGTAATTTTAATACACTTCGCATTGTAAGTGTTCAGGCACAATACAGAGTCTCATATGTACATCCAGAAACACTGAGCCCCGGTGAAAGCTGGAACCTGTTTATAATTGCATCAGTGTCCACTTTTACACAAAGTATTACCATAATCCTAAAAAAATAAACAGAGTCCACTTTATACATGGTGCAAGCTGCATGAGGCAGCACCTGTCTTGCACATACTTGCAATGACTGTACAAATACAGGCATTCTAAATACAATTGTAAACAGAGCTTCAAATTTCAACACACAAGCTGGCCAGCCACATTTGACAAAGGTGAGACCAACGTTGTGACACCATGGTACCTGGATCACAGTTTGTACACTGGGAGGAAACTCCTTTCAGGTACAGAGAATACCTGTTATATATACCACAGTGGAGTTCAATCATGTCGTAGATGTAGCATGGGAAAAGAAACGTTATGGTGGGGTCTATCCAAAGTAACTGAGAACAAGACTTATGAAGGTGCCTATAATGCAGAATCTCAGAGGTCCCAGCAACTGTAGACACAGGATCCCACGATGGTTTTAGTGGCTTCAGAGCCTGGACCACTGAACGGGGCCCAGGAAATACAGAGCATTGCAACCCATCAAGGAAAGGCAACTACCTCTACAGCACAAACACCTCATTGATAACCATTCCAGTTCCGGAGTGCATAATCAAAGGTTGGCTTCATCTTCCATTAGCAAACATAGAATCTTTTTTGTAGATTGCTGGGATGCTGTGCAAGAGCAGAGTTGTCAGCACTCCATGAAGGGTCAAAGAAACAGGCGACATGCTGTGCAGAGTACACATTTAATAGCAGAGGATGGAACAGTGCTGATCCTTTTATGCTACCATCTTAGGAATAAAAGCAAAGGAGAAGGAAGCGAGAAGTGAACCAAAAATGGGAATGGATTCTTTTTTTTTTAAAAAAAGGCAAGATGCAAGGTTGTGCCAACACCTCATTGTATATATAGGAACCAACAGATCTGATAAACTTTGGCAACAGCCATAATCCAAGAGGTCAAGTCCAATCAATAGTGGTGGTGTAGTGTACCACTAACATTAGACTTCCACTTATCTGCCTCTGACTTGGTGTACTTATGTCTATAAAAAAAAAATATTCATGTACTCAAGGCAAAGGATAAAAACATGGCTCATTGCAGGCCCCTGAGAATCAAACATCTACAACTCAAAACAAATCTTTCCCATTTGAAAACAATGGCCTCTCTCCCAACGACTCAACAGCTTCAGATTATGGAATCAAACAGGAACACAGCAGAATGCATTTTATGTGGAGGTGCTTTAGAAATAGGAAGTGCTGGTAATACTCAATATCCTAGAAGTCAGGTAGTATTTATAAAATTCACTTCCACTCTTGAAACTGTGGAACAAACCGGTGACCAGTAGTTAAACAGGTCCATGTAGATCATGTTACAATGTAATAAAGGGGCTTTCATTTGCTTATGTGATGCATCTCAACTGTACAGGTCTTCGCAATTACCACTGATATGCCAATTGTGTGTCAAGAGTAAGTCACTATAAAGCTCCCTTCATTACCATTTAAAGCAGCACTGTTTTAGTTTAAAACTCAATCTCCCCATAACCACCCACTTCAACAGAGATGATGTCCATTTTGATAGTTTTAACTATGAACAAAATTATTTGGTTCTAGAATTTGTCAACTACAATTACATTTAAACTGCCAAATAAATGCTCGAATTTAGAGAAAATTAGCTTTTGTTAAAAAAAAATTTGCAGTTATTTATTTTGTGTCTCTGAACAGAGAAGTTAAGTCAGTGCCCCAAGAACAGGGCAGACAGTATTGGGTTTTGATGTTAGAGATGTACCATTGCCAAGGATCTGGAAAATATTTAGATCAATACAAGGAACCAAGTCTTCAAATATTATTGCTGCCTAAAGCCTCCGTGGCCTGAGGAAAGTAACAGGGGCCTGCTATGTATTAATGATTGTAGCAAAAGCGAAAGGAGAGGACAATCCTGAAAAGACCAATATCCTGTGGATGATAACTGGGCTATTATCTTAAGCCCTCACTGATTTTAAAAAGTCACATTTTTCAGCTTCCTATTTGTGTGAAACGACTTTTGAAAAATGTTTGAATCTTCAAGTATAAGCTTTATTCACCTATTTAACACGTTTAGCCTAGATGGCCCAACTTTAACACTAAATAGCAATATGAGCAGCTGACAAATCTGATAAAGCTTCAGGTAAGCATGAAGGCCTCACTCACTACAGAACCCTAGCCTCTTCATGGCTCAGGATCTCCACATTTCCAAAGTTCCTGATCTGTACCATCATCTTCATAGGTTAGAAATCCCAACTAAACTCTGGTCAGTCATGTGTCCACTCTAAACCTAGCAGATTTGCAGGTCCTTCCATTTGTACAGTTAATTAAATCACCATGCCAGAAGCTCTTTTTCCACCTACTCTCCCTGGTGGTCACTAATCCTTCGCACAAAAAACTTTTTTAGCAGCCTCTGGCCATTCAATACCACGTTCTCCAGCAAAGCAGCGGAAAGTGTGTGTTTGGACAACAGATTGAGAATTGAACAATAAAGAGGCTCAGAGTTTAAAAAAATATTGGGCCAGGACAAAGTGTGACCCATGGACTAAGAAAGAAAATAAATTCTCCTTCTGTCACAGTCTGATTGGTAAAAGTTCACTTTACTGCAGTCACCACAATTCGGAGACAAACAGAGAATAAGTTAGATACTAATAAAAAAACATGAATGCCAACAAAAACAACACTTGGTCTTTTATACTTACTGATCACACATCTTCCAATTTGTTTCAATCCTATATTCTGTTCCACCTACAATTCTACACTCCACAGCCCACCTCAACATTTCCTCAACAAATCAGATGTGGACACATGACACAGACAAAGGTGAGTAAAAGTTGAACAAGACTGACTAATGAAAGAAAGGGATCATAAGAGAATTGTTACAAAGATGAGTGGAAGTCTAATGAAAATATAAAATAAATTTACTCAACTTAAAAACTTCTTAAAAAATAATCCAGCATACTTGTTTTTTTTGAGAGGGTAATTCAAAGGATTGGAACACAGTTTATAACACAAGCACTTCTTCAATTAAGCATGTGCCACTGATATCACATTGGAATGATATGACCTAAAATTGTAAGTTCTCTGCCTGCACAGAGTAGAAATGTTCAAGGCAAATCAAAGTAAATGAGGAAACAAAGTGCTGAACACAGTCGCACTGCCGGGGAGAGTCTCATTAATCCAAATAAACAGTTGAGAGGACCACGTTGATGTGAGGGTGCGAACGATTGATGTCTATTCAGTGCAGGCTACATGATTGGTTTGCATCATGTCAATGTACTGAATACAACCATTATATTTCTCCAGGACAAAGACAAAGTGCTGCAGCAGCGTACTGACGGATCCAGCTAGCAGGTTGCACTGGACAGCCTGGCAGGAGGGCAAGGATGAAGGCATCAGTTGGGAGGGCTATAGCTTGATTGTTCCAGGAGGTAAACTGCCATTACAAAGCCTGTAGTAACGCAGATCATTCACAAGTCTGTGTACACTCTGTGTAAATGAAGGCAAATCCTAGCACAAGGGAGAGAGAAAGAGAAAATGTTAGTAAGTGGTTCCTCAAATAATCGCTGCAATAAAGCAAAATTTTAATTTTATATGAAGACAATGGACAGAACTGGATTTGCATTACACCTATAAGTGATGGCAGTACCTGCAGGATTATTCATAATATTGGGTTTGACAGACTGTGGGCAGATGTTACTTCTGTGTCATTCCTGAACAACAAAAACTTGACGTTATAATAACTTAAGCCGAATGTTTGGGCAGTAACTTCCTACAAGTGCTGCAATATCTGCTCAACAGCTATAGCAAAAGATATCACTTTGCTAATATCCTAATGGTAATAATGAACAGACGGAACAGAAATAATCTGGGCAAAGTGACAAAAACCAACTGCAGTATGCTGTCTCAAACAAAAAGGTTACCCCAAATTTTCAAGTTCAAAATCAGTATACTTACAAAAAGCAGCTTCAAAATTTCAATATAAAATAAATTTAAAAACAATAATGAGCTATAGGGACAGCCCAAATAAAAGATATGTACAGAAAGGTCAGCTCACTAAGAACACAAATTGAAACTTTTGCCCTATACCTAGAGGTATTAAATATGAAAAATGGGAAGTAATTTTGAGCTTGTAGAAAACCTTAAAAAGGACATGAAAACTGTGTTCAATTGTGGACCCTCCATCACAGGAAGGGATGGGGACCAGAGATAAGTGCAACATGGAAGAACCAAGATGTTCTAGTGATCAGCATTTGGTGAGGGAGACAGTCACGAGTTGATGGGACATCTCGTTACAGTTGAGAAGTTTAAAATGGTGCGCTAATAGGTTTTTGTGATTATGAAAAACAAAGTGGGAGATTATAGACGCCTTGACCTGTGTAGACATTTACAAAGTAAATATAATGATGTTATCATGAAAGAGTTACTGAGGTGCAGCTCAAATGTGTCATTCTCTGCTACAAAATCTTGTTAAATCCATAAATAATTTAAAAATGGAATTAAATAAAAACTGGAGAGAATGACCGCAGTTTTCTTTAGCTTAACACCGATTAGTCAGAACATAATCTCAGCAACTCCTGAAACTCCAAACCAAGACGACAGTGCCTTGCAAAACTGAAACGATAGATCACTAAAGCAACAGGTCCCCTAACTGTAATCTTACATAGCTGTGTAATGAATGGCAAAAATTAAAAATATAACTTTTCACTTACATAAAGCAGCTTTTAAAAGAACAGCCTGTAATAACCCTGGAGACAAGTTCAAATGTCCCCTGAAATTTAAGTTCAGTTACATAAGATCTGAAAAGAAAAGCTAGCCACAGTAATAGTAACCACAAAACTATTCCTGTAGAAACACTTGGCTTTAGAGAACAAGATTTTCCTTTAGAATTGGTCTAATCAAATCTCTACAATAATAGCAAACCAATACAAGTCACTGGCATCAACCTAGGGCCAGTTCACCATACAATTTTTCCACAAACATACTTGGAACCTTAAGTAGTTGTACTACTTAATAATCAAGCAGCTGATGGTCATACTAATTGAAATGTAGCTTTTAGCCAACATTCCAGATTGTTTCATTACCATTGCTGGGTACAGTGAGGGAGGGGGCAGGGCAAGGGCAAAGCAATTAAAAAAAACTGAGGATGGCAGCCCAGGGAGCTCTCAACATTAACTAATGAGTTTTGAAAAGATTTGTAGCTCAGGTTGAGGTTTTGGATGTAGGTTTGCTCGCTGAGCTGGAAGGTTCATTTCCAGACATTTCATTACCCTACTGGGTAACATCTTCAGTGGGCCTCAGGCGAAGCACTGCTGAAAATTCCTGCTTTCTATTTATATGTTTGGGTTTCTTTGGGTTGGTGTCATTTCCTGTGAAGTCACTTCCTGTTCCTTTTCTCAGGGAGTGGTAGATGGGGTCAAACTCTGTTGTTGGAAATCCATGCTTCTAGGAATTCTTGTGCGTGTCTTTGTTTGGCTTGTCCTAGGTTGGATGTGTTGTCCCAGTCGAAGTGGTGTCCTTCCTCATCGGTTTGTGAGGATACTAGAGAGAGAGGGTAATGTCTTTTTGCGGCTAGATGGTGTTCCCGTATCCTGGTGGCTAGTTTTCTGCCTGTTTGTTCAATGTAGTGTTTGTTATAGTCCTTACACAGTATTTTGTAAATGACATTAATTTTGCTCATTGTTTGTATAGGGTCTTTCAAGTTCGTTAGCTGCTGTTTTAATGTGTTGGTGGATTTGTGGGCTACCATAATGCCAAGGGGACGGAGTAGTCTGGCGGTCATTTCCAAGATGTGTGGCTAGGGATTCTGAAGTTTTATCTGCTTGTTTGGGTTTGTTGCTGAGGAATCGGCATTGGGTACACACGAGCCAACACACACTGCAGCAGAGGAACTACGCAGAGCAGAGGAAAATTACTTATACCGTATATTCAAAAACAATGGGTAACTATGAACACAGTCCGCCGATTTCTCAGCAACAAACCCAAACAAGCAGATAAAACATGTTCAGAAAGCCAAGCCACTCTCCCCTACATCAAAGACATCGCGGCAATGACTGCCAGACTATTCAGACCCCTTGGCATCATGGTAGCCCACAAATCCACCAACACACAAAACAGCAGCTAATAAATTTGAAAGATCCTATACAGACAATTAGCAAAACTAATGTCATTTACAAAATACCGTGCAAGAACTATAACACACTACATTGGACAAACAGGCAGAAAACTAGCCACCAGGATACAGGAACACCAACTCGCCACAAAAAGACATTACTTTCTCACTAGTATCCTCACATACAGATGAGGAAGGACACCATTTCAACTGGGACAACACATCCATCCTAGGACAAGCCAAACAGAGACACACACGAGAATTCCTAGAAGCATGGCATTCCAACCGGAACTCTATCAAACACACAGAGTTAGACCCCATCTACTACCCCCCGAGATAAGGAACAGGAAGTGACTTCACCACAGGAAATATCACCACCCCAGGAAATGACATCACCAACCCAAAGAAACCAAACACAAATAGAAAGCAAGATTTTTCAGCATTGCTTCGCCTGAGGCCCACTGGAGATATTATCTAGTAGGGTAACAAAACTTATGGAAATGAGCCTTCCAGCTCTGCGAGCAAACCTACATCCATTAACTCTAATGTTTACCAAGTCCCCTTTCATTAAGCCAGGGGTAGGTACAATCTACCTGATGTAATCATTAATCTGTTCGAGAAGCATCTGTCCATGACAGTACTGTATTGTGAAAGGTGGCCACTGCATTATCATTGTGGGGGCAAAGAGCCATCTCAGAGGGAAGATACGTTCTACGTATGTCATGTGGTAATGGCATGTTCATGGTACAGATTCTGAACAAATCTGGCAATTCAAAACTGGGCACACAAGGAAAAGGCCAGAATTGTATTCCATCACATCCTTACTATCTGATACATCCCTCGGTCTACCATTACCATTAAGACAGGGGAGCAAGCCAGGTTCAAAGAGTGCAGGATAGCATGAACAAAGAACCAGAGAAACCTAAACATGATACTGAAGCTACAAAGCACATCCTAAACAGTGTAAACAATATAAAGAAATTAAGCAATCCAACAACAAACAAATCAGATTTGCAGCTGTCACATTCAACCTTGAATGGTTGTGGATAATTATACAATTAATATTAGGAGGAGGGCCCACAAACTTCTATATCCTCAACTATGGAAGACCCAGCATTTAAACGCAAAATTTAAAGATAAAGCATTTGCAATACATTCAGCCAAATGATCCTCTCATCCTCCTGTCACACTGCATTATACAGCAAAATCAGATCATATGAAACTCCTTAATGAAAAGTTGTCATTCCTGCTGGCAGAAAATGAAATCTAATAGCAAGATGCCAGTCATAAGTAAAACTTGCAGATTGGAAACTCCTAATTAGCTGAACTCTCATAAGCTTGTAATGAAATCACACTTGAGGTGTGTGGAAGTTAGGCCACACTACAGTGCAAAATAAAGGGTAAGCCATCATTTGGCAGAGATGTCTCCAAGTGCTGTTAAACCAGAGAGAAAAAGTTAAAAATGTAATTGATTGGAGACTATGTGAAGCTGATACATCAAGTAGAAAACAGTGATACAAAAGAGAAAAAATGGCTACCACTAAGAAGTGGAAGCTTATATTATGTTTGGCAACCATTCTGAAGCACAAAACAAGATCTTGGAACAGTTTGATAAGCAGGCCTTTTCTCTGGCAACGAAAAAGAACTAGAATGGCTTCCCATTTCCAATGAAGTAGCTCTTATGTGGGATAAAGCAGCTTGAGCAGAGAACATTCCCATCTCTGGTCCAATGCTGCAGGAAAGGGAAATCAACCTGGCAAGAACACTGGGCCACAAGAACTACATCTGCAGTGAAGAATAGCTGGACCAATTCAAGACAAGGCATTTCAGACTTCCATGCATTAAGTGGTTAAGGTTTTGCTTGGCAGCCACACCCATGTCCTGAACAAGTATGGGTCAAGGGACATTTTTAACATGGAAGAAATCAGACTGTTATAATATTTTTTCAGGTTCTTTAATGTTTAAAAGTGAACATGAATGGTGGAAAGCAAAGCAAGACATGTCACTACAATGGTCTGCTGCTATGGTCAGTATCAACATGGAACCAAAAATAGCTGCCTCTTGTCATAGGCTGAAGATATTAGAGAATGTTAAGACTTTACCCATATAGTATGAGGCAATAAGTATCCTGATGACCTTCAGCATTTTTGAATTGTGGAACAGTAAAGTGGACAAAATGCATAAAAGAAAAAGGAAGTCATTATAGATCATTATCCTGCACATTGGACATCACTGGCCTCAACAGTGTCAAGTTGATGTTTTTGTTTCCGGCATTATCATCAAGTTCTAGCCAATAGACCTGGAGGTAATTAGGAACCTAAAAACAAACTACTGATGATAGCTGATCTCTCATGTTTGAGACCAGAGATGAAAGACAACCCAAATGCTCAGAAGGCTATGTCTGTGATAAAGGGAGAGAAGAAAGTGGAGATGGAAGCCAAAGTCACCAACTGCTTTTATCACACTGGATTCAAAAAAGCTACATCCATGCAGGATGCCAATAACAACGAACAGAGCATGGAAAACTAACCCAGTAACAAAGCTCTTCTCATTCACGTGTGGGAAGCCATTGTGGAAATTCCAGCAGGGCCAGTGAAACTTAAAGTGGACATCATATGCTGCACAACAGAAATGACAGATGAGGCAATCATAGATGTAATGTTTTTAACAGAGGAGGCTGAACCTTGAAGTGTGATGATGAATTCCCACCCACCCAACCATCAGTTCAAACCACAAAAGACTGGAGATGCTCCAGAATCTTGCACTGCAGCATTAAACATGGAAAACACATTTGGTTGTTTTTAGGTTGTAGGTCAGGTTGAGGTTCTGGATGCAAGTTTGCTCGCTGAGCTGGAAGGTTCATTTTCAGACGTTTCGTCACCATACTAGGCAACATTGTCAGTGAGCCTCCAGTGAAGCACTGGTGTTATGTCCTGCTTTCTATTTGTGTTTAGGTTTCCTTGAGTTGGTGTTGTCATTTTCTGTTCTCTCAGAGGGTGGTGGATAGGCTCCAAATCAATGGGCCTATGGATACAATTCTGGTTGGAATGCCATGCTTCTAGGAATTCTCGTGTGTGTGTCTGTTTCGCATGTCCTAGGATGGATGTGTTGTCCCAGTCCAAGTGGTATCTTTCCTCATCTGTATGTAAGGACACTAGTGATAGTGGGTCAGGTCTTTTTGTGGCTAGTTATGTTCATGTTTCCTGGTGGCTAGTTTTCTGCCTGTTTGTCCAATATAGGGTTTGTTACAGTCCTTGCAAGATATTTTGTAAATGACGTTTGTTTTGCTTGTTGTTTGTATAGGACCTTTTAAGTTCATTAGCTGCTGTTTTAATGTATTGGTGGATTTGTGAGCTACCATGATGTCAAAAGGTCTGAGTAGTCTGGCAGTCATTTCAGAGATGTCTGATGTATGGCAGAGTAGGTTAGGGTTTCTGGACACGTTTTGTATGCTTGTTTGGATTTGTTGCTGAGAAATTGGCGGACTGTGTTGATTGAGTACTTGTTCTTTTTGAGTACGCTGTATAGGTGATTTTCTTCTGCTCTTCGTAGTACCTCTGTGCTGCAGTGTGTGGTGGCTCGTTGAAATAATGTTCTAATGCAGCTTAGTTTGTGGGTGTTGGGATTATTGCTTCTGTAGTTGAGTATTTGGTGCATCTGTGTTGTTTTCCTGTAGACGCTGGTTTGAAGTTTCCCATTGGCTGTTCGCTCTGTGACATGTAGGAATGGCAGTTTGTTGTTGTTTTCCTCCTCCTTTAGTGAACTTTATACCAGTGAGGATATTATTGATGATCTTGAAGGTTTCCTCTAACTTGTTTTGTTTAGTGATGATAAAGGTGTCATCCACATAGTAGACCCAAAGTTTGAGTTGGATGGTTAGCAGAGCTGTTTGTTTAAGGCTCCGCATTACTGCCTCTAAGGATCCTGATATCGGAGATCCCTTGGGTGTTCCATTGATTTGTCTGGAGGTTTTGTTATTGAAAGTGAAGTGGGTGGGCATAGGTCCACTAGCTCAATGATGTTGTCCTTGATGAGGTTGGTGGTGTTTGGTGTGTATCTCTTTGGTTGTCCTAATAGTGTAGTCAGTGTTTCCTTGGCCAGATTGATGTTGATGGATGTGAACAGGACTGTTACATCATCTAGAGAACAACCCTACAACTAGAGAACAAAATCACAGCCTTACTTAAAATTTCAGAAATCTGGAGAATTAAACAAGACAGAGTTCCAAAAACAAAACCATATAGATCCAACACACCACGCTTCTACGGACTACCCAAAATTCACATACCAGGAGCCCCCCTCAGATCACAGTCTCACTACCTGGAACACTAATATACAGATGAGCCAAGGAACTACACCAAAAACACTAAAGCACTTAGTGAAACACTCTCACCACTCCATCCACTCCATGCATGTATTCCTGAACACCAAACGACACAAAGATAGATGATGAAGAAATCATGGTCTCATTTGACGTAACAGCCCTTTTAACAACCTGGCCAAAGAAACACTGATTACACTATTAAAAGAACCAAACACAACCAACCTCATCAGCAAGGACAACACAGTTAAGCTAGTGGACCTATGCCTTACCACCCACTTCAGTTTCAATAACAAAACGTACAGAGAAATAATTGGAACACCTATGGGATCTCCGATATCAGGGTTCTTAGCAGAGGCAGTAATGCGGAGACTTGAACAAACAGCTCTGCCAACCATCCAACCCAAATTTTGGGTCTGCTTTGTCACCACTAAACGAAACAAATTAGAAGAAACCATCGAGACCATCAATAATGTCCTTACTGGCATAAAATTCACAAAAAAAAAAGGAAACATCAAACTGCCATCCCTAGATGTCACAGTAGAGCGAACAGCCAATTGGGATCTTCAAACCAGTGTCTACAGGAAAACACAGATGAACCAAATACTCAACTACTGAAACAATCATCCCAACACCCACAAACGAAGCTGCATTAGAACATTATTTCAACGAGCCACCACACTACAGCAAAGACGAACTACGCAGAGCAGAGGAAAATACCTATACAGTGTATTTAAAAAGAACAAGTACCCAATCAACACAGTCTGCCAATTTTTTAGCAACAAATCCAAACAAGCAGGCAAAACGCGCCCAGAAACCTTAGCCACTCTGCCCTACACATCAAAGACATCTCTGAAATGACTGCCAACTACTCAGACCTCTTGGCATCCTGGTAGCCCACAAACACATTAAAACAGCAGTTAATGAACTTAAAAGATCCTATACAAACAACAAGCAAAAGAATCATCATTTACAAAATACCTTGCAAGAACTGTGACAAACACTATATTGGACAAACAGGCAGAAAATTAGCAACCGGGATACATAAACATCAAGTAGCCACAAAAAGACATGACCCACTATCACTAGTATCCTAGACACCACTTTGACTGGGACAACACATCCATCCTAGGACATGCCAAACAGAGGCACGCACAAGAATTCCTAGAAGCATGGCATTCCAACTGGAACTGGATCAATAACACATTGATTTGGACCCCATTTACCACCCCTTGAGAAAAAGAACAGGAAAAAACGTCTCTGATCCAAGGAAACGAAACACAAATAGAAAGTGGGACATAACACCAGCGCTTAACCAGAGGCTCACAGACGTTACCTAGTGTAATGACAAAACATCTGAAAACAAACCTTCCAGTTCAGCGAGCAAACTTACACATGTGTTTGATTGTTTTCATAGGATAGTGGATTTTAGCATTCTCATCCAAAGACAGCACACCAAGCAGGTGATCAGATTTCTGAGTAGATTTCCATAATCATTGTGATTTTGTTGTACAACATCAGGCCATTGTTGGATGTGAAGAACTTAAAATAAATTTTCAAATATTTACTGCAATTTTCTTCATTTTTGATACAGCATGTTTGTAGGCAAAACCAGCTTGCACAGCTGCATCTTTGGCTACATTGAAGCTTCACTTAAACATTTAGGTGCACCACCCTGCAATTTCACTTATCTGTAACATTGTGATGCCAGTCTTCAGCCAATTCAATTCACTTCATGTGATAGCAAACAATGTCTGAATGCATGGTATGCAGCAAGGGCAGTGTGCTCTAAAACAATATCCCAGGTTTAGTGCAGGTCCAGACTAGCTGCTACCCTGGCTAAACTTTTCAGTACAACTTCAACACTAGCATTTACCTGACAAAGTGAAAAATGTCCTGTAAAGGGCAATTCACAAAAATCTAGATCAATCCAATTGGTCAATTACAAGCCTATTAATCTACTTTTGATTATCAGCAAAACGATGGAAAAAGTTGGTGTTAAGCATGTTTGCTGATATATAGTTTGGGTTCAGAATTACCTCACTGCAGCCTTGGTCCAAATATGGATAAAATAGCTCAACTCCAGAGGTGAGTGGAGAGTCACTGATCTTGACATTAATTCAGCATTTCAGAGACTGCTATATATCAAGGAGCTCCATCAAGTCTATGGCAACCATCTGAAAACTCTTCATTGGATTAGGTGATACCTGGAGCAAAGGAAGATTGTGGTCCTTGGAAACCAAATATCTTGACTTCAGGATGTAGCTGCTGGAGTTCTTCAGGATATAGCCTAGGACTAACCATCTTCAGTTACTTTATCCTTCCTTGTTTGCTAACATCAGCACAGCATTCAGTTCCACTTGCAACTCAGATACTGAAATTGTTGTGCTCACTTACAAGACCTTGCTGAACAGTAAAGATTGGCTGATAAGTGGCAAGTAATACTAGATTCATAAATTTCGCCATCTTCAATAAGGAGACTTTAATCATCTTCCTTCGACCTTCATCAGCATTATCACCAAATCCTCAGGAACCAGAAACTGCAGCTTACCACTGATCAGAAATTCAACAGGACTTTAAGTATAAATACTGTGACTGTCAGGGCAGGTGAATGGCTGGGAATTCTGCAGAGGGTATCCAGAATGTATCAATAGACTGCAGCAGTCTTAAAGCAGCTGCACTGTGCAAAGACACCATATAAAGAAATTAGCAAGAACAATGCATTTGACACTCTAGGCAGAGCAATCCACTGATTTGCAACATCTCAGTTTTTCTGGAAGCAGCTTCCAATCCTGCAACCTCTACTACCAAAAATGAGAAGGGCAGCAGATGCACAGGAAAATCATCACTTGCAAGTTTCCATCCAGTCCAAACACCATCTTAACTTGGAAATGTAGTGTCATTACTCCACTGTTGTTGGGTCTAAATTTTGAGCAGCACTATTGTAGTTCATGACCAATTAAAGGATGAGCAATAAATTCTAATCTTGCTGGTAACGCTCATATTCTTTGAAAGATGAAATACAATAGAGAAAACAGAACACCATTCGAGTGAACAGACAGCAGTTTTGCTTTTGGGAAGCAAGGAGATTGGAGATGAACTTCCTCAACTGAAACCAGAGGTTCTTAGCCCAAACTGGCCACTTCCTCCAACTCCATTCATTAGTAATCCTGATCATAAAACAGAACTAAGCTACGCAGCTGCCAAGGACCCCCAGAATTACACACACCTGGCCTTTGTGAATCAATTACATGCACCCCAAATGACTTTATTACATTGAAGCAACTCCCACCACACAAAAAAATGCATATAAATGACTGAGCCCAGCCCATTAAATCTACTGAACTATCCATACAGACTTTATTCTGTAAAAAGGTGGCCCATCAGATTTACCAGGACTAACTGAAGAATGGCAAAGAATTTGCCACACAACAGATTAGGCCTAAATGGCCTATGCAGATGTTTAAGCTTCAGCCCCACTGCACTTCAGCGTCTCCCTCTGTCTCCTGTAATTATCCAGTTTCTTCAAGAGCTGGGGCGGCATGGTGGTTCAGTGGTTAGCACTGTTGCCTCAGTGCCAGAGACCTGGGTTCAATTCCCACCTCGAGCAACTGTGTGTGCACATTCTCCCCGTGTCTGTGTGGGCTTCCTTCGGGGGCTCCGGTTTCCTCCCACAGTCCAAAGATGTGCAGGTTAGGTGAATTGGCCATGCTTAAATTGCCCGTAGTGTTAGGTGCATTAGTCAGGGGTAAATGTAAGGGAATGGGTCTGGGTGGGTTGCTCTTTGGAGGGTCGGTGTGGACTTGTTGGGCTGAAGAGCACTGTTTCCACAGTGTAGGGCATCTAATCTGATCTGAATTTAGGAAAAGGCAAAGTCTGGTTTTCAGAAAAGTTTCTTCTTTGAGATACAAGGGGCAATGTCTTAAAAGAAGAAAACATATGGAGTGGCCCGAATGAATAGATTCAGTTATAATGAAAGGCTGCCTGGAAAACAGGTCCTGAAAAAATTCAAGCAAGAGGACTACACACTGCTCATATTTCAGGTTGCAATTAATAGCCTGCAAATCAGGTCACCAAAGCAACACAGTAATGTATTAACCACATACAAACAATGAAGGACTGGTTTTATTGGACAGAGGGTGAGCTGGACACTGATAATCCCTGGAGTTGACGGTGTACAAATCAGTTGAATGAACAGAAATTGGTAATAGACTTGCTCAGTCTTTCAGACACTAGAACTTGCCCAAAAATAATGGTTTATAATTTGGTCATGATCATGTCCATCTGTGATCAGCTTATCTACCCGGCTATTTAGAGTCTGCAACAATTGTCTCCATACCTGCAATAGGGTTTCACTGCAAGTTTATTAAAACTCAGCCTACTCAGTTCAATTTGTGGCTTCCTTAACCATAAGCACTTCCTCAATACACCAGCCTGGATAGATGCTACTTCAAATGAAACTATGTTCATTCCTAAAACCTCAGGATGCAACTGCATGAAGGAAATAAACAAGTTGGAAAATGCACTCAAACGTTTTCCCTTATGTCTCCACAGAACACTTACCATGCAGATAAATCACAGCAATTAAACACAGTACTCTACATTACAGCATTCACTAAGTAACTGGGGAATTTAGAAAGGGATCCTTTGGCTGTAGTACCCAGATACTGAATTACATCCATATTTTTAATACCCAGTTGTCTTCCAGTCACTAACCCTGTCCATTTTGAAATTCCTGCCAAGCACCGTTCTTTGATTGGAGTCAACACCATCACAACTGCCCAGGAACTGGGGTAAAAAAACAGTGTAAAAGCTGTTGAAGTCCACTGAGGCCATATTATACACAGCGATGCCAATTTCCTCCTGTAGTAGGTCATGAGATTTGTGGACCAGCACCTGCAGCAACACGTTGATGAACTGAAACAACATGGTCGTTCGGAAGATTTTCTGGGGAGAAAACAGTAAGATTTCTTCAGTATTTAAGAACTTCAGTGAGGCGTGAAAATTCAGAAAGAGAGAGTGTGCTCAGCTCTTGGTACAAGATCTTGCATCCCTCCCCACAGCAAAAGACACTACTTGCATGACCTCAGGATATCTCAATGCTTGACAGCCAATTAAGTACTTTAGAAGTGTAGTCATTAGAGATTGTGGGATAGGCAGCAACTGATTTGCACACAGCAAAGTCATTACAGAACACTGCCATACTGGTCAAGTTTTTATTTTAAAAAAGGTTTTGTTTGAGGTTTAAGCATAAGCCAGGATTAGAAGAATGCTTCATCAGTGCTTGAGAAGACTCCCTTGCCTCTCCTTCAAAATGAACTGATAGGATATTTTACACCTTCTGAGGAGACAGGAATTACTTAAACTGCCTCCAGTTGCTGTATTTTCTTTTTAAAAAGATAGAGACCCAAAACTGTACATAAAACTTCCAGTATGTAGTCTCACCACCCTGTACAGTTGGAAGAAAATTTCCCAGTTTTTAAACTCCAACCTCTTAGAAATTTCTGCCCTTGTATAACCACGTCAGATCAGTAACTAGTCTTCTATAAATATAAACAAATCTCTGAAAACAGAAGAGGTCATAAAAAAAATGATTATTTATGTCAAAGATTTATCAGACACCACCATACTGAATTATCAATGCAGTGTATACATTGGAGGAATGAAAAACTAACCTTCGAATGGAGCTGGGCAAAGTGACAATAGTCCTCCTGGCATGAGTAGCTGCCCAGAAAAATGGTCAAAAGGGTTGGATAGGTGATAGCTATTAATTTTGTCAATGCGAGGTATATTAACAGGGACTGGCAGAGGAAAGCAGCGAAAGCAAAGGGACAAGCCATCATCTTGAGGGAAGACTGAGTTCCCCTGCATCAGGTTGAGTGAAGAACAAAGACAGCTGTCACAAAGATGACAAGGAAAAACAGCAAGAGATGGGATGTTGGAGTGCACTGCTTCTACTTTATTCTACAGAACAGTTTTGGGATCAGTGAAGCATTTGTATCCATCACAGGCTGTATACTTCCTTTCTTTGCCTATTACACTAATGCATACCTAAGCTGCTGCTTAATTCACTCAACCAATCAGAAAATTGCTACAAATTGTCAACTGCTTATATTAACTAAGTGTTTAGATTACTTACAGTGTGGAAACTGGCCCTTTATTCACACAAGTGGACAGTTGGCAGTTCTGAGTAAAGACTCTGCCTGGTCCAATTAATAGCTAAAGACCAGCAAATTCTCAGCTTCAATTCCTGCTCCATGCTGGGTTATCAGATTTCAGGTAGGGCAGTACATTGAAAATGTTCAACTGGCCTAAGATTTGAAAATGTTCAACTGGCCTAAGAAAGAATTTAAAAAATGACTCCTGAATGACAATGAAGAACGGTATTTATATTTTCTAATAACCTGTTCAGAGATGTTTTTGCACACCTCTGGTGCAGGTGGGACCTGATCTGGTCTCCTGGCTGAGGTTGGGACACTACCAGTGCACCACAACTGCCTGCAGGATTGACTGACCACGGAGAATGGTTTATGTTAGATTTAAGTGGATGATACCATGAAACTAACTAGAGTCTGTAACTTCTGGAAAAGGGGAAAGAATTCTTAATGAAGATCAAATAGAAAAGAATACTGCATTATACAGTGCTAAGCAGAATGGGGCCTGGTGGGATTTGCAATGGAACTTATTGATGGGCAGGAAATTCTCCATAATGAAAACAAATGATATGGATATAGTAATGCACCAGTGTGAAATATTGGACAAAATCATGAGAAAGCATTAGAGGAGTTGGAATCCTTGAAAGTGGATGAGTTACCAGGGCCCGATGGATTGTTGCCTTGGATGTTGAAGGTGGTCGGGGAGAAATTAGTAGATGCTTTGAGGAATATTTTCCAATCTTCGCTGGACACAGGTGAGGTGCTCGAGGACTGGGGGAATGCAAATGTGGTTTAAAAAAGGGGTACAAGAGAAGCGGCAAACAATAATAGGCCAGTTTTCTTACTTCGATAGTGGGCAAGTCATTAAAATCAATTGAGAGATTGAATAACTATCACTTAAAAAGGCTACTAGTCAGTGTGGCTTTGTTAAGGTAAACTCACGCCTTAAAAATATGTGATTGAATTCTTTGAGGATGTGTCTCTATGCTTTCTACATCGACTTTAGTGAGGCATTTGACAAGTTCCCACATGGCAGACTGGTCAAAAAAGGTAAAAGACCATGGGATACAGAGTAATGTGTCAGATTGGATACAAAATTGGCTTAGTAATAGAAACAAAGGATAATTTTCGTCAGCTGCCCTTGCAAATGGAAATCTGTTTAAAATAGTGCTTCACAAGGTTCAGTGTGGGATCCCTGCTATTTTTAACAATTGGGACTTGAAAGTGGGGACCACAATTGGAAATGTGCAGACAACAAAAATTGGTTGCATAGTGGATACTGCAGAAGATAGCTGTAAGTTCCAAAATGATATTGGTGGGTTGGTGAAGTGGAGAGGGCAGATGGAATTCAACTCTAAGTGTGAGGTAATACATTTAGGGAGGTCAAACAGTAAAGGGGAATATACTGAGAGCTAGATGAAGTGAGATCTTAGTGTACATGTGCACAGGTGCCCAAAGATAGCAGTACAGATCAATAAAGTTGTAAAGGTGGCATATGGAATGCTCTCCGTCCTTGGCAGAAGTAGAGAATGAAGAAGTAGGGATATAATGATGAAACTGTTTAAGACACTAGTGAGGCCATAATTGAAATAATTCACGCAGTTCTGGTCACCACATTACAGAAAGGAGACATAATTGCTTTGGAGACTGTGCAAAGAAGACTTACTAGAATGTTGCCAGGGCTGAAGAATTGTAGCTATGAGGAGAGATTGGGGCTGTGTCCCTTGGAACAAAGAAGGTTGAGGGGTGGCATGATTGAGGAATACAAAATTGAGAGGGGTAGAGATACAGTAGACTGGAGGAACCTGCTTCCCTTGGCAGAAAGTTCAAAAACCAAGGGTCAAAGATTCAAGTGAAGTGACAGAGAGATTAGAGAGGATGTGAAGGAATGCTTTTTTTAAAAATGCAGAGTGTGGAGGGTGTCCATAATTCGCTGCCCGAGTTGGCACTGGAGGCAGAACTCTTAAAAGACCTGATCTATACCTAAGATGTATGGGGATATGGGCTAGGTGCAGGAAGATGGGATTAGAAAAGGCATCTGGGTGTCTTTGGGTTGGCATGAACAATATGACCAAATGGCTCTCTTCTGTGCTTTATCGTTTCTATGGTTTTAACTGCATTCCCAGCAAAGTTCAATGTGACTGATTTTAGGACACAGTAATTTTTTTTTTACACTTCATCCCAATTAGAATCATAGAAACGTACAGCATGGAAACAGATGCTTCAGTCCAACTAGTCTACGCTGATCAGATATCCTAAATTAATCTAGCCCCATTTACCAGCATTCAGTCCATATTCCTCTAACCCCTTCCTATTCACATACACATCCAGATGCCTTTTAAAGTGTAGTAAGGTACCAGCCTCCTCCACATCCATACACATACCACCCTCTGCGTGAAAGAAGTGGCCCCTTTTCTTTCCCTTCTCGGTTAGTTTTGGACTGTTAACCTGGGGAAAAAATCCTTGGCTATACACTCTATGACCCTTATGTTTTTATAAATCTTTATAAAGTCACCCCTCAGCCTTCAATGCTTCAGGGAAAATAGCTCAAGCCTATTTAGTCTCTCCCTATAGGTCAAACCCTCCAACCCTGGCAACACTGGGTAGCAAGGTGGCACAGTGGTTAGCACTGCTGCCTCTCAGTGCCAGGGTCCCAGGTTCGATTCTAGCCTTGGGTGACTGTCTGTGTGGAGATTGCACATTCTCCCAGTGTCTGCATGGGTTTCCTCTGGGTTCTCCGGTTTCCTCCCACAGTCCAAAGATGTGCAAGTCAAATGAATTGGCTATGCTAAATTGCCCATAGTGTTAGGTGCATTCATCAGAGGGAAGTGGGTCTGGGTGGGTTACTCGAGGGTCGGTGTGGACTGATTAGGCCAAAGGGCCTGTTTCCACACTGCAGGGAATCTAATCTAATCAAACATTTTCACAATATCCTTCCTATAGCAGGAAGACCAGAATAGAACACAATATTCCAAAACTAGCCTAATCAATGTCCTGCACATCCACAACACTACCTAAGTCCTTTACTCGATGCACTGATCAATACAGAGAAGCATATCAAACACCTTATTCACTATCTTGTCTGCCCGCGACTCTACTTTTAAGGAACAATGAACCTGCACTCTAACATCAGCAACCCTCCCCAGGACATTACCATTAAAATGACAAAAGAAAAGTTCTTCAAGTACAATTCTGTGCTTTTTCAAGGAACCTGCTAAACCACACAAGTTCCTTTTACAATCATCCAAGTTTTAGTAGTCATGTGGTTCACCATAACATACCCCTGGTAAAGATTTCTCTTCCACAGGCTGAAACACCCATTATCCTCTGGATATTCCTTATCCAAGTAAAATGTCTAAATGTAAAGTTAAAAATCACCTGATGAAGGAGTAGAGCTCTGAAAGCTAGTGCTTCCAATTAAACCTGTTGGACTATAACGTGGTGTTGTGTGATTTTTAACTTTGTCCACCCCAGTCCAACACTGGCATCTCCAAATCATATCTAAACGTAGACTTTGTCCTGGTTTTGAATGTCTTCAACAGACAAATAACTGAACTTTTCTGCTCGCAACTTTGTACTCAATGATCAACTTAAGTGGATTTCAGTAGGTAATAGGGATAAAGAGGCTTATTTCTAAAATATGCTGAACCCAGCCTGAGATATATCACTGAGTGGAGAGAGCCATCCTAAACAGACTGCAGATGTAAGTGAACCACACTCACCTTGTGATACAACTTATGCTTGGTGTTGAGTGTCTCCAAATAAAACAAGTTCTGTTTAAAAATCTGAATATCCGGCTGCAAAAAGGACTGACCAAAAGCCTGGCAAAAGAACAGGAAGATTCAGTGTGCTTGAATTAGCATTTACCATCAACACCTTTCCATAAAACTAGAATAATCTTTACATATAGCACCTCATATCAGCCATTTCACATACAGCAACATCACAGTGGAGATATACTGGTTACAGAAGGCCCCAAGGCAGAGTTAAGAGCTGCTTTGGCAGTCACACTGATAATGGAAGAAATGGCCATTTATATATTGCACCCATCTCATCCTGAGAATACCCAAGAGATTTTACAGAAGTAGCTCTTTACAATTGAGACTGCACTTCAGGAATGCAGGAAACAGCCATCAAGTTGCACACAAATAGATTCCTCGAACTGTAATAAGCAGTTAATTTTAATGTCAGGGTGATAAATGTTGGCCAACAGACGGCATGAACTTGGCTTGCCTCCTTGAAAAATGAGACATTTTATTGATTGGTTAGTTTCATATCTTGTCTGAAAGATATTCCTCTGACTGTGCTGCTCATTCTTGCTCCTGTAGCGAAACAATAATGTTTTCCAGTCCTGAATGTAAAGGGATAGGACAGTCTATGTAGGAACATCACAACAAAGGAAGCACACAAAAGAACCAGTGTCACCTGCATAGCAGAAGCAAATTGGGCCTCATTCTCCATTGGCTCCTCAGCTGTCCCACGCTGAACGCTGGCCAATACAGATGATTTGAAGAAAAATCGCCAATTATTGTGCAGGATCTGGTAAAGTAACTCAAACAACTCCATCTTCACATCTGGCGAGGATCGCTGGAGGGTGATAAAGGAGTATTAGAAGCAAACTAGCAAAGGAATAGAACAGCATCTTATCTAAAATGATTTGCAATCTGACTCTAATGGACTCAAAAATCCAACTAAATTCTCTAGAATCAAGCAAAACATTGCCAATCTTAGTGTAAACCTTCTACTAGAGTGCAAGGGGTTAGACGATAAATACAAAATGGCACAAGAATAAAACGGAGTAAAGAATATGGTTCCGGAACCTGCCCCACCATTCAATAAAAGTTAAACTCACATTAACACCACTGCCGCACATTGGCTCCATATCTCAATTTTACTGCCCAAGATGCATTGGACAGGTTTGCATATATTCAGCAACAGCACTTTACAGTTGATAATACTAAAAGCAAGTTACACTGTTACTGAATGGCTGAGAACATAACAGCACCTGCATTAAAGATAACCAACAAAAAATCCAAACAATTGTGCTGAACCAACACTAGAGATGCAAATGTGTCTCAGCTTTACCTCTGCAATGATTGGGTAGACTTGCTCCATACACAAGGAGATGATGCTGGGGAGGAATGGTTTGAATGCATGCCCAGGCTCCTGGACTACCACCTGCAGGATCTTCAGAAATTTCTCCACTACATGGCAACCACCACTGCCCTCCTCCAGGATACTCTCCGCCAACTGCTCCCTGCATAAAAAGTGGATAAATACAGAATGATGCTCGGCACTGGGTCAGGTTTTTCTGGTGATGCCAGGAGCAGGATTCTTCACCTCCAAACTCCCATCCCCATGAAGATGATCAGCCACTTTCTTAGTGATGCCAGGATAACGTCCCCAGATTCCAAGCAAATATCTAGCAAACAGCAAAGCTTGACTACCCCCACATGCCTTATTCCAGCCTGGAGAAACTGAAACAGTTCTCCTAATGACACAGGGCAGGACTCAGGTCCCCTCCCCTACAAAGCACAGAGTTACCTGGTAAACATGTTTAGGAAGGTTTGGATAATCTGTTCTGCAAAGGGAACACCCATCTGTACCCTGAGGCCTTGAAACAATGTGAGGAAGAAGCTGAGCATTTCATCTGTAACACCTGAAAGAAGGAAATTTATATTAAAATGCTGAGAGGCAACCATTCCTAAGTACTCACTTAATCCATTTGCTGCAAATCATGGAAAAACTCGATGAGGATGCATCAAGCAACGGGAGTGTGATGATGCAAGGAGGAATGAGCATAAATTCTACACAAATATTGAAAACAAGATGCTATCAGCTTATTTTGCTCTAGATTTGTGTAAATGGCAAGTGGACTTAAAACAGGAGCGATGATCTTGTTGCCCATAACCATTGTAAGTCCAAGGGCCAATTGATGTAAAGGCAAACTTTTCTGGATGCAAACTTTGCCAACTTGATGTTTTTTAATAGGGGGTGTGATTAAAACATACATCAGTTTACCTAGAGATCTCAAGTGTATAAAGTGAATCTTAACGACTTTTACAAAACATGAATAGGCAGCTCAGAAGCAGTGTGCTTTCATACCAATTTAAATCTACCCTTCTTCCCAAAGAAATCACTTCTGAATAGTTCAGCATGGACAGGGCGAGGGCAGAGGGCTGATTAAATAAACCAGGCTAAGTCAGTTGAGAATGAGCCTCATCAGAAATGGGTAATGAATACAATGAATTGACATCTGCCCAAGGAGAATCTTTGTCAGTAAACTGATATTCTTGGAGAAAAATACACAGTGGTACTTCCAATGGGAAGATCATAGGAATAGGAGGAAGTCGTTCAAACATATTGTTAACATTCATGGCTGTTCTATATCGCAACTCCATAAATTTTGCAATCCAATAGGCAATGAGTTCCACAGATCCAACACATTCTGAAGAAATTCCTCACCTCAGTTCTAAAGGGTCAGCCCTTCACTCGTAGTCTGTCACCACTGGTTGTAGTCCCAATAGTAGAAACATCTCCACATCCATTCCATCCAAGCCTCTCCGTATTCTGCAAGTTTCAAATCAGATCCACCCCCATACTTCACAACTTTATTGGAGTAAAGAACCAAGGACCTCAAGTGATCCTTCTAAGGCAAGCCCTTCTTATGAACCTCTTCTGGAACCCTTCCAACACCAGAACATCCTTTCTTAGCAAGAGGGCCCAAAACTTCAGTATTCCAAATGCGGTCACACCACAGACTTACACAGCCTCAGCATTACATCCATGCTATTGTACTCCAGCACTCAAAATGCTTGCCAATTTAGCATTTGCCTGCTAACTGAACCTGCATATTAACTTTGAGAACCATGAACCAGGATTCCTAAATCCCTTTGAGCTTCAAATTTCCAAAGCTTTTTACTATTTAGAAAATCATCTACGCCTCTATTCTTCCTAGGAAAGTACATAACCTCTCACTTTCTGACATTGTATTCCATTCTTTGACCACTCTCCTAGACCATCCAGGTTCTTCTGCAGCCTCCCTGCCTTCTCAACACTATCTGTCCCTCCACCTATCTTTGTGTCATTGTAAACTTAGCAACAATGCACTCAGTTCCTTCATCAAAATCAACTTGACAGGGTTCAGAAAAGATTTACAAGGATGTTGCCAGGGTTGGAGGATCTGAGCTACAGGGAGAGGCTGAACAGGCTGGGGCTGTTTTCCCTGGAGCGTCGGAGGCTGAGGGGTGACCTTATAGAGTATGAATAGGAAGGATTTGGAGGGATATGGGCCAGGCGCTGGCAGGTGGGACTAGATTGGATTGGGATATCTGGTCGGCATGGACGGGGTGGACTGAAGAGTCTGTTTCCATGCTGTACATCTCTGACTGAGATCATGTATAACGTGAATGCTTGTGGTCCCAACACTGAACTCTGGGAATTCCACTAGTCACTTGTTGTCATCCTGAAAAAGACCCTTTTAACCCCATAGAACATAACAGCGCAGTACAGGCCCTTCAGACCTTGATGTTGCACCAACCTGTGAAACCAATCTGAAGTCCATCTAATCTGCATTATTCCATTCTCGTCCTTTTGCCTAACCAATGACCATTTAAACGCCCTTAAAGTTGGTAGGTCTACTACTGTTGCAGGCAGTGTTCCACATTCCTACTACTGAGAAAAGAAACCTGACATCTGTTCTATATCGATCACCCATTAATTTAAAGCTATGTCTCTTTGTGCAAGTCATCACCATCCGAGGAAAAAGGCTCTCACTGCCCACCCTATCTAACCCTCTGATTATCTTGTGTCTCAATTAAGTCACCTCTCAACCTTCTTCTCTCTAATGAAAACAATCTTAAGTCCCACAGCCTTTCCTCGTAAGACCTTCCCTCCATACCAGGCAACATCCTAGTAAATCTCCTCTGAACCCTTTCCAAAGCTTCCACATCCTTCCTATAATGCGGTGACCAGAACTGTATGCAATACTCCAAGTGTGGCCAGAGTGTTTTGTACAGCTGCAGTGTGACTTCATGGTTCCAAAACTCAGTCCCTCTACCAGTAAAAGCTAACACACCGTATGCCTTCTTAACAATCCTATCAACCTGGGTGACAACTTTCAAGAATCTACGGACCTGAACATCAGGAGCCCTCTGCTCATTTATACTACCGAGAATCTTACCATTAGTGCAGACTCAGCCTTCTGCCAGCCAATACTGTGTATCTTGCTCCTAACACCCATAGGCCTTATTTAGCATCCAACTGTGCAGCACTTCATCAAAGATGTTCTGGAAATCCAAATAGATCACATCCACTGGCTCTCCTTTGTCAGACATGCTCATTACCTCCTGTTACAATTCTACTTGGAGCGCAGCCTCATAGTTCCTTGAAAGTGGAATCGCAGGTAGATAAGATAGTGAAGGTGGCATTTGGTATGCTTGCCTTTATTGGTCAATGCATTCAGTATAGGAGTTGGGAGATCATGTTGCACTATACAGGACATAGGTTAGGCCACTTTTGGAATACTTTGCACAATTCTGGTCTCCCTATCGGAAGGATATTGTGAAACATTAAAGGGTTCAGAAAAGGTTTACAAGGGTGTTGCCAGGGTTGGAGGGTTTGAGCGATAGGGAGACGCTGAATAGGCTGGGGCTGTATTGCCTGGAACAGAGACTGAGAGGTGACCTTTTAGAGAGTTATAAAGTCATGAGGGGCATAGATAGGGCAAAGAGACAAGATCTATTCCTGGGGAGGGGGAAGTCCTGAACTAGAGGGCATAGGTTTAAACAGAGGAGAAAAATTTAAAAAGGGATCTAAAGGGCAACCCTTTCAATGCTGAAGGTGGTGAGTGTATGGAATGAACTGGCAGAGAAAGTGGAGGCTGGTATAACTACAACATTTAAAAGGCATCTAAAGGCGGAGGTGGGATTGATCCTTACAGACTTGAACAAGAGACTTGCAATCATTTAGAGTATCGCACAACCTCAATACCTCAACTCAGAGGGTCCCTTTACAGCTGGAGATCTGGACCTCTCAAGGAGCGTGACCATTCGGCCACGTTTTGAGCAATGCACTCTTCCCTTTGTCAATTGAGCATTACTGATGGGTCAGACTTTGCCTCAATCACAGCTTTCCTCTCCTAACCTTGCTGTTCCTCCAATTGCAGAGCTTGTCTCGAGACAAGGAAATGAGTCTGTGATTGAGGCATGAGAAAAGCAGACCGATTGGAGGAGCAGCTGCTCACAGATTCTCTCTTCCATGTATCATTCCTTAAATGCAAACACTGAAGTGAACTTTCTGGGCATTTTAATGCTTTTTGGGAGTAAAGCCATTTGTATATTTTGATCACTGTCACCTCCTTGCCTTAACTACATAGCCTTTATACTCTTAGCCAACAAGACTATTGGTAAGATTTGTCAATGTCATTCTGGATGTCACAACTGGAACATGATTTGGAGGTGTCGGTGTTGGACCGGGGTGTACCAAGTTAAAAATCACAACACCAGGTTATAGTCCAACAGGTTTATTTGGAAGCACCAGCTTTCAGAGCACTGTTCCTTCATCAGGTGGTTGGGGAGCATAAGCTCGTAGGACACAATTCATAGCAAATGTTTACAGCGTGACGCAACTGAAATTATATAATTACAAAGACCTGGATTGTTTAAGTCTCCCATCTTTTAGAACGACCATTATGATTTCAGTTCTTTCTTATGTAAATCCCAGAACCTTTTTAAAAGTGAACTTTAACAATAGGTGCCATATCAGCTCAGATAATGCATTGAAAGTGTGAGGCTGTCTGTGCCCCAATGTTCAGACTGATTCTTTTTTGAAAAAAAAAAGGATTTACGGAATCTTACATGGATTCATGCAGTTTTTGAGCAAAACAAAATTTAATTCTTCAAGTACAAATTCAACCCACAAAGGTTTGTAGCTCAGGTTGAGGTTTAGGGTGTAGGTTTGCTCACTGAGCTGTAGGTTTAATATCCAGACATTTCATTACCTGGCTAGGTAACATCATCAGTGGCGACCTCCAAGTAAAGCGAAGCTGTTGTTTCCTGCTTTCTATTTATATCTTTCTCCTGGATGGGGTTCCTGGGGTTTGTGGTGATGTCACTTCCTGCTCGTTTTCAGAGGGGTTGATAGATGGCATCTCGATCTGTATGTTTGTTTATGGCGTTGTGGTTTGAGTGCCAGGCCTCTAGGAATTCTCCGGCATGCCTTTGCTTAGCCTGTCCCAGGATAGATGTGTTGTCCCAGTCGAAATGGTGTTTTTTTTTCATCCGTGCATAGGGCTACGAGGGAGAGGATCGTGTCTTTTTGTGGCTAGCTGGTGTTCGTGTATCCTGGTGACTAACTTTCTTCCTGTTTGTCCTACGTAGTGTTCGTGGCAGTCCTTGCATGGAATTTTGTAGATGACGTTGGTTTTGTCCATGGGTTGTACTGGGTCTTTTAAGTTTGTTAGTTTTTGTTTGAGTGTTGGTTGGTTTGTGTGCTACTAGGATTCCGAGGGGTCTTAGTCTGGCTGTCATTTCTGAAACTTCTTTGATGTATGGTAAGGTGGTTAGATGAAAAAAACTACCATTTCAACTGGGACAACACATCTATCCTGGGACAGGCTAAGCAAAGGCATGCCGGAGAATTCCTAGAGGCCTGGCACTCAAACCACAACGCCATAAACAAACATACAGATCGAGATGCCATCTATCAACCCCTCTGAAAACGAGCAGGAAGTGACATCACCACAAACCCCAGGAACCCCATCCAGGAGAAAGATATAAATAGAAAGCAGGAGACAACAGCTTCGCTTCACTTGGAGGTCAACACTGATGATGTTACCCAGCCAGGTAATGAAATATCTGGATATCAAACCTACAGCTCAGCGAGCAAACCTACACCGTCAACCCACAAACATGTGTATTTGGGTACATGTGCTGGTGGTGGTGGGGAGGAAGAGAGAGCAATGCAGTGGGGGTCACCTATAGTCTGACATGAACCCAAGGTCCTGGTTGTGGCTATTCCTGTGGGTACAGAACTTGGCTATCAGACTTTGCTTGGCCACTTTGCATTGTTGCTTGTCCTGAAGTCCGCCTTGGAGGATGGTCACCCAAAGGTCTGAGGTCAAAGTCCCGGACGGCTGAAGTGTTCTCACAGCCTCATGCCTCCACTTCTTGCCTTTAAACCACTAAACCTCAAACGGATCATTGTTCGCAGCAAACTGCCTGCCTTTCAGGACAACACCATACAACCCTGTCACGGCAGACACTGCAAGATGTGTCAGTGTCGACACCAACCACCATGTAGGTGGTAGGTACTCATGTGACGTTGTCACATGTTGTGAACGTTGTCTAATTCACATGCTGCAGGTAAGGATGCCCTGGGGTATGGTACACTGGCAAAACCAAGCAGAGGCTATGGCAACGGATGAATAGGACACTGCACAACAGACAGGAGTGTTCCCTCCCAGTCGGAGAACACTTCAGCAGTCCGAGACATTCGACGTCGGACCTTCGGGTGACCATTCTCCAAGGTGGACTTCTGGACAGGCAACAACGCAAAGTGACCGAGCAGAGGTTGATAGCCAAGTTCAGTACTCATGGGGATGGCCTCAACTGGGACCTTGGGTACATGACAGACACACAAAGACACACTAGTGCGGGGTGCTGGAAAAGCAAAGCAGTTCAGGCAGTACCTGAGAAGCAAGAGAGTCGACTTTTCGGGCATACGCCCTTCATCAGGAATCATGATAAAGGCCTTATACCCGAAACATTGATTTTCCTGCTCCTCGGATGCTGTCTGACGTGCTGGGCTTTTCTAGCACCCCACACAACTCTGATCTCCAGTCCTCACTACAGACACCCAACCCCTCTCTCTCAGACTTATAACCCTTTACACAGACACACACACACTCTCAAACTCATACCTCCCTCCCCTCCAACACACATCACACACACGTTTGTGGGGTGAATTTGTACTTGCAGAATTACATTTTATTTTGCTCAAAAACTGCATGAATATATTTAAGATTCTGAAAACCCCTTTTTTAGAAATAGAGTCAGCTTGAACATTGGGACACAGCCTCACACAGGGCACCTCACATCTTCAGTGTTGACATGACACTGATTGCTAAAGTTCACTTGAGAATGTAACTTTAAAAAAGGTTCATATGAAAGAACTGAAGCCAACATGGTCATTCTAAAGGACAAGAGATATAACAAACAATCCAAGTTTTTTTCCAATATATAATTTCAGTTGCATCACTTAACTTTTGCTATAAAAACTGTGTCTTATGATCTTATACTCGACAAACACCTGAAAGAGCAGCACTCCAAAAGTTAGTGCTTCCAAATAAACCTACTGAACTATAACCTGGTGTTATGTGATTTATAACTGGAACAGTGCACTACTACCACTTTCTCTTTTTGCTAGGTGATTCAAATTCAAGTTTTAAGTGCCAGATGCACTCATGCAAAACATTTAGTTTAATGATAGGGAATGCTTTTCATTGCTAAAACCCACTGTCAACTGAAAATGTTGCATCTATACCAGATCTGTAGGAGTTCTGCATTCAAACAGACAGGCTCTGCATCATGGCCATAGATTTGCTGTGCCAATAACATTTCCGTTAACATAACACTTAAGAGCAAAGATGGCATGGGTATTTTTTCAAAATATTTCACTTGAAAATATATTTATTCTGATTAAACTATTTTCCTGCATGATCTGCTTGCTTCTTGTGGATAGCTGAGTCAGCCAGCTAAATGTAATGAGTGCCTCATAGTTAGCATGCCTTCATAGACACAAGAGAGTGCCTTTATTATGAAGAAACAGCACTTTTTGGTTCTTCTATGGAATAGAGGTGTCCAGTGCTGAACTTGCCAACCTGAGGGACATAAACAAACTTGCAGGCTCAGTTGGATTTCTCCACGATGCGCTTAATGGGCATTGTCTGAGAATAATCTCACTGATTTACCTTGCATCTTAACTGTGAGGAAACAAACTTTGCACATCATGTTTCCTGGGGTTGTGGGGTCTAAAATTCTCTCCATTAGAACTGCTACAGTGAAACAGAAATAGCTTTGATTGAGGAGTTAGGCTTTGTGAGATGTGTCAGATAGGCAGAGTTGTTTTCCATTGTGAATTTTTCTAAAATTTCCCCCATGGGAGCCCATGCCTGGGGATTGGTGATAGTGAAAGAACTTATCTGTACATTGGGATAATGGTGGCAACATCGGTAAACTACCACTGTGTGTCAAACAGCTTAGAAAGATGAATGCAACCTTTAATGACCACTATAAACCATTTAATGATACTGCTCACATCTTGGAGATCAAAAGCAAACTACAATGCAAACCAAGTTTCTTACCAGGTTGGTGAATAAAGACTGGGAAGAGTGCCAGGGAGACCTGCACTGATTCCTGCAGGGACTGGTAGCAGATTTGGCGGGATTTCGTTACCTCCCCAGAAATGTTCTCCACGATGTACCTCAAGATGCTCAGTGTCTCCTGGACAATCACTTTTGCTAAAAGTGAATAGTTTGAAAAAATCAAAACATTGTGTGTGGATTAGTAGTATTCTGGAACTTCAGAGACTAGGACATTTAAAACTGTTTCATCTCTTTTTAAACTATACATAGACTGAAGAATTTTATGTTTATTGCAGACTGGTGCTTCAGAGGCATGCATCCGGAATGTCACTTTTTCTTCAATTTAGCAAAGCAGCTGAGTGTGTCTTTAATGTGTCATTAGGGAGGTCAGTTGGACAGAGGCCATCTCTGTGCATTGTCTAATGACAGCACTAAAGAATTAGGGAATTCACTTACATATGTGTCACAGTATTGCTATTGATAGTAGCAAGTGCAAAAGTTTATTTATAGAGAAATACAATCTGTATCTTAAAAGAAAAACAGGGAAAAACAAACAATAACATAAGCAATCCAAGACTGGAAAGTCAGGCAGATCAAACCATTTAAATTCATCTGTAGATTCGTGACAATCAACTAATAGCAGGCTCTGATTAGATGATGAACAAGTTCAAGGCTGCCCATTTATTGGTCAGAATATTTCCAAACTGGCACAATAAGGAGTTCCACTTTGTTGATGCATCTTGTTTAAGGTCTCTTACAAAAGAGAAACAGGCGTTCCCAAAGTAACAAGTCTAAATGCAATTGTTTTATTCCTGTGTTATTCAGATACTGCTTGGTGCACACTGCGTGGAAGAGCAGAGCTGTTCACCTTGTTAATAAATCACAGCAATAAACATGCAAGGCAGCAACTAAAAACATACAACACAGCAAGTACTTACTATTTCCTAGACCCATTTTGCCCTGTGACAATGCAGTGTTTTCTTTGAGTCGTCGATATTCTCTTGTGAGGGTTGAAATGAGGTTGGCATGATTTGTAGAACGGACTGCCCACTGCTGTTCACTCTCAGGAAGGTTTGGCCATGGTAAGAGCAACATGTTGGACAGGGCCCTGCACACTAGCACTTTGCCCTAACAAGAGAACACCACTTAGTCAAAGCAGTTCAACATACAGTACAATATTCAACACCATCCCCCCAATGAAAGTTTTGGTATTCTAACTACAAATTTCACCAGAAAGAACTTTAATTTTGAAGAGGGCATGGGAACAGAGACCTGTCACGTGCAAAGCTGAGAGTAGCAGATTTTGAAAAGGCTGCTGAAAAGGTGTATGGGACACACCGATTTATAAATACAGGAGCAGAATTCGAAACAAGAATGTTCGTAAACAAACAGTTTTTTTTTTAATGCCCCTTAGGTCTAGGTAGGCAAAGAGCAACTTCGAGCCAATCACTACTGGGTGAGACATGTCTTCAGATCATTAGCTCAGTTAATGAACTTCTGATATCACAACCTGGAACCCACAATCAGAGCAACCAATTCAGGCAAAATTATTTCTGAACATCCAAATTCACTTACACAGTAAAGTTTCAGCACCTCACTGTAATTAGTTTATAAACACAATTTAAATGATGGTTGGCTTTGTTGAATGGCAGTTACAGAAAGACAGTAGGAAATTACTAAATTGAGGGACCAGTGTTAGAGCTCCTCCACTTGACAATGACACAACTTTAGTAGGGTTTCTGCAAGCCCAGAAACAATGATATTGCAAGGTAGATTTTTCTGTGTAGGGTTCAGCTAATTTTAAATACTAAAACAAAATTGCAGATGCTTAAATAAGAGTGGAGAAACTTAACAGGTCAGACAGCATAGATAGAGGTAGGAACAGAATTTAGACTCTGATAGGACTCTGTTTCAGAACACAATCTTTGTTCATCTATTCAGAGATATCTGATAACCCTCTTTTTCAAGGATCAATCATTGCCACTTTACTAACCAAAGATAGTATTACAGTGGTGGAAAGGACGATGGATGAGGACTTGCCATCTGAGGTAGTTTGGGCTGAGGTTCGGAATAGGAAAGGCGAGGTCACCCTGTTAGGAGTCTTTTACAGGCCTCCCAATAGTCCTAGAAACGTAGAAGAAAGGATAGGGAAGGTGATTCAGGAGATGAGTGACAGTAATAGGGTGGTGGTTATGGGGGACTTTAACTTTCCTGATATTGATTGGGAAAGCTATAGCTCAAGTTCGTTAGATGGGTCAGTGTTTGTTCAATGTGTGCAGGAGAGTTTCCTGACACAATATGTAGACAGGCCAACAAGAGGTGAGGCCATACTGGATTTGGTTCTGGGTAACGAACCAGGCCAGGTGTTAGAATTAGAGGTAGGTGAGCACTGTGGGGATAGTGACCATAATTCGGTGATTTTTACACCCGTGATGGAGAGGGATAAGTGTGTACTACAGGGCAAGAATTATAGCTGGGGTAAGGGAAATTATGATGCGGTGAGGCATGACTTAGGATGTGTGGCTTGGAAAAGTAGACTCCAAGGCAAGAGTGTAAATGATATGTGGAACTTGTCCAAGGGGCAACTATTGAGTGTCCTTGATAATTATGTACCTGTCAGGCAGGGAGGAAAGGGTCGTGCGAGGGAGCCGTGGTTTAATAAGGAATTGGAATCCCTTGTTAAATGGAAGAGGGCGGCCTATCTCAAGATGAGACGTGAAGGTTCAATTGGGGCGATTGAGAGTTATAGGGTAGCCAGGAAGGACCTGAAGAGAGACGTGAAGGTTCAATTGGGGCGATTGAGAGTTATAGGGTAGCCAGGAAGGACCTGAAGAGAGACGTGAAGGTTCAATTGGGGCGATTGAGAGTTATAGGGTAGCCAGGAAGGACCTGAAGAGAGAGCTAAAAGCAGCAAGGAGGGGACATGAAAGGTCCTTAGTAGATAGGATTAGGGAAAACCCTAAGGCTTTCTATAGGTATGTTAGGAATAAAAGAATGACTAGGGTAGGAATAGGTCCAGTCAAGGATAGTAGGGGGAAGTTGCGTGTGGAGGCAGAAGAGATTGCGGAGACACTGAATGAATACTTTTCTTCAGTATTCACTCAGGAACAGGGCATTGTTGTCGATGAGAATACTGAGGCACAAATAAGTAGAATGGATGGCTTTGAGGTATGTAGAGAAGAGGTGCTGGAAATCCTGGAAAAGGTGAAAATAGATAAGTCCCCTGGGCCTGATGGCATTTATCCTAGGATTCTCTGGGAAGCAAGGGAGGAGATTGCAGAGCCATTGGCCTTGATCTTTATG